>NC_056499.1:43401517-43412378 GCF_014905685.2 Nematolebias whitei | reverse complement strand
ACACACACACACACACACACACACACACATATATATATTATATACACACACACACACACACACAAATCAAAGCAAATATTGTCTGGCCAGGAATCCTGTTTCTCCCACTTTTCCTTGTTAAAAACAAAATCTATAAAGAAAAGCACTGACTGAAAGAGAACCCTCAAGTCCATTGCTAGACAACTTATAACACAAAGTTACAAATGGACAACAGGTTTGAAATGAAAATACACTGTTAAAAATGATTACTGTCCTTTCAGCAACAATTTTCTGAAGCTGGCCTTCTCTGATCTCTTTCAATTAAAGTCAAACACCAGCAAGAAGGCGCTTCTCTCATCCTGCCAATTTTTTGTATCAATTTCCAGCAGAGGGTTGAATAATGACCTCACTGTTGAAAGCTCAGCATGGAAGAACGATGTGGAAGCTAGAAAGCCTTAGGCCATATTGTTGTATCTGTGGAAGGAATTCATGTCACACGTGTTAACACGAATCCACACTGTACGTACTGTTGTTTCAGTTAATGTGTGCCTCATTGCAGCCTTGTTTTTGCCTTCAGCACAGTTTCAGTCATTGCCAGGTGTAATAAAAAAATGACGTTTTTAATAACTATATTTGATAACTTTTGCAAATCCCTCTTTTTGTAAATGTGCAGGTCTATATGCTTCTCCTTGATCTTGTACTATGAAGGGCAGGTTGTTCGGAAAAATGCTGCTCCTGTTAAACCACAAGGAACATTTTCAGTTTTGAGTCCACAATATAAGAGTTATGATGTTTGGCTCCCAAAGCAGTGTCTGATGTTTTTTTTTTTTTTTGTATAATAACAGAACAATGCGTAAATTACATAAATATTAATAGTCAAAAGGACGTTAGGTGCAAAGTGATTGGATAAATACATAAATGCTGCCTTAGAACTGGCTATTACTGAAAACATGATCATCAGTAAAATCACATATATGAACAACAGTTCTTTAAAAAAAAAAGAATAAACTAAAAAAAAACACACACACAAAAAAGAGTTTATCCTGAGTGAAGTGAAGGATTCAATGAGTTTATTTGGCATAGCATAAAATTTAAATTGTTACCGGGAAATGTCCTAGCCATTTAAAACGTGTGTGTATGTACTCTGAAGTTTTTTTTTTTTAAATGTAACACATGGACACAATGCCATCCTGTCTTACAAACTTATTTTAACAAACATTTTGGAAAAATGCACAAATGGCACAGGGCTTATACCTGAAGGGATTTTTTTTTTAAAAACAGAAGATGATGAAGTATTAAGAGGAGGTATGTAGATGGTACACAGGGTAAATGTAACAAAAGCAACTGCTTTTTACTGTCAAAACTATAGTTTAGTTACAGCAGAAAACTCAGTTTAATTTATTATTTGACCTTGAACATTACTGTTCCACTCTGAGATAAGTTCTGGAGATTTTTCCACCCATTCTATTTTCTTTGGTTGGTTTTTAAAAAAAATACTGACCTGGTAAAAGAAAACAAGAACAGACAGTTATGGTTGGAAAAATAAATACATGGTTGTTTTTAGAAAATTAAATATTTGGTGAAGGCTGGAAAACAATCCTGGTTAAGGTCTGATGATGAAATAACCATAACTTAGCGTTTAGGGTGGAAAATGTCTTGCTATTAGACTGAAGCCAAGTAATAATGAAAGAAGGCATGTACACAGTGGATGCGTTCCTTTTATGTGTGGAGTTTGCATGTTCTCTCCGTGCATGTGTGGGTTTTCTCTGTGCAATCTGGTTTCTTTGCATAGACCAAAAACGTGCATGTTAGGTTAATTGGTAACTCTAAATTGTCCCTAGGTGTGAATGAGAGTACGAGTATCCAAAAAAGTTCAACCTGGTCCTCTGGACATTAAAAAAAAACAAAAAACAAAACAAAGCAAAAAAATATAGAAACGTTTCGTTTCTCATCCGAGAGACTTCCTCAGTCTGAGGTGCTGTATTCAGCTCAGTCTCTTAAATAGCACCTTCTCAGAGTGGATCAACCAGTTTTGCTGCTGACAACCAAAACCAGCTGATCACATGCTCAAGAAGGACCATCAGCCTAACAATGGATCATTAGCACACTGATGGCTGTTTACTATTCACATGGGGTTGAGTGATACTAGCAATCACAGCATTGTAAGAGGGGGACAATTGAACACGTAGGCCTCCACCCCTGTTTAACGATGGACGATTTCTATTCACAAAGATGGCCTCCTTTACTCCTCTCTCAAACCATCATTCCTCTCTATCCAGGATGTGAACATCTTCATCCCTGAAAGAGTGACCGCTGGCCTGGAGATGAGTGTAGACCGCAGAGTTCTGGCCTGATGATGTGATCTTCTGTGCTGGGCCATCCTTTTGGCCAGTGGCTGTTTTGTTTCCCCGATGTAAGACTGATCGGGGAAACAAAACAGCCACTTGCCAAAAGGATGGCATTAAGCCAGATGACATAGAAATGACAGACATGGTAAATGGACTGTACGTATATAGCACCTTTCTATCTTATCAAGATACTCAAAGTGCTTTACTGCAGTGCAGTCTGTGCCTTAATTTACCCATTCATACAGCACTCTATTAGATCTATATAAAGACAAGTCAGTGCTTTGGATCACATTCATACACCAATGGAACACACATCAGAGGCAATGAGGGGTTCAGTGTCTTGCCCAAGGACACTTCAGCATGTGTCTGCTGGTGGAATTGAACCTCCAACTCTCCCATTGGAGGACAACTCCTCTAATCACTTATCCACAGCTGCCCCTGATGAGATGAAAGCTAAACATAAAAAACAGCTTACTTTTCATTTAAAGAAAAATAGTAAATAAAGAGAAGACAGGAAACAGCAGATTCGGAGCATAGTCTAAATCAGGAGTGACCTCAGAGTATCTGCTTGAAATTTAGAAAACAATTAAACAAAGCCCTTTACCGTATACATAATTTTTATTTTGAGCTAGCAGCGAGAAAAACATCTCCACCAGACCAAACTCAAAGGACTCCATTTGTGCTAAAATGTTAAATCACATAGCAATGGTGTCTGGAAACAGCTGGGGCACTTACAGGAGACAAGAATCAACACCCTGTAAATGTTTTGGTAAAATTAGGTTTGAGTATGTTGATGCTAGAAAGGATTGTGTCTGTGTGTTCCTTTTTACAGAAGCTATAAAATGACTTTATAGGTACAACGAGCAGAGCTCAGTTGAAAAGCTGTAAACACTCTGTACTTGTGAGTCAACCATCTCTGGCCAGATGGTTGAAGTGATTCACCACACACATGAATAACTTCAGCAACAGCTTTCTTTCTACCTCATTTTCTCACACCAAACAAACAGTAATAACAAACAAAAAATTAAAGAAAAATCAACAAGTTCAGGTATGCTCTGATGTTCTGACATAAGGAGTGCACTCAACCTATTTACACATACTGAATCAGGGACATGCACATGTTAGGTAGAGCTAGGGCACCTGCCGTCTAGCCTAGGTGACTCTACCCTAGGTGATTTGAGTTAGTCTGGGACAAGCGAGTGCCCTTTTGATATATCAATGTTTTATAGTGTAAAAAATGTGGTCCATGGTGGCATTTATAGATAAAAAGTGTACAATATACAACCAAATGCCCCAACATGTACATGACAATTTTGCCTGAATGTCCCCCATATTGAGCGGCGCTCAGGCCGTGCCACTCTCAGTATGAATGCGCTGCATGCAAGGCAGACGGACACAGTGGTGTGCTGCTGGAGCATTTCTGAAGATTTGGTTGTTTTTGCAGTTAGTCCTCCATCATATAGACTCAGCGTCAATCTGCCAAATGACAGAGACCACTGAGACTCATGACACTTGATTTAGTAAAATAATTTGGATCATTCATCTGAGTAAGTCAGTAACCAACCACTATAAAGAAAAAAGAAATAATGTTATTGAATTGGTTTGAGTCTTTTTGCATGTTGTGTTAATAAAATATCTAACAGATTATTAGATGGATTAATATTAAAACTTCACAAAGGTATTATTGAATGTACATTTACAAGATTATCTTTTTTTCTATCAATCGGTTTCTAGGTGACCAACACAGATAAGAAACCTTGGCAAACACAAACTGGCTATGCCTCAGACAGTTGTACAATGAATGAGATAATGAGCCCTCCCTGGGCTGCTACCTTACCGTGGTGGAGGGGTTTGAGTGTCCCAATGATCCTAGGAGCTATGCTGTCGGGGCTTCATGCCCTTAGTAGGGTCACACAAGGCAAGTCTGTGCCTGTCACGGCGGTAACCCTCGAACCCAGTGGTGGACACCAGAGGTGAGGGATGCTGTCAGGCTGAAGAACGAGTCCTATCGGGCCTTTTTGGTCTGTGGGACCCCGTAAGCAGCTGATGGGTACCGGCAGTCCAAGCGGCATGCCGGTAGCCGGTGGTTGCTGAGGCAAAAACTCGGGCATGGGAGGAGTTCGGGGAGGCCATGGAGTGTGTTTGATTTGTTTTTAAATCTTTGCATATGGAGTCAACTCTGTCTGTTTGAAAATATCTCATACCCAACTGGACAGATTTAATTACAACTTTAAAAATAACCTGTATATCTGCATCAACAACTGATTACTTTTTGGAATCAACCCAATTCAAGATAACTGGCTCAGTTAGCTCATTATATGGTGTGTTACCTAAGTACACTGTATGTTACTCCACATGTACCCTTTATATTAATTACCCAGTAAGTAACTGTATGTTGCCTTGTGTTTTACCAAGTAAATACTCTATATGATACCCAGTAAGTACCCTATACATGAACCGGTACAAGTCCAGTATGTTACTCCATACATGACCTGTATTTTACCCTGTAAGTACCCTGTATGATACATGGTAAATATCCTGTAAGTTACCTGGTACAAACCTGGTAAGTTACCCGTTGCGTATTGGGCTGGATTATTATATATTATTATTATTATTATTATTATTATTATTATTATTATTATTATTATTATTATACTGTATTATTATATTAAATTTAAGATGATTTTTTTAATTAAATATATAGATCTGCAAAAATTTTTCTACAAGTGTAAGTAACTTAAGTCTAGCATAGTAAACTACTAAGTAAAATACTCACGTAGTCGATAGTAAGTTGTAGGGAGGTGGAAGGAATACTTATCGGACCTTTTCAATCCCACTGGAACGTCTTCTATGGAGGAAGCTGAATCGGGGGACTTTGGGGTTGATCTGTCCATAATTGTGGCTGAGGGCGCTGAGGTAGTTAAAAAGTTCCACGGCTGGATGAGATTTGCCCTGATTTCCTTAAGGCTTTGGATGTTGTGGGGCTGTCTTTGTTGACACGCCTTTGCAACATTGCGTGGACATCGGGAGCAGTGCCACTGGATTGGCAGACTGGGCTGGTGGTTCCCTTCTTCCAAAAGTGGGACCAGAGGGTGTGCTCCAATTATAGGGGCATCACTCTTCTTAGCCTCCCTGGTAAGGTCAATTCAAGTGTACTGGAGATGCAAGTCCAATCTTTGGTTGAACTTCAGATCCAGGAGGAACAATGCAGGTGGCCGTGGAACACTGGACCAGCTCTTTATCCTCACTAGGGTCCTTGAGGGGTGATGGGAGTTTGCCCATCCAGGCTACATGTGGTTTGTGGACTTGGAGAAGGCATTTGACCATGTTCCTCAGGGTAAGGGGAGCTCCATGAGCATAAGATTGAGGGCCCGTTGTTACAGGCTGTTTGGTCCCTAAACAAGTGGTGTGAGAGTTTGGTTCACATTGTCGGTAGTGAGTCGGACCCCTTCAGGGTTGGCGTTGGACTCGGCCAGGGCTGCCCATTGTCACAGATTCTGTTCATAACTTTTATGGACAGAATTTCTCTGTGCAGCCAGGGGCGGAGGGATTCTGGTTCGTTGGCCTCAGGATTCCATGTCTTATCTTTGCAGATGATGTGGTCCTGTGGAAAGAGATGTCTAGGTCTCTGTGGTGGATGCTCCTACCACCACCACATCGTGTTAGTATTTATTTTTTCTTTATATTAGTTACAGCTTATAGTCTGTTTAAGTTGGTCATTTCATTTAGTTAATGTCTGTCTGAATGGTATACTTACACTTGTTTTTTGTTTGAGGTGCTGCTGATATAAACCAGCTGGAGGAGGAAACCTGGAGCAAACCATTTTCTGAAAGACTGAAGGGGGAGACTTGTTTCAAGTTGATCTCAATAGTTAATTTTGTCACTTAAATATTCACTTATTGTTTGTGCTAAGTTAAAGTTAGTTTTGCTTTATTTGTTTCATAGGATGCTTTAGTTAATTTGTATTTATTTGTTCTTTGTCATGTTGTGCCTCCCTCATGTGGTAGACTTAGGTTACTCCACCTCTATTTAAGCAGCCTTTTGTTTGTTTGAAGGAGAGGGTTTTTTTTTGTGTTCAGTTAGAGTTCAGTTGACCTCAGTCAGTTTGGATCCAAATTTGTTACATACCTTTTGATTTGTTCTTGCCTTAAGTTTTTAGGCTTTGTTAACTATTTTTGGAAGAATTAAAACTGAAACCCTTTTTCTACTTTGAACACTTTTTTGTCCTCATTGGAGTCTGGTCCTTCACAGTCTCCTTGCTTAAGCTGTTGCCCCCGTGACCCGACTTCAGAACAAGCAAAAGGTAATGGATGGATGGATGGAAGGAAGTGTAAGTAACATCAAACACTTTATTTTAATTTTCACATAAACATTTCATTAACTGACTTTCTTAAAATAGATTGGTGTTTTAATTTTATTATCACTTGAGCTGTCACATTTTTATTTATTTAGAGTTCTGGTTTTACTGTGCTGCTAATGTTTTATTTTCTTAAAACACTCTTACCATACTAATAATTATTGAGCCAACAACATTAAATCATTACTTGACAAATAAATAAAGGAGAAGCAGAATGGAGTCAACGTTGTTTGCTTGAAGTGGTTCTGAAAAAATAACATATTGCAATTTTAAATGTAATTGTAGATGGTCAAGATTTGTTCTAGGAATCATTTTAATTTTTTTTTCTCATAAATAGCAAATCTATTTTCATATAATCAACACTGTCAGAACAACATAACTCACAGATAAATTGTTGTTTCTTCACACTAAGTTGGTCTTCATCTTTCTTTGCAGAATTCTGCTGTTTGTCCATCTTCATTTATGTCCCCTATTGTGGCGCAATAAGGGGGAATTGGAAATACCCTTTTTTTTGTCCATTCACCCGTCATGTTACCATGATAACTTGAAAACTAAGTATAAAAGAAAAATAAGAGTTCCATTTTGGTTTGTAATTAGATTTAGGTGTAAAAAAGTTTCCTTTCAAAACTTGGGTTGCCACATCAAAATTCAAGACGACTGTCACCATATATTAGAGCTGTCATTTCGAACCCAAACCCGGAGCCCAGCCCAGCCTAACCCAGATTCGGAACTGGGCCGGGCCATAACAATGTGCTTAATGTGTGGGCTGGGCTGGTCTCGGGCTATGATGCGGTTTCACGAATCATTCATCACAAATAAAACTAAATAAGAATGCACAATATAAAATTGTGTTAATCTACTTGTAGAGGAGGAGGCAGGAAGTTTATATGTTGAGAGGATGAAGAAAGAAGAACTCATAAGTTAATCAGACTGTGAAGAGATCGCTGACGCTTTGCGCAATAATTGTGCACATGGGCTCAGGCTTCCATGATGCGGTTTTATGAATCATGTAGCACAAAGAAAACTAATTAAGAATGCAGAATATAAAATTGTGTTAATCTACTTGGTGAGGAGAAGGCAGGTCCAACTGGCTGGTTTAAAGAGGTAAAAAAAAAGGTCATGTTAAGCTCAGATGAACAACTTGTCACTGGCCACGCGCGTCCGCTGACCCGCCAGTTAAAATGGACTTGAGACCTGTCCAGGGTGTATCCCACCTTTCACACAGTGATGGCTGGACATGGGCTCCAGCGGTTCCAGCAACCACCGCTACCCGAAAAGGAAAAAGTGGGTAATGATAATGGATGGATGGATGGATCAGCTGATCACCGGCTGTGCGCGTCTCCGCACCTGCTATCATCTGTGGTGAAGAAAGTAGCAGCATCCACAAAAACTGAAGCGAGCAACACGTTCAATTAAAATAGCATTGTTCTATCCAACAATTTTCAGTCAGGTCATCTGGACAGTTTCTTTTTTTGGCTGAACTGCTTCACCTTCCATACAGAAAAAAAAAAAAAAAAAAAGAAACTGTCCAGATGACCTGACTGAAAATTGTTGGACTGTATACCTGGATTATTGAGCATGGACCTTTTTTTTGGTTTTGAACCAGTTTGACATGACGGTCGACGAAGAAGAGGGGCGGCACCACAGGAGGGGGCATGCCAAAGCCACCATTTTAGCACCGACATAACTGGTTTGTTCCACTTTGGAGTAAGCTGTTTGGGGAAAGAATCAGTTTTGTGTTGTGTGTTTCCTTGACTGATGAAGCCTTCTGGATGGAGGTGAAACGTTTCAGCAAAAAAAAGAAACTGTCCAGATGACCTAACTGAAAATTGTTGGATTATATACCTGGATTATTGAGCATGGATCTTATTTTAGCCTTGTTCTATATTTTTCCAAATGATTTAGCTCTAAAAATATTTTTGTTCATCTTTGTAATAGTCTATCTTTAGAAATCTTTTATCTTCCTTTTTTTGAAATACATTTTTAAAACATGTCAAACTGATTTGCTTATAAAAGCAGTAAAAGCTTAATAACTCCCTTTTTTTTTGTCGGTTCGGGCCTGTAATTACAGTTAATTTGATTGGATCGGGTTGGGTTTGGACAAAATGGCTACGGGCTGGGTCTGGGTCGGGTCAGATTTTTAGGCCCGAATGCAACTCTACCATATACGTATACATGTTAACCTTGTGAGCATGATGACTTGAGAAATAGGCAAGGGACAACTTTCAGTTTTGTGTGTCTGATTATAGGTGTAAGAAAAATTGTCACCGAAAGTTGGGTCGCAATATCAAAAACCAAAATGCCCGGGGAGTGGTGGCACCAAGGTTAGAGAAGATGGGTTTGTGATCGGAAATTCGTTAAATTTAAATCCCTGAACCAAAAACATCAAGACGTGGGTGGGAAATGTGAAACACCTGCCTCCACCCTCATTTACCTCACTCTGGATCCTTGAGCAAGGCCCTCAACTCCCACAGTATTCTCCCCAGGCACTTTAGATGGCAGTTCTCTGCTCCACATATATACAGTATATATACAGTTCCTTCTCAAAAAAAATTAGCATATTGTGATAAAGGTCATTATTTTCCATAATGTAATGATAAAAATGAAACTTTCATATATTTCAGATTCATTGCACACCAACTGAAATATTTCAGGTCTTTAATTGTTTTAATACTGATGATTATGGCATACAGCTCAAGAAAACCCAAAATGCCTGTCCCAAAAATTAGCATATTTCATTCCACCAATGAAAAACAAGTGTTTTTAATACAAAAAACGCCAACCTTCAAATAATCATGTTCAGTTATGCATTCGATACTTGGTCGGGAATCCTTTTGCATGAATGACTGCTTCAATGCGGCGTGGCATGGAGGCAATCAGCCTGTGGCACTGCTGAGGTGTTATGGAGGCCCAGGATGCTTCGATAGCGGCCTTAAGCTCATCCAGAGTGTTGGGTCTTGTGTCTCTCAACTTTCTCTTCACAATATCCCACAGGTTCTCTATGGGGTTCAGGTCAGGAGAGTTGGCAGGCCAATTGAGCACAGTAATACCATGGTCAGTAAACCATTTACCAGTGGTTTTGGCACTGTGAGCAGGTGCCAGGTCATGCTGAAAAATGAAATCTTCATCTCCATAAAGCTTTTCAGCAGATGGAAGCATGAAGTGCTCCAAAATCTCCTGATAGCTAGCTGCATTGACCCTGCCCTTGATAAAAACACAGTGGACCAACACCAGCAGCTGACATGGCACCCCAGACCATCAATGACTGTGGGTGCTTCACACTGGACTTCTGGCATTTTGGCATTTCCTTCTCCCCAGTCTTCCTCCAGACTCTGGCACCTTGATTTCCAAATGACATGCAAAATTTGCTTTCTTCCGAAAAAAGTACTTTGGACCACTGAGCAACATTCCAGTGCTGCTTCTCTGTAGCCTAGGTCAGGCGCTTCTGTCGCTGTTTCTGGTTCAAAAGTGGCTTGACCTGAGGAATGCAGCACCTGTAGCCCATTTCCTGCACACGCCTGTGCATGGTGGCTCTGGATGTTTCTACTCCAGACTCAGTCCACTGCTTCCGCAGGTCCCCCAAGTTCTGGAATCGGCCCTTCTCCACAATCCTCCTCAAGGTCCGGTCACCTCTTCTTCTTGTGCAGCGTTTTCTGCCACACTTTTCCCTTCCCACAGACTTCCCACTGAGGTGCCTTGATACAGCACTCTGGGAACAGCCTATTCGTTCAGCAATTTCTTTCTGTGTCTTACCCTCTTGCTTGAGGGTGTCAATGATGGCCTTCTGGACAGCAGTCAGGTCGGCAGTCTTACCCATGATTGTGGTTTTGAGTAATGAACAAGGCTGGGAGTTTTTAAAAGCCTCAGGAATCTTTTGCAGGTGTTTAGAGTTACATCGTTGATTCATGTGGTTAGGTTAATAGCTTGTTTAGAGAACCTTTTCATGATATGCTAATTTTTTGGGACAGGCATTTTGGGTTTTCATGAGCTGTATGCCATAATCATCAGTATTAAAACAATTAAAGACCTGAAATATTTCAGTTGGTGTGCAATGAAACTGAAATATATGAAAGTTTCATTTTTATCATTACATTATGGAAAATAATGACCTTTTTATCACAATATGCTAATTTTTTTAGAAGGACCTGTACAGTAAATACAGCATATATTTATATAT
>NC_056499.1:43387029-43401417 GCF_014905685.2 Nematolebias whitei | reverse complement strand
ATCAGAATAAACTTTATTGGAATTGCACTGAGGTACAATGCAAATATATATTTACAGTCGTCCGAAAGATGGGCGGACTGCACGAAGCTGTAACTGTAGAAAGCGCGGCCATTTTTTTCTTATCAGATAATAATCTTAGATAGGAGAAGGGGGAGAAACATGAGGGTAGATAGTGGTATTACAAAAAAGATCTTTCACATCTTGTCTATCAGGACACGATTCGAGACACCAAAAAACTCTAACAGCAAGAACAATTAAAACATGATTACATTTGCATCTGACATCGAGGTGTTGAGATTTGTCCATGAGCGT
The DNA here is from genome assembly GCF_014905685.2 of Nematolebias whitei. Classification (NCBI taxonomy): domain Eukaryota; kingdom Metazoa; phylum Chordata; class Actinopteri; order Cyprinodontiformes; family Rivulidae; genus Nematolebias; species Nematolebias whitei. The sequence continues at coordinate 43,401,105 of NC_056499.1, read as the reverse complement.
TTTTTCAGATCAGCCACACTTTCTGAAGATGTTGTTCCAGCCAGCAGTTCTGATAAGCTTGCACAGAAAGTTCTCGGGGGGGGGGGGTGGGGGGGGTGTAGATGAAGCTTTTTTCCTTGGGTACTCATGTCCCAGGAGAAATTTGATAGTCAGTCCATCTCCGAGGCCGTCGGGAGTCAGATTTAGATAAGCTTGATTCTTGTTTTTTCTTCAGGCAGACAGATTTTTTTCTTCAGCCTTGAGTCCATCTGGGCGTTCTGGTTCCAAAAATGCCTAATTGTGGGATTCCATTCCACTGATCCATGCTATGAGTCTCCTTCAAGGTTGAACCCACCACGCTGACGAGTCCCAGAAGCTGCAGGTGGTCTGTGATTCTCAATCGCCTCCACCTTACGGTTAAGCTCGTAAACCAGACAATTCAAAGACCACCTAGGTAAAATTGCTCCTTCCACTTGACAGAATCCATCACTCTGCATTGCCTGGGACAAGCAAAAAACAAGTATATTAAAAAAATTAAATAATCTGTCTTCTTACACACAATGTTATTCTTTCTCACTTGAGTATCTTGCACTAAAAACATTAAGGTTTACTTGCATTCCCTTTTCAGTTCTAGGCCAAGAAAACACTCATCTCAAAAACTACAAACATTCACTATTCAAATCCCTCAGCAACATGGGACATTGGCGTACTGCTTGTTTTTATAGTTGAGTTTAAGTATAATTTTCATTTACTGTTGTTCATAAATATTCTGATAATCTGCAGTTGTTTGGTTTCAACATTGCACTTTTTTTATAGTTGTTTAAATTTAATAAATAAATGAAAGCAATGATCAACTAAAATTTTGTCATTCAAATATTTTATGCATTTTCGTACTTCTTTTGTAACATTTCTTTAGTGATGTTTAGTGTGTTTATTGATGAAATATAACTTTTAGAACCAAATGTTTTGTAATATTGAATATTATCTGACATGTTTTGGGCAAACACATTTTTAATAATCATTAATGTTTGGTCTATCTTTTTCCAGGCAGACTACAGAGCAGATATCTGAGGTATAAAATGTGCTGTATAAATAAACCTGAGCAAGATTCCGGTTTGGTTAACACTACACCTCAGAAGTAGTTTTACATATTTATGTGTTGATGAGATCTTCTGCTTCTCTGTCAGTTCTTTGTTGCTCGGTTTCCTCATCGTTTTACCAAACCTCTGCATGTTTCATAAAAAAGTGGTGTTTTCAATGTCATCTGTGCTTTTTATTCCCTATCTTTTAAAAGTTAGAATGTTTGATTCAGAAGGAAACTTTCTACCAACATTGGTGAATTTATCTGAGAGGAATGCAGAGATTCTGTGTAAAATATGAACTCAATATAAAATTAATTATTAAAGGCACTGAAAAGTAAAGCAGCAAGATCAAAAAGAGCTAACAGCCTTAAAGTACTGATGTAGTTTATATGCAATTGCATATTTTTTCACATTTGCTTTTAATTTTTAAAAAGTATACCTTCAATAAATCTGTGTTCAGGAGTTGCCTGAATTTTATACAATTTTATTTATTTTTTAGTGTGAAACCTTGATCATCTTTAAACTCTCCTACATTGCTTCAAGACTAATCATTTAAGCTGTTTTGATTCACAATCCTTCTGATTCCCCAAAGCTATAGTTGTAATGAAACTTGATGGAATTACAGTAGAAATATTGATCTGTGGCTGGGTGAACCATTAAGAAGGTCTCCACCTTGGCTGCCAGCTTTCCTCTGGGTTTTAAGGGCTGATTTAATTCCTAGATCAAGGTAGAGGAAATTCCACTTTGATATGAAGTGGCATTATTCTGAAGCATAAATTATTTAATTATTGTATTTGTTGTTGTTGTTCTTGTTCTTGCAGAACACTTGCAATCATTTAAATTAAACTAAGTGAAAGGTTGGGTTTGGATACACTAGTGTTTAGAGTTTTGTTGTTCAAATTTCATATATTCCCCTGATCAAAGATACTATATTTTATAATATATTGTATTTTATAGAGGGACAGTGAATCCCTTTGATTAATTGGATGCCCCAAAGCATTAGTGAGACTAAAAATGAACACAAGTTATCATGCAATTTCTGTGGTATGTTTTCTATATGTTACCCTGTAAGTACTCTATATGAAACTCAGGAAGTACTGATTATGTTACCCTCTAAGTATGCTGTATGTTACCCAGTAAGTACTCTGCACATTAGTCAGTATACACTATATATTTCTTGGTAAGTACCTTATATGTTACCTCATAAGTGCCATATTTTATGCAATAAGCACCTTGTATGGTCACCGACTGACACCCTGTATGTTATCCTGTCACTACTCTGTATGTTACCTTATATTTAGCAAGTACGTACTGCATAAGTACAGCATATATACCCCACAATAATCTGTTTTCCCATAGGTACTAACTTCATCCATCCATCCATTATCTTTTACCCGCTTATTCCATTTTGGGTCACGGGGATCGCTGGTGCCCATATCTAGCAATCACTGTGCGAGGGGCGGGGTACACCCTGGACGGGTTGCAAGTCCATCACAGGGCCACATAGAGACAAACGAGACAAACAACCATTCACTCTCTCATTCACACCTAGGGACAATTTAGAGTTACCAATCAGCCTAACATGCATGTTTTTGGTTTGTGGGAGGAAACCGGAGCACCCGGAGAAAACCCACGCATGCACGGAGAGAACATGCAAACTCCACCCAGAAAGTCCCCTGGACCGGAGTTTGAACCAAGGACTTGCTCGCTGAGAGGCAGCAGCTCTACCAGTTGCGCCACCGTGCTGCTGCGGTACTAACTTCATACCTATTAATTACATAATTACATTGGATGCTTATGTGTAAGTTTTAACCTACATAAAATTATTCCTGGTTCTATTCCAAGTTTATACGTGTCAAAGTCAAGTTTTCACAAGATTGTATTGTGGTAAAACCAATATTTTTCAGAAGTTTAATGAACCAACATAACAATACTGGACACCCCCCCCCCCCATCCTTCCCTCAGGAGAAAAAAAAAATCTGCTTACTTTCCAATGAGTGGTTAATCCTTTTTTTGTGTTTACTGTTTAGTTTCAAACCAGAAACAGTGTAGTGCGAAATAGGAATAGGTGACCAAATATGTGGACATCTGGATCATGTATGGAAATAATTCAGCACCCAATTTTGTATGTGTAAATGCTAGTTCTTAATTAGCCTTACAGATTCATGTAACAGGCATGTTTTTGGTCTGTGGGAGAAAATTGATGTACTCATTTAGCCAGCAGGCATACCTGCTACCTTCTTGTTGTAAAGGGACAACTCTAATCACTACCCTGCCATGAGACTGCTTTCAGGAATCTGTTAGTTATTTATTTCTGTCCATATCATTGATTAGTGACATGCATTCAGGGGAGGCTTGACTTCTTGACCTATGATTGCGTTGCCATGTCTGAGACCAACCACATCATCAAATATGCAGACGATACCACAATTATGGGTATGATTAGCATTAACAAGGATCAGGCATTTGGGGAAGAGGTAGCACACCTTGTGAGCTGGTGTGGAGAAAATAACTTGGCTCTAAATGTCAACAAAACAAAAGGGCTCATTATTGACTTCAGGAAAACAAAACCATATCACACACTGCTGCTCATAAATAACACAGAGGCGGAGGTGGTGGAGAGCACCAGGTTCCTGGGGGTGCACATAACCAATCAGCTGTCTTGGTCAAGAAACACTGGGTAACATGGTTGTTGTTATTAAATGACCCCAATTGGCAGACCAAAAACACGAGGACAACAGGGATACAAAGGTGATAGTTTATTTACAGTGTGGATGTGATCTTGGCTGTGGAAGGAAAAGAAGGAGACGAGATGAGTGTCTTGATATGGATGGTCTTTGAATAACTGAGATTATTTAATGGTGGTTTGTCTTACGGTTTAATGTGGTTGCAGAAGGTGTTGGAGTGGTGTGAACAGAGAGTTCAGAATCCAGAGATGGCAGGGAATCCAGCGGGTGAGTATTGATCAATGATGAAGTTTTGGTTGAAGGATCCAGAATGTAGTTTCTTAATAAGAGTTCGGTGTGCAGGATTGGCGACCAGACACAGCCATGAGGAGACCAGACAGGCAGGACGAACGGGAACTGAACAGACGGGCAGAAAGGCAACAGGTTAGTATAAAACTTGAAACACACTAAGGTTTGGCTGGCTGTCACAATATTACCAAAGGCAATAAATGTTCGAGCGTCGGCTGAACATCTTGTTGTGGCTTAAGTAGAGCAGGAGATGGAGGTGCAGGTCTTGGTAGCAGGTGCAGCTAATCAGCCAATTAGTTGGAGAGAGAGTGAGGAGGTTAAAGGAGAAGGCAGGGAATCCCACACTGGGTCTCTATGAAGAAAGTCCAGCAGTGTCTGCACTTCCTCCATAGGCTGAAAAGATCATGCCTCCCACCCCATGTCCTTACCACATTCTACAGAGGAACCATCAAGAGCATCATGATCAGCTGCATCTCAGTTTGGGAAGGGAGATGCCCAATTACAGACTGTAAAGATTTGAGGATGGTGAGAACATCAGAGAAGATCATTAAGACATCCCTCCCATCCATCCAGGACATTGGTCTCAGATGCTGTACGATCAGAGCAAATAAAATCAAACGAGACGACTCACACCCACAATATGGACTGTTTACTCTGCTGCCCTGTGGCAGAAGGTACTGTAGACTGAGGACCAGAACCACCAGGTTCTGCAACAGTTTAATCCAACAAGCTATCAGACTGCTGAACTCAGGTCACTAATGAAGTGACCACAACAAACACACACACACAGCCACAGACATTCCTCAGTAAAAAACAAAAACACAAAAAACTTACCCCAAATAAGCAGTATATGTGAATTCACTCAGGCATGGATGCTGTGTATATTGTGCATGTACAAAGTATGTATATATACATATATGTAAATATTTGTACATGCATGTGTAGTGATGTAGGGTTAGTTTAGCTTAGGAGCTCCACTACAATCAATATTTAATAACGGGTTCTCTCTTTTTCGAGCTACTTGACAAATATGTGACAAAGGTACTGTGTTGGAGATGGTCTAATCAGTGACATGAGACGTTAATTTTTTTTGACCCATCAAAATGAATGTGGTCATTTATTAACAGAATCAAAATTTAACATCAAAACATTGTACACTTGATTATTCTGATCGGCTCTGATTAATAAAACTTGGCATGTTTTACTTAATAAAAACAACAGACATTTCTGAAGATATCTGGATTAATTACTGGCAAGATAGAAGAGTTTTAAAGATGGGAAATGAAGGAGTTTGAATGGAGAGAAAAGATGGATGAGGATGTATGTCTGTAAACCAGAACAACACGCTCCTTTCAAGCGCAGTTCGCCCGCAGTACACTGGTAGTGAAGCTCGTGACGACTCTTTACCTTGGCAGAGGATGAATCAGCTGCGGTCAAGAGGTCCCTGGCACGCTACCTTTCAGCGTCTCCTCAGGGCGGCTGCGACTCGGCAGAAGTCGTGAGATAATTTGTTCCACAGAACAAACTTCCTCAGCAGTTATAGGGCGTTAGCCGGGTGGAGCCACAGCGAGGCGTCGTGGCTCCGACAGGAACTCCAGCCGAACTCCATCAGAACCAGAAGAACTAACGGGACTCTGAGAAGACTCAGAGGAACTCAGAACTTCTGTTCTCCAGCACTCGAACTTCTCCCCACTAGAACTTCTGTTCTTCCCCCAGAACTAACTGGAACTAGGAAGTGTCGACTTTTAAAGAGTTCTGCTTCCGGTCACTTTTAGGAAGTCCTGATTGGTTGAAAGAACCAACAGGGGTGTGGTTTTAGTGACGTCAGAGGGTCATTACAAGTCAAGAAAACAGCAGGAATGTTTTAGAAACGTCCCGTACAGACAGAAGACATGTTATGGCGAAGTGGGAGGAAGCAGATGCCAGTAGCTTCTTATTTACCGTCTGCTAGGTTTAAAAACAATCCACTTCGTTCTAATAACTTCTTTCTGACTTTCGACCGACATCACTACTTCTCATGTCAGACAGAAGATCAAAATGCATAATTACTTTGTAACAGACATTTAACTTGATTTCTACTTTGAATGAGGATTAAAAAACCATTAATACTGTTTCACAGTTGATTTAAAATGAGTAGTTCACTTCAACATCTAAAATGGTTTGAACTAAACACACTTTTGATTATCAAGACATTTGTAAAAATAGTAATGATAATATAAAAAGAGAGTGTTCTTTCAATTGATTAGTTCAGGATACAATTAGAAAGTCTCTGGATGAGCTAATTTGTATTTCTGGATTCAAATAAATGAAATAACAGTTCCTGTCCCATGAAGGTCTTCAGGGTCAGGTTTTGACCGGAGGCTTAGTTCACTACACATGTATAAATGTGTCATATGTCTAGGTGTATATAGGAACATTCACTTACATTTGCACATCACTTGTTGCATCCACACAAGAATTGAATCTTCTGCTCTAAACACCAAATTCTATAAAATGTATGTACATTATGTACTCCTACACTGCTGTGGAGAAATGAAACAAAATTTAATTCAATTTTGCATGGTGCACTGTAAAATTTTGAATGACAAGAAAGTTTAAAAAGTTAGAGTTAAAGTCAAGTTCTTGGGCTGTCATTCATGTAGCCAGTTGTCGATACAGATGGCCACATTAATCAACTCATCCAAGGACTGTGGTTCCTTGTGGATAGCCAAATGATCTTTGAGACTTTTGGTGAATAACTTTACAAAAATACCTCTCAGTGCCTTCTCATTCCTACTTGTCCTCTCTGCAGCAACCCAGAAGTAGATAATGAAAGTTAAATTCTCGATAGGGTGAGAATTAAAGTAGGCCTTGGACCACTGAAGATTGGTCCCTTTCAGAGAACTCACAGTTGTCATAATGGTGGAGTTTACCCAGAATGAACGGACTGAGGACAACAGACTCAAAACCCTTTAGAACATAAAGTGGTTCTATACAGTTTCAACATAAAGAAACCATCCAGAGGACCTGACTTAACTTTTTTTTGTACCTGGATTAATTCTATTCAATTCAATTCAATTCAGTTAATTTATATAGTGTCAAATCACAACAAAGTTGTCTCAGGACACTTTACAGAAACATTCACATACATAAAAACCAATTAGTAAAGTTCTCTATCTATTACTGAGCATAAACTTTGATGTTTTGAACTACGTTGGCCATAGCTGCCTCAGAGGAGTCGATGGGGGAGAGGGAGGACCCCAAAAACTATCTTATCACCATCAAACTGGTTGGACCATTATGTGAGAGTGTTACTAATGGGACTGAGTTTTTTGTGGTTCATCGGACTGATTAAGTATTTTGTACGAAAGATGGAATGTTTCAACACAAAGAAACCATCCAGAAGATCTGACTTAACTTTGTTGGATAAAGTGATTTATTTACAGTGAAATGGTTAAATGTACAGTGGGAACGCTTGAGAAACCCAGGAAGGGAATGATATATGTCAGAAGCTGCGTGGAGCAGTTAAGTTAATGCAAGTTGTAGATTTCATACAGGACGTTGGTAGATGTGCAGCATAGAGAGGAAGGCTGGGGGATTGCAGGTTAAAGAAGGTTCCATTGGAAGGAGCACAGGTGGAGCATGGAGGCAAGTGGTTGGAAGGTGTAGGAGCAGTTGGAGAAGATCCACATGTAAGGTTTGTAACTCACAGGCTGGCACAGGGGTCACGAATGTCCAGGACAGGAGGCTCAGGAACCAGATTCTTTGCGAATGCGAGGACAGCACAAGGTAATACTAACTTTATCAAGAGAATTAACACAAGGAGGCTGAAAGTAGAAATACCAGAAGGTAAGTAAAGCTTCAGCAGGGAAGGAAGCTCTTCTGCTACCTCTTATAGTCAGTCCTGTTTCTCATTAATGGGATGACTCTTAGCTGTGGGTAGTTGACTCCGCCTCTGGACTCAGGAACCTGCAGGAAGAGCCGGAAACCCTACAACAAAGAAGATGATATAGAATGCCCCTGATGCGTAAGTAATGGGAGCATGGCTAAATGCCAGTCTATACTGTAAAATAAACTCACCACATTGCTCAGACTTTTCATACAATTTTTTTTCACAGTCTCTTGTCCTTTGCATCTCCCAATGTGTCTTACCTTTTGTTGCCAGTTTCCTGAGCAAAAGAAACAGAAAACTATGAAACAAGTTTCCTCAGCACCTATTTTTCTTAGTTAAGCAGATAAATACAGCTAAATACAGAAGTGAGAAACCTTCCAAGAAACTGGTGAACTTACTTTTACAACTTTGAAAGATAAGCCTGCAGAGGGGTTGCCTATCACCCAACAAATCTTTCATCAGCTTCTTCCTTGCTGACCTCCTCCTGCATGGAGTATTGCAGAACTGATCAACCTCTAAATGACTGAGTAACAGTCAGACACATTTCTAGGTTTGATCCAGTAAGGGACTGTCAACTTTGTGAAGACAAAAATATAATTTGAATCTGGTTAATTAATGTAATCTTCTTCTTGTTGTTGTTTTGGCTTTTCCTTCATCAGGGGTCGCCACAGCGAGTCATTCTCCTCCATCTTACTCTGTCCTCAGCATCCTCTGTCCTCACTCCAACTACCTCCATGTCCTCTCTAACTGCATCCATCTCCTCTTTGGCCTTCCTCCTTGTCATTTTCCTGGCAGCTGCATTTCTAACATCCTTCTACCAGTATACCCACTGTCCCTCCTCTGGACATGTCCAAACCATCTCAGCCTGGTCTTTCTAACTTTATCTCCCAGTTGTTCAACCTGTGCTGCACCTCTGATGATATTATTCCTAATCTTATCCATCCTTGTCACTCCTAAGGAGAACCTCAACATCTTCATTTCTGCCACTTCCAGTTCTTTCTTTTGTCTTTTTGTCAATGCCACTTCTCCAGACCATACAACATAACTGGTCTCACCACTGTCTTGTAAAATTTTTCTTTGACCTTTGCTGACACCCTTTTGACACAAATCACTCCTGAAACTTGTCTCCATCCACTCCATCCTGTCTGGACTCTCTTTTTCACTTTTTTACCACATTCCCCATAATCCTGGACAGTGGACCCCAAGTACTTGAAGTCCTGCACCTTTGTGACCTCTGGTCCTTGTAGCCTCACTGTTCCACCGGCCTCCCTCTCATTCACACACATATGTACTCTGTCTTACTATGGCTGACTTTCATTTCTCTTCTTTCAAGTGCATACCTCCACCTCTCCCAGTTCTCTTCCACCTGTTTCCTGTTCTCATCACATATCAATGTCATCTGCAAACATCATAGTCCACGGGGATTCCTGCCTGACCTCAACTGTTAGTCGGTCCATCACCAGAGCAAACAAGAAGGGGCTCAGAGCCGATCCTTGATGCACTCCCACCTCCACCTTTAAGCTATCTGTCACTCCTACAGAACATCTCACCACTGTCCTGTTGTCCTCGTGCATGTCCTGTAAAGTAGAGTGCTGTATGAATGGGTAAATGAGGACACAGATTGTAGTGTAAAGTGCTTTGAGTATCTTGAAATAAAATAAAAAGGCGCTATATAAGTCTAGTTAATCTCATCTAATCTAATCTAATTTAATCTAATCTAATAAACATGTTTTAAATATAGTTTAAACATGTTTTCTTCACCAACAGTGTTATTAAACATTTGGCAAAATTAGCAACTATCTTCTGAACCTAATTCTGATCAAATACTTAATAAAATCCCCTGTTCAATGTCATTTTCTTAGCTGAAGATAAATGATAATCACCACTTTTTCTTTTGATAATCCAAAGGATAATTATCATTTTGTCTAATATTGTTAAATCATAAGTTCTAAGTAATTACTTAACAATCCTATCACAATTCTTATCCTCCAGAATGTTATTTACATTGTGTCAATATTTATTTAAATATACATATTATTTTTTGTAAGTTTTTTTTCTTTTTTCTGCTCTCCTCTATGAGGGTTTCCACTGAGATTGAACTTGCATGAGAGATTTGACAAGTGTTTTATGATGGATGGTCTTTCTGGCACAACCTAGTGTCAAACTCACAGTCTCAGGATTAAACCATATTTTATATCTAAAACCAAGAAATTTGTCTCTGCTCAGATTAACCAAGAAACCACTTTATTGTTTGCGGTATGACAAATATTAGCATATTTACAGTGATTACTGGCTTTTTTGTATTCTATTATCAATGAAAATGTGTAATTTCAGTGCATGTCTCCAAGATAGAATGAGAAAACCCTTTCCATGCCTTGTGGGAGTAAAGAAAACACAAGATATAGCAGTTGAGAGTATGTAACCACACTTCATATACTATTGATTTTAGCTTAGGAAGGATGTTGTCTGCTGACAGAAAAATGGAAGAAAGAAAGAAAGGTGACGGCTGATGGCGACTGGGATGAAGATGGTGGGTGGAGTACAGCATGTGTGGTGTGAAAAGAGAGAGTGCTGCTAAAAACAGTCCACATGGGAGATGTTTCATGAAATGTGTTGATGTATTTCAATCCCAAAAATGCATCAATTTGTCATATAACTACAGAGCTGAGCAGGGTGGGAGGGATGGTGGTGACAGTGATATTTTCTTTTATTCCATTGGTTAAATACCAGACTGCTGCATTTCAGTGAGGCCTCTCACAGCCCTCCATGGTTACAACTGACTGACAATTTCAAAACATCTTCCCTAATCAATGATCAAACAAAACAAACAAGATTCAAAAGTTAAAAAAAAAAAAAAAAAAAAAGACCAATCAATTGTATACAAGCTTTTTATTGTTTTTCTATTTTATGGATCTGCAATCTTTATCAAGATTCTAACTTATCATTAAAAATGCACATCAGTCAAGGTCTATTTGTTGTCATAAACTTTAGACTGTAGAAAAAAATAATAAAACAAGTATTGTAGATTTTTAACTGCTCGGATATGTGTTTGACTGAACTCTTAAGATCCACAAGCTGACATTGCATGCTGTAATTGAGGACAGCAGATAATTATGAATGTGTTTGATGGTTTCAGATGCTGGAGAAATGAAATCATTAAAACAGCACATGAGATAACTGTAGGTGTTGAGGAGCAGATTGGTTTTATGTTCCCAAAATGTACCATATATATATATATATATATATACACACATACACATACTTATTTATTTTTCTCACTTGCCTTCAAAATAAACTGATGCTTTTCTTCCTTCTCCTGCCTTCCTCCTGCTTTTACTCTTTGTCCTGTGTATGAAAGCCTCTCTTTACTCATCTTCTGAATCGTAAATTATTATTATGGATCTGGTCAGCTGGTCCCTCAACGCAATTGATAAAACATTTTCGACCAAGAAACAGTCCTGGAGAGCTCTCAGAAGATGTGTACATTATTGGATTTATGATAGCAGGGTTTCTGCTTTTTAGAATTGGCAGATACCTAGGATATCAACAAATTGTGAAGATGTCGGCAGCAGTTTCAGTCATGGTAATGCTGCCAACCTTATGTGAAGGATTAAGTCATGCTACGAGCTCTCAGACTCATATGCTTTGTGAGCTCAACCGTAAGCTGGACTCAGTTTTTGAGAATCGTAGGCCACTTGTGGCTCCTGGAACTCGCTGGCATTATGGATTAGATGTTGGAGAAATCTAACGAAGCATGGACCAGGAGAATTTCTACAAATCTGGCTCTTTGGATTCACCATCAAGAGTCCCAGCAGCACTCCAAAATCAGAGTCTGTGTGCCCAAAACAATTGTTGTTTATTTGAATCTGACTTCCCCGCTCGGCCTTGGAAGGCCAGCTTATCTCAAATTGCTCCTGGTTGATATGTAAATCAAGAAGCTCTGCTCTGTCTCCCCCCCCCCCCCCCCCACCAACACACACAAGAACTTCTGTGACAATGACTATGACAATAAAGCTTAATTCTGATTCTGATACGGTACATGATGGTGGCCATTTTGGATTTTGCAGTGACAACCCTATTATTTAAAGATATTTTTCTTCTGCCTAGAAGCAGCCACACACCAAAATGGAAGTCAGTACCCCTCTTCTTTTTCAAGTTATTGCGCCCACAACATGAACGGATGGATGGACAATTCCTCCTTTTCACTTTGCAACAGGGGTAAAAAAGGATATAATGTTCAATTTAGTTTTTTTTTTAAATAAGTATTATAATTGGTGGATTTGTATATGGAGACAGACTCAAGGTGATCGAGCTATAAGTGAATGGTATGGTTTGGGGTGAGGCAAGAAGGATGAAGAAATAAAGGTAGGCATCAAAGATGAGAGAAAGGGATGTGAGGAATGAACATGTTTTGTAGGTAGGAGAGATTAATGGGATGAAAATGGAAGGAGTAAAGAATGAGGTGACGGGTTGAGATACTAAGGGGAGGGAGGATAAGACACTGCTGGAAATGTCATATGAAGGCTTGTCAGGTGATTAGAGGTGTGGTTAAGGCCTGAAACCATAATAAATATTTTAACTCCATCTGTTCCAGTTTCTTCTTTTTTTATTTTATTTACCTCTCTGCCTATTGACATGTGTCTCATTTAGAAAGGATTTAGTTGAGAAAACAGATGCTTTTTCAGGCAAATAACAAATTATCCACACAAATGTTGGTGTATTTCTTATAAGTCTGTCAATCTACTCAGGCTCTTACCATTTGCGATTAGAAATTCATTTGAACATGGTAAGGATCTCCATAAGTGAAATGTAATGTTACTCACACAATTCTCATAATCTTGACTAGGGCAGGCTGTTAAAGACACCTGGTCTTTGCTTAGGCTTAAGGTGAAGCCAAATTTGAGTTAATCCTCTAACACTAGGACTCCCAGCATTTTCAAATGACTCCTTCTTCTACCAGAGACTGCCAAATGGCAGTTGGAGTAATTTGCATCCCATTAGACCCACCTTTTGTTGTGTACAGGTAATGCTGTCCCAGGCAAATGCTAAACGGGGGGATGGGTGATAGTGTGAACGATGTTGATACTCAGATGGAGAAGAAAAAACCCTTGATTGTATCCACCTCCAGGTGGATAAAAAGCCACGTCACAACATATATTTCACTTACTCTGTTGGCTGAGAAGCAAAGATGGCAAAGGTTTACAGTGCACAGCAGGCTTTGGATACGATTCTGAACCATGTTCTAAGCTTTTTTTATTGTTTTCTATTGTATGGGTGTACACATGTTTATGTTATGTTTTCATTTTTACTTTATTTGTGGGTGTACACAGGTCTTATGTCTTATGTAATGTTTTCATTTTTACTTTATTTTACCTTATTACTATTTGCACCTTATGTCGAAGCAAATTCCTAGTTTGTGAATCTCGTTCATTGACATGGCAACAATAAACTGATTCTGATGTCAACCCCTGTGACTCCGAGGGAGAAGAAATAACCCTTGAGCTGAGTTCTGACTCTGAAATTTCTTCTGGTAAGTGTTGTGGATGGAATACCACGTCGTGTTCAAAACGGCGGAGGCGTCGCCCTTCGTATAAAAGATTTATTTGACACAACATGGGTTACAGATATTCAGAGACAAACAGTTACATTAATAAGATATATGCATATAAATGGAGCATTAAGAACGAACCGCCTCGTGTGCGTCTCCCAGAAAATGCTCGGTGCGCGTGCGTCATTCCCGGCCTTTTATCCCCGTTTGAGAAGGCTAGCTTCCTGATTGGTTCAGCTTCTGTCGCTATGGTTACGACTTAGCCCGCCCCCTCAAGGACGTTACGTCTATATTTCAGATAAGTTTTGGTTCACTGAAATCGGCTTTTGTTTAAAGTTTAACTTGATATTATACTTTAGGGATATAAAATGATTCGTGTCTAAATTGTTTATGCGTAATAATTAATAACTATTAATTATTACCTACCTCCTGGGTGTTAATTCAATATCTGTTGGAGGTCTGGTGATTCTGTTTTTAAGGCAGATTCATCTTAGTTTCTGTGTCTGCGTTTAAAACTGTTAACACTGTTTGTTTAACGTGATTATACCTTAGTGATAACACTGATTTGAAATAGTTGTTTATTTCTAGGAATAATTATATTATCTAACTTATGTTCGTGTT
>NC_056499.1:43381683-43387019 GCF_014905685.2 Nematolebias whitei | reverse complement strand
TTGTTTATTTCTAGGAATAATTATATTATCTAACTTATGTTCGTGTTTTTATTTGGATCATGGTTATACTCTTAATTTGATTTTACTTAGTCAACCTATAGTCTAAATTAAAGAGCTGTTCTAGCTTTATTTATGTTAATCAGTCTGCTCTCTGGCCTGATTTGATTGCTTGTAATTTATCAAATGTGAACTTGTAAAATTATCTTTAGCTACTATGAGATTATATGTAAAGGTCAACTAGTTAGAATTAGCAAACATTTTCTATAAACATAGTTCAACCTTAGAAGAAAGACACACACACACTTTATATGACATGACATTTGAGTGCTTGATAGGAATTATAAAAAGGTATAAAATATTAAATCCAACATAAGATTTCCTAAAGTTCCTAATTTCCTATATTTGTTTGCCGGTTATGCCTATTGTGGTTTTGGAAGAGACACACTGCAAAAAGTACCATCTTGATAAGTTAAAATTGCTCAAGAATATGTATTTTGACCTAAAACAAGACAAATGGCTTGATAAGATGTTTTTACTTATGGTTTTATGAATGTTTTAGTTAAAATGTTTTTTTTTTTAATTAGCTGAGGGTTTTTTGTATAAATTTATGTAAAAATATCTTTAGCTACTGGCAAATTTTTAAAAGACAAAATTACTTTAAAAAGGTTTAAAAAAATCAGAGCCATTTAGACTAAACACTATGCCACTTTTTTTTCCATTCATTTAGTTTATTCATTAATTTTCATTAACAACAAAGCAAATTTATGTACAAGAAAAATATATACAACTGAAGAAAGAAAATAAATGAAAGGCAGCAGAAAGAAAAAAATATATATATTTTAGTATCTGCTCCGTAACACCATCAAATCAACCCAAAAAATTGAATCTCCACATAACAAAACAAAAAAATATTAATAATTAAAAAATCTTTTTGCAGTGTGAAAAAATCCTACATTAGTACAAAGGAGGCATAGTTGAGATGTTTTGGAATTACAATTTAAATATTATGTTTGTATCAGTTTCACATTATTTCAACCTTTCACTAATCAAATCTCAAACATATGGTCCTGTAGATGAGGAGAATTCACCACCTCCAGAAAAGAGAGGACGCATGGAGACACTCGAGTGGCGTGAAGAACAGATCGGAAGACCTCTGCATCACAGCCCAATTGAATGTCATCCCACAGGATGGAGAACCAACTGCTTTAGCCAGAAGAAAAGTGTCGAGTCGCTTACAGAGTTTCCTCTGTTTCATCTCACTGGAAATGCTTCGGACCATACATGAGTGGACTGTCCAGCATGCATGCCAGTCACAGCATGAAAACTGGTTCATAGCCCTCCCTGAACTAATGGCATTCATTGCAATCCTCCTCCTGCGAGGGATTGTTCGCCTTCCAGCGGTGCATGACATATGGTCTGCAACACTGGGGGTGCCCTCCATCAGCAAGATTATGGCTTTTGTTATCATATTGTTGCATGCCTGTTTTATTTTATATTTTATTACTTGCGTACTTAGATTTATATAAAATATTTTGGACATCCGCTGTGAGAAGCAAAGTAAGAATTTCATTGTACATGGAAACAGGGTAACATGTGTCTTTAATGTGCATATAACAATAAAGCTTTGAATTTTGAATCTAAATTTCTGGTAACGTTGATTTTTTATTTTATTTGGGGGGGGGGGGGGTCTTCAAACCATAATAATTACAGGAGTTACATTGAAGTTCCTTTGGAGACCAACTTGCTGCTGAGTAGAGTGTCTTTAGAGTTACTTCTTGCAAATGTAATGGCCTCATTTACATAACAATGGAGGCAATCAGGCTGAATTTGAATGAATTTCAATTTGAATTCTTTCTAAAGTCAAGTTCAAATCTGCCAAATGGCAGTTCCTTGGGATTTAAAGGTATAACTGCCAAATGGCAAAGGTTTGGGAGTTCTAGTGCTAAGGCCAGGAAGAACAATAGTTAGGAGACTTCCTGCACCTAATATAGGTTCACCCCACAGGAAGTTTTCTAAGTTAATTTGAATATTTCTGCTGATCATTCCTCTGTGAATGACACTACATGCACTGAGACTGCTGGCTCATTTGTTTTATAGTCTGTTAATCCCACTTTGTCTGCTGTAATAGGGAGCTAAAGCTAAGGGCACCATTATGCTAACAATGATGGACTATCAGAGTCAGAGTCAGAGTTTCTTTATTGTCATTCGCACCTCATGTGGTACATGTGGTGGAGCGAAATTATGTACACAAGGTCCCAGTTACATCCAACAATAAAATGTATAAGAAAAACAGTAATAACATCTACGATATGAACTAAGAAAAACATCAACTAAATATACACTAAGCACTCATAACATAAAACACTGAACATCAGCACAAACATGAACATGAGTCTGAAGTCTATGACCTGCTGAAAGCAGCTTCTATAATGAAACAAAATAATGAAAAGCCTGAGCCATTCAGTATTTTTATGCTTTCAATTGGAATTTAGAAACTCAAAAAAAAAACTATTGCGACAATAAAATTAATTTTTGAACAATGCTCATATTGATGTTTTGTTATTTTTTATTAGAAATTGTTAGTTGTTTCATTATATTTACTACAATTTTGGCATTTCTACTCCCATATTCCAATGTACTGTTTGAAATTTTTTAGATGGATCATTTTTCATTCAACCTTTATTTAGACAGGTAAATCCCATTGAGCCTCAGGGACTCATTTCCAAGAGAGACCTGATTTCTTTAACAAAGAATGATGACAACAATGGATATCAATGACAACATTAGACACTTATAAATGAGGCATACAATTTTAATTTCTTTTTTTTTTTTACAAATTAAAATAAACTAGCAACCAAAAAGATAGTCAAAAGGAAAAAGTAGCGAAAAAGACCCCAAAAAACAGCTAGATTATAAGGCGGTGTAGAAAACTAAAAACAGGAACATGTCTTCATTGGTTGTTGCCAGGAACTAAACATGTTTAAACTCACTTAGAGAGGTCAAGGTTAAGAGCTTCAGATCTTTTTGTAAGATATTCCAGGAAACAGAAGCAGAGTAGGAGAAGGCCCTTATGCCTAATTCAGTCCTCATTGAGGGAACACTGCAGGTAATAATGTCCTGAGAGCGCACGCTGTAGCTGCACTCACACAGTGACATGTAGGAGGAGATGTATGAAGGCAACAGACCAACAAGTGATTTAAAGATGAAAATATACCAGTGAAAGAGTCTGTGTGAAGTTAATGATGTCCAGTTAACCAGTGAATACAGGGTGCAGTGGTGGGTACGATAATCACAGCCAGTTATGAATCTTAGTGCACCATGATAGACAGCATCCAACATCTGCAGGGTTCTTGTAGGAGCTTTCATATAAATAATGTCACTGTAATCAATGGAGGGAAGGAAAGTCACAGAAACAAGGCGTTTCCTAGCATTCAGGGTTAGACAGAATCTATTTCTGAAAAAGAAACGCAGTTTAACTTTCAGTTTCTTTACTAGGTTTTTCACATGGAGCTTAAAAGAGAGATGCGAGTCGACCAAGATACCCAAATATTTATAGGAATCAACAAACTCAATAGGGACACCATTTGAGGATAAAATCAGAGGAAGGACTGATGAGACTGACTTCCTGTTTGAAAAAAAATGTTTGCATTGTTTGATCAGAAGATTTAAATCAAAACTTAAAACTGTAATCCAAAAAAGTTCTATCTGGTCCTGAGCAGGATATTAAAACTGTAATGTTAAAAATCTTAATTTTAATCATTGTTTACCAGATTGTCTGCATAAAATGAATCTTGCTTCAAATAAACAGGTGAAAGTCTGCTTGTTTCCTCTGACTGAATGACTCCTCAGGGAGCTCAGTCTTGACACTTGGGTTTTTCTTCCAGGTAGGAATCTTCGAGTCTGTCTAACTTTTTACCTCCCACATTTCCTCTGACAATTTGCTTTTTTTTCTGGTTTGCCTGATTTTTTTTCTACCTCTCCACATGACTCCCACAGCTTCTAGACAGCATCTCCAGTAGCGCAGTATCACAACACTTCATTAGCTTCCATCATCCCAGGCAGCAAAAAAAAAAAAAAAAACCCTACAGAGGTGGAAAAAGCAGTGACAAAGTTTAAAGATATTCACCTTTAGTAGTGGGCCAATTAAGCCAAGCAAAACCTGTGACATGCAGTAGATATTCAACAGATTTTAAATAAGCAGATTGATATAATAGCCCACCTTTGACTTTACTGTGACAATTTTTGGTAAAGTTTGTTGGGTTTATAATCTCTAATGACTAGCAGATGTAATAATTCAAAGTTAATATTACACAAATTGCGTGTTCAAATGTGCAATATGCTCACCAGCTGATGGATGCTCTTCTTTTAAAAGGCATTTTCAATGGATAACAAAATAAGCAGTTCGGATGACAGAGAGCATGAATAAAAGCAGCTTTAGCCAAATAAATGTGTTTTCTAAGGATTTTGGGTCATTGTGACATACTGTGCTGGTTACATCGTCCTCAGCTCATTTTGCTGAAGAAAAAAAATAATCTTTTGTCACAGTTTTTTTTTTTTTTTCTAACATTGCTGCTGACAAAGACAGTGGCCTTTTTTTCTCTCTTTTCTGCCTCTAGGTTGTGATTTTAGAGAGTTGCCTATACCTGAGCACAGAAGTAAACTAAAAGAGGTAAAGACAACAAAGAAAACAGAGTGCAGGCTTTTCCTTCACTTTTTTTGACTTGGTTCAGTTAGTGACTGGAGCTGAGATAAACGTGATGCATTTCAAGGTTTGCAAATGCTGGTGTTTAAGTCTGCATTAAAGTGAAAGAAAGAAGAAGTGAATCAATACTTTGAATGAACATTGTCTTATAAATAAATAAATAAATAAATAAATATAAAAACTGTTCACCCATCACCATTCACCTCGCTGTTCGGGGTGGTCCTAATGGACGCGTCTCTCAGCAAATGCGAGAGGGATGTGATTGCCTTTGGCTCTCTTCTGGCCAGGAGGCTAATTCTGTGCAACTGGAAGGAACCACGCCCTCCGGTATTGGATAAGGGAGGTGTTCGATCATATCCATTTGGAAAAAGTAAGATACATCTTGAAGGGCTCTGCTAAAAGATTTTGGGACATATGGCAGCCATTTATGTTGTATGTTGAGAACATGTCAGTATCTGTTGGATTTGTTTGTGTATGTTTGACTGATCCGGGATGGGAGGGAAGGGGTGGGGGTGGGGTGGGGGTCTGGTCGTTGTTCTAGGTTTTTTTCTTTTTCTTTTGTTTGTTCAAAAAAAAAAAAAAATCAATAAAAATACTTTGTTTAAATATATATATATATATGTATATATATATA
>NC_056499.1:43369639-43376683 GCF_014905685.2 Nematolebias whitei | reverse complement strand
CAGATACAAATAAAGGACAAGATACAGTTGTGATACATCGAGCAATATAGCACAGCAGATAAAAGCGTCTTTACATTTTCCCCCTTTTGGTCTCTGAAAGAGACCATTACTCCTAACTATCCATCCCTGAATAGGTGTAGCTCTGCATGTCCTGGAAAAACCCCTGAGGCAGCTCTTCATTTTAAGGAGGAAAGCAGGACATCACCTCATGCCTCTGTGATGGCGGTCATTTCTGACCCAGACCCCACCTGTACAGGAAAATAAACTTGTGTTCCAGCATCACCTGTTCTTCTGTGTGAGAGGAGATTCTGTATGTGTCACAAGAATTTGAAAAGCACAGACCTGGTACTGAGGTGGGAACCCAGTCCGTAGCTGCCAGGGAACGTTTAACCATTCCTCCCAGCTCCTTTGCTTTGTGCTCGACATGGAGAGAGAGAGAGATATGTGAGGCACAGCTTCATCACTCATTTGATACTACAGTAATTGTTCATGAGTTAACTCCACTGCCGCTGCCACCCCATAAATGTTTTGTGTGTTAATTGTCCAAATCTTACCCTCCAGTTGAGCTGTAAATGCCTCTTGATACCAGTCTGCGTGGCTCCGGTCATAGAAGAGCGTGACATGCGGGGGGTCGGGAGGAGAGACATAGGTACGTAGACTCAGGATCCAAGGATTGCATTGTTGGAACAGATTCAGCAGTGGACTAGACCTTTCAGCAGTCATGCGGCCCCAGTAGATAACATGTTTAGGAGCCACTGGTTGCATCAAGTACCGTCCATCTGTGCACAGTTCACCACATCGCAAATAGGAGCCATCTGGGAATTGAACTCTCACCCTTTGTGCCCGGTAGAGTACAGGTACCCCCAACTTTATCAGTAAGTCTCTTCCCATCAAGTTGACTGGTGTTGTAGATGAACAGACAAATGGATGTTGCAATCTTTGTGTTCCTATCTGAAATGGCAGTGGTACAGTCAAGGGCAGACGTTGCTCTGTCCCTGAGAACCCCATTAATGACACAGTCTTTGTGGATAGGTAGTTGACAGGAGCTGTGGTGATTGTAGAGTATGTGGCTCCTGTGTCCACCAAGAAGTTCATTTCTTGTCCTCCCACTCTTGCCGGTAGCATAAGGTCTGCTGTGCCCATGCTACCCTGTTGATTCTCAGGAATGTGTCAGTAAGTACCAGGAGTGAGAAAGTCTTCCCACTGCGGATACTGCCCTCCTGTGTTTAGAGTGGGTATTGCTGCTGGGTTGTGTGGCAGCATACCTGGTTGTCCAATGGGTGGTGCTCATCCTTGTGGTAGAGATTGGCAATCTCTGGCCCAATGGCCTGGTCTTCCACAGTTGTAGCAGATGTCAGGGGCGGCTCCTCCATATCCACCTCTTCCCCTTTGTCCCATGCCCCATGCCCCTCTGTCCTCAGCCACCACTAGCACACCAGCCCCCGCTGCGACCAAAGCCAACAGACCTGTAATGATTTTGATAGAGAGGAGGAGGAGGGAGAGGGCTTGCAGGATAGGGAAAAGGAGAAGGAGGAATGGCTACTCCTCCAAGCTATTGATTAATATAGTGTGCCCCAGCAGGAGAAGGCGTCAGCTGTGGAGCTGCTGCAACCATCACATTCTCTGTCCTCCCCTTCTTCTTTGTTGCTTTTTGTCTTGCTTCCTACATCTGTAATTTAAGCAATTGATTGTCTCATTCAGCTTTCTCATTATTTTTCTTTTTTTGTTCTTCTTGTATTGTTTGTAGGTGGTGTATTAGATGTCTTTCCCACTTATTGTAGTTGCACCCAGGGAGATCTGGATTCTGTCTCATCAGTTCTGCCACAGATGTGGGCACTCCCTTCAGGACTGCCTCTCTAAATAATTCAGTTAAATTAGAAGGTGTTCCTTTAGGATTTACTGTTGTGTGTCTCATCCACTTTTCAGCCGCCAGGGTAATATAATCTTTAGGGTAGACTTGAGGTTCCCGCTCAAACTTGGGGATAGCTGCGGGAGTGGATAATGGGTACTGGTCTCTGATTGCACGTCCTAACTCTGTTATTACTCGACTCAGTGGGACCTCGTTGCCCAGTTTATTGGTGCGTGCTACTGTTTCTAATTCTCTGGCCACCAGGGGTGTCACACACCGTCCCAGGATTGCTCAAAAATCTCCTAGGGCCAGGGACATTCCACTGGTGAAACCACTTAGTCCGGAAAGCCAAAATCTGCCTCCTGCAGAGATGCTTGGGAGTTTGTCAATCAGAGCATCTGTAGTGAACTAAGCCTAAGGTCAGGATTTGACCTTAAGGACCATATGGGACAGAACTTGTCATTTCATTGATTTGCATCCAGAAATACAGGTTGACCCATCCTGAGACTTTCTTTCTTGAAAATTCAAGTGAAAGAACACTCTCTTTTCTATTATCATTACTGTTTTACAAATGTTGATAATCAAAGTGTTTTTAGTTCAAACCATTTTAGATGTTGCAGTGAACTAATCATTTTTAATTAACTGTGAAACAGTAACAATGATTTTTAATCCTCATGCAAAGTTAGAATTCATGTTAAGGTCTGTTACAGAGTAATTATGCATTTTCTGATTTTCTGTCTTTGAATGAGCAGTGTAAGTGGTCCAAGTTCGGAGTCAAACGCAGACCAGTTGTTGGAACGAGCTGTCATGTTTTTACATCCTCTCAGACGTAAATAGAGAAGCTGGCACCTGTTGGCACCTGTTTTTCCGCCAACTCGTCCAAACATTTCTCTCTCTGTCTCTAAAAACATTTTCAATCTGTTCCATAACATTCTTGCTGTTTTTCTGACTTCTAGTGACCTCTTACGTCACAAAACACACCCCTGTCTGGTCGATATTGACCAATCAGAAACTCCCAAATGAACCAGAAATAGAGCTCTTTAAAATGTCGGTACTTCCTAGTTCAAACCAGCGTCGAGCAGGGTCGAGCAGTGTCGAGGGTCGTGTGGAGTTTCCAGTCGGGTCGAGAGTCGAGTTTGCAGAAGTCCAGTCGCTTCAGGCTCCGGCTTCAGTCGTTGCAACTCGTGCTGGGAAACAGGAAAATCCTGACATGATCACAGAGCTCTTCCGAGTCTTATGGGATTATAACATCTTCCACCTCTGGGTGGAACTCTGACGGACTCCACTCATGTGAAGTCCACTCGTGAGGTGAACCTGTGTCGGATGGAATACCGTCACTACTTCGGACGATTCACAGATGTTCCTACGGAGACGCTGAAAGGGTGCGTTGAACGGACTTTCGTACCAGTGGAGACATCTCCAGGTAAAAAGTTGATTTATAACACCTAAGTGTACTGGGAAGAAGCTGAGAAAAACCCGGAGAGTGCCGTCCTGGATGCTGACACAAACAAACCCCCTCACCCATCTTTTTCTCCCTCTAAACTTCATCTTTCCATCTTTAAAATTCTTCTATCAAGTAGAAATTAATCCAGATATTTTAGAAATGTCTGTGTAAAGTTCTGACCACCGCCGTGTGGGTAATCAAAATTGTACAGCTTGCTAAAATTAGCCATGTTGTTATTTTCCATATTTTGCCAATTAATGTAAATGTGTGATGTGTTAAACTTTGATTCTGTTAATAAATGACCCACTGTCGTTTGGTGAGCCAAAGATAATTAACGTCTCACGTTACATTTCTAAATTCAATGCACATTATATACGGTCCAGAAAAATGAAAGAATCCGTTTAATTTATGAATATATCTCATGCATATGTTCATCTACACATCTCTGTCTCCCACTGGGAAGGGCACATATTTCTGGTGACCCCCAGATGATTGTAGTAACAGAAACATGTACTCAGCCTCATCAAGTTTTTTTTTTTTTATCTAGTCCTCTTGTTGTCATTCTGTGGGTTCTACCAGAGGGATGGGCTGTTTGTGAGGACTCAATTTCTCGTAAATGGCCTAATGTGGTTCTTAGTTTGTCGATTTTGTGATGTATTTCCTCCTCTAAAAAAGTTAAATCTGGTCCTCTGGACATTCAAAAAAACCCAAAACAAAGCAAAACAACAAAAAATGTAGAAACGTTTTGTCTCTCGTCCGAGAGACTTCTTCAGTCTGAGGTGCTGTTTTCAGCTCAGTCTCTTAAATACCACCTTCTCAGAGTGGATCAACCAGTTTGCTGCTGACAACCAAAACCAGCTGATCACATGCTCAAGAAGGACCATCAGCCTAACAATGGATCATTAGCACACTGATGGCTGTCTACTATTCACAGAGGGCTGAGTGATACTAGCAATCACAGCATTGTAAGAGGGGGACAGTTGAACCCGGAGGCCTCCACCCCTGTTTAATGATGGACGGTTTCTTTTCACAAAGATGGCCTCCTTTACTCCTCTCTCAAACCATCGCTCCTCTCTATCCAGGATGTGCACATCTTCATCCCTGAAAGAGTGACTGCTGGCCTGGAGATGAGTGTAGACCGCAGAGTCCTGGCCTGATGATGTTGATCTTCTGTGCTGGGCCATCCTTTTGGCCAGTGGCTGTTTTGTTTCCCTGATGTAAGACTGATTACAGACCTCCTGACACTGAACAGCATACACAACATTACTCTGTTTGTGCCAGGGGACTGGATCTTTGGGATGAACCAATCTTTGCCGTAATGTATTTTGGGGTTTAAAAGCCACTGGGACGTTATGTTTAGAAAATAAACGTCTCAGTATCTCTGATACTCCCTCAACATATGGAATGACCACTGGTCTGGGTCTGGGTTCCTCCTTTTCACCTGTTGGCTGACTGGAGTCCTGTTTGGGTTTCTTCTCTGCTTTTAGGAAGGCCCAGTTAGGATATCCACATTGCTCTAGAGCCTGTCTTGTGTGGGATTTCTCCTTCTGCCTGGCTCCTGAGCTAGTGGGAACGTTGTCTGCTCTGTGATACAGAGTCCTGATGACTCCTAACTTGTGCTCCAAAGGGTGATGGGAGTCAAACTGCAAATACTGGTCTGTGTGGGTGGGTTTGCGGTACACCTCAGTTTGCAAATGTCCTCTATCAGAGACTGAGACCTCACAGTCCAAGAAAGCCAACTTGCCATTTTTTCCTCTTCTCGTGTGAACTTGATGTATTTATCCACAGTGTTGATGTGGTCAGTAAAATGTTGGACTTCCTGAGATTTAATTTTAACCCAGGTGTCGTCAACATACCTGAACCAATGACTTGGTAGTGTCCCTGAAAAGGACGTCAAGGCTCTCTTTTCTACCTCCTCCATGTACAGGTTGGCAACAATAGGAGAAACTGGAGACCCCATAGCACACCCATGTTTCTGCCTATAATATTGCTCCCCATATGTGAAGTAGGTTGACTGCAGGCACAGTTTCAAGAGTTGACACAGTTGTTCTGTGGAAAGCGTGGTCCTGCTGCTCAGAGTGGTGTCTGATTTTAATTTTAAACTGACCACCTCTACTGCATCCTCAACAGGAATGCACGTAAAGAGTGATGTGACATCAAAAGAGACCATTGTTTCATCAGTCTCCATGATGACATCCCTCACCTTATCCACAAAGTCCATGGTGTTCTGTATGTGGTGTTCTGAGCTGCCAACTAGAGGGATGAGTACAGACGCCAGATATTTGGAAACATTGTAAGTGACAGAGTTAATCATGCTAACAATAGGTCTTAAAGGTACACCTTGTTCGTGGATTTTAGGTAAACCATACAGACTAGGTGTGGCCTCCCCTGGGTACAGTCTGTGGTACAGAACCCAGACCCAGACCAGTGGTCATTCCGTATAATTCCGTAGAAACTGAGACGTTTATTTTCTAAACATAACGTCCCAGTGGCTTTTAAACCCCAAAATACATTATGGCAAAGACTGGTTCATCCCAAAGATCCAGTCCCCCGGCACAAACAGAGTAATGTTGTGTATGCTGTTCAGTGTCAGGAGGGCTGTGATCAGTCTTACATCGGGGAAACTAAACAGCCACTGGCCAAAAGGATGGCCCAGCACAGAAGATCAACATCATCAGGCCAGGATTCTGCGGTCTACACTCATCTCCAGGCCAGCGGTCACTCTTTCAAGGATGAAGATGTTCACATCCTGGACAGAGAGGAACGATGGTTTGAGAGAGGAGTAAAGGAGGCCATCTTTGTGAAAAGAAATCGTCCATCATTAAACAGGGGTGGAGGCCTCCATGTTCAACTGTCCCCCTCTTACAATGCTGTGATTGCTAGTATCACTCAGCCCTCTGTGAGTAGTAAACAGCCATCAGTGTGCTAATGACCCATTGTTAGGCTGATGGTCCTTCTTGAGCATGTGATCAGCTGGTTTCGGTTGTCAGCAGCAAACTGGTTGATCCACTCTAAGAAGGTGCTATTTAAGAGACTGAGCTGAAAACAGCACCTCAGACTGAGGAAGTCTCTTGGATGAGAGACGACACATTTCTAGATTTCTTTTGCTTTGTTTTGCTTTTGATTTTTTTTGAATGTCCAGAGGACCAGATTGAACTTTTTTGGACTCATCTGGATCCAACTCCAAATCTATAAAGAAAATATTCATGTTAGATAAAACAAGTCAACTCCTTGGAAAACTATACTTTACATCTCTGTTTCCAGCGTACTCACCCTGTTTCTCTTCCTGCAGCTGATTACTGAGTTCATGTACTTACACATTGTAAACAAAAGTCTCCTACCTTTACTCGTTGGCGTCTCATGTTTTAGTCAGACTTGTGGGCATCTATGCAAAAGCAAAACACAAACATGATACCCAACAAAGTTCAATCAGGTCATCTGGGTGGTTTTTTTTAAATTTTTTTTAGACGTTTTGTCCTTCATCCAAAGGACTTCATCAGTCCAAGGAGCCACAACAAACTCAGTCCCACAAGCAGCACACTCATAGTGGACCAACCAGTTTGATGGCGAGAAGATGGTTTCTGGGGCCTGCCCTCTCCCTTGTTGACTCTTCTGAGGCAGCCATTGTAACGAGTCTGTATGGATCGGTACAACACTTGACTCAGGACAAAAATAAAAATAAAAGGTTTTATTTTATTAAAGGCGTTCGTCTGAAGGATCTGAGCCTCAGTTCTGGTCCAATCTATGAAGA
>NC_056499.1:43364254-43369629 GCF_014905685.2 Nematolebias whitei | reverse complement strand
GTGCAGGACCAAACTGGATGAAATAAACAGAAACTGAGGCAGGAAAATACGTGAATGATCTTAAAACAGGGGCTGTGATATAAGGAGCAGATGCTTAGGCAGATGGGGGGGCAGCGGGGGCCGCTGAGCGTGACAGCCATAGCCAAAGTGGTTCAAACATCAAAGTTCATGCTCAATTTTCCAGGTATAAAATCCAACAAAGTTCATCAGGTCATCTGGACAGTTTCTTTTCTTATTTCAAACAAAGATGATTTCTACCAATTGTACTGGTTTTTACTGAAATATTAGAGTTAAACTGGATAATAAGAGACACACTGGAGCCTTATCCGAGGTCGTTCCTTTGGGAAGAGATTTAAGTGAAAAAAGTCCAAACAACGACCGAATGAAGTCCACTACTGAGAATTCATTCAAGCTTTATTTATACAGATTCATCCCAGTGAGCCTCTGGGGACACATTTACAAGAGAGACCTGATTTTAATGATTTGATGACAACATCAGACAACGAAGACAACAGTAGAAAATCATAAAAGGGATGCATACAAATTAAGAATAACAAGTGAAAATAAAATGGTATTTAAAAAAAAAAGCTAGATTGTAAGGTGATGTAGAAAACTGAAAACGGAAACATGTCTGCATTGGTTTTTGCCATGAACTTAGCAGATGTTTGAAGCCACTTAGAGAGGTCAAGGTTGAGACCTTCAGATATACAATACATCTTAGAATGTCTAACAAAACTCTAACAACAAACCTAAAGAAGCTTGGAATGCTAAACAATCTGATACATTTCAACAATCTTTAATTCCATGGGCTAAACAAAGGTTATGTGATCGTGGTTGGCAAGTGGCAGCCTGTGCCTTGACTGATTTGATTTAAGGTTGAATCATTAGGATATGAAAAATACCACAACCCTGATTTAAAGGTGTTAGTTCTCAGCATTTGTTGCTGAGAACAGCACCACATTGCTCTTGGAAATCTCTCTGCCCCACAACAACTGATTATAAACTTGAGAAAACTTTCATCAAATTTCCTCTGTCATGCATTTTAGTTGCCTGCAGGTTCTGGAGAGACTTCACTGATGCTGCCTAAGAATCCAGTAGCACAACAGTAAACCCTCATCTACAGAAGTTCATGGCTTATTCTCCACTGCAGCTGCGTTTCAAGTAGTTTCCACTTGGAGCCAAGATAGCTATAACTTTTTGTTGTACAAATACATAGTTTATATTCAAGGGGTAAAAAAAAAAAGAAACATTTATTTTTAAAGATGTTTGTAATGCACATGGATGTGAATTTTGTCTTTGCATGTGTACAGTGTGGTAGCACACCATCTCAGTAAAATGTAACTTATTTATTTATTTATCTATTAATTTTTCAAATTGTATGTAATGAATTTCACTGGAGAATGCACATCAGCACACTGCAGAAGAGGAAGATGAATTACTGAAGACCATGCTTCTACAATCAAATTGCTTCTATTATGTAGAATGAAAAGGTACCAACTGTATGAAACAAGAAAATAATATAAAAATATAAAACAAAAATTCTTACTGTGTAAAAATCATAGCAAATCTGTAAAACAAAAACGGTTATGAATCTATTCAGGAATCCAATTTAAACATATTATTTATAATTAAGTTGGTTGCTTTACCCACATTTAAGAATTAAAAGCACAGCGTTATATGTGCTGCACTGCATGTTTTTCAGAGAAGTAGATTAATCAACAGAAGCACTCAAGAAGGTCCCTAATAGTTCCACAGATAATACACTTAAAGCAAGATCAGTAAATTAGTTTCACTTAAAAAGTGCAGCAATTTGTCTCATCAATTACCAATTAGAGTGTAAGATAAAGAATAATGACAATAATGTTTCTCTTTTTATCTGTTACCATCATGGTATTATAGTAAACTGAGAGAGGATCTGTGGTTTGTTTTCTTGTGTCATCTGTCCTGCCTTCATCAGTGTTTCTTCCATCATGCTGCCAGCTCCACTCTCACCTGTCCTCAATCCCAATCACCCCAGGGCTTCATGTTCTGTGTCAGTTTGTTTCTTCCCTGTCTGTGGATTGTCCTCCCAAGGTGTTCATTCATTCAACCTTTATTTCTACAGGTTAGTCTCATTGAGCCTCGAGGACTCATTTACAAGAGAGACCTGGTTTAAACAAAGAACACAGATGAGCTACAGACAACAATAGACAATCATATAAAAGGAAAAGTAAATAGGAGAAATTATATAAAACGAAACAATGCTCTGTTTTCCTCCATGTCACCCTGATGGTTATATGTATTAAGTTTTTGCTGCCACGTCAGCATTTTTCCCCCCCATTTTTGTCAATAAATTAGAATTCTTTATTTGATATTTGAGTTTCCCCCATCTGTCTGCACCCTGGTTTTAACTAAACCATAGATCATGATAAATTGGATTTTTATTTTTTTATTTTAAAACTTTTTAGGAACTACACAAAATTAATAGTGTTCGTAGTCTGCCTAAATGCAGTGTAAGTTTGTAATATTTAATGTTAAAATGTGTAAAGTGCTATGGATAATAAACTAATATGTAACTGGTGATGTAATGGTGCATATTTGGTAGTGTTAACTTATTATTTTTATATATGAATCTTTCTGTTCGGTGCCCTGAGACAACTTCTGTTGTGACTTGGCACTATATAAATAAACTGAATTGAACTGAACTGTATTTGAAATGACCACAATATTTTAAGCTTAATTCAGATATTCTGCAAAGCCATGATCAAATCAAAACATGTGTTTAAATTCCTCCAATTTAAAAGTTGCATTTCTGTTAGAGAAATATACAGGCCTAATTGTTTTATCTTACTCAAAAGAAGCTGCGCCCAACAGCAGATTTTTAACTGGTTTTTACTTGTAAGGTCTGATTTTCAGGACATATATTACACAGATATACAGGAAGTACATGCATGAAGACCAGTCACGAGAATTTGCCACGAACAGTGTGTGCTGCTTGTTTTTTTTACTCTTATCAGTTCAGCCGAGCTCACAGACTCAGAGGTGTCCTTGAAGAAACAGCTGCACAGAGCGGCTTCACTCAGCTCCTCATCCAACTCTCTCTGCTAACCCAAACATATGATTCATGGGCGGAGGTACCATCCTCAGCCATAGTAATAAAAACATGCACCTTTGACCAGAAATTCCCTAACAATTTCTTTAATCCGTTCTTTTTTAAATGTATCAACTTTAAAGAATACATTTGGGACAAGTGAACGTATTTTTGCTGCTACATCCATCCATCCATCCATCCATTTTCTTCCACTTATCCGGGGTCGGGTCGCGGGGGTAGCAGCCTAAGTAGGGAGGCCCAGACTTCCCTCTCCCCAGCCACTTGGGCCAGCTCTTCCGGGGGAATCCCGAGGCGTTCCCAGGCCAGCCGAGAAACGTAGTCCCTCCAGCGTGTCCTGGGTCTTCCCCTGGGCCTCCTTCCGGTGGGACGTGTCGGGAACACCTTACCAGGGAGGCGTCCAGAAGGCATCCTAAACAGATGCCCAAGCCACCTCAACTGGCTCCTCTGGATGTGGAGAAGCAGCGGCTCTACTCCGAGTCCCTCCCGGATGATCGAGCTTCTCACCCTGTCTCTAAGGGAGAGCCCAGACACCCTGCGGAGAAAACTCATTTCGGCCGCTTGTATCCGAGATCTCATTCTTTCGGTCACAACCCAAAGCTCGTGACCATAGATGAGGGTGGGAACGTAGATCGATCGGTAAATTGAGAGCTTCGCCTTTTGACTCAGCTCTCTCTTCACCACGACAGACCGGTACAGCGCCCGCTTCACTGCAGACGCTGCACCTATCCGCCTATCGATCTCACGCTCCATAGGAGCTCCATTTGCAGCTCCATTTGCAGCTACAAGTAATCTTTAATGCTCTTAAACATTCAGATTTAGTTCAAATCCCTGAGAAATCAATAAAATCTCTCTGTCTTTAAAATTTCAGTAAACACTTTGTTTTCTTTATTCAGTTCTCTTTTTGTGTCTCAACCTCCCATCACCTTAAGAGGACATGAAGATAACTGGTGATGAATATTGATGAGCATATGGGACAAATCAGTGCTCTGTGTGTGTGTGTGTGTGTGTGTGTGTGTGTGTGTGTGTGCGCGTGTGTGTGTTTGCAATAGAAGACCTAAAGCCCTCCTTAATCTTGGTGTCTCAGTTTGGCACTCTGCTGACCCTCAGGGGTGTCTCAGCACAACACCAACTCTAACCGGAGTTACCAAAATCTGTGCCGTCTGACGAGAGTAAACTATCCAAAGACAGAGAAGAAGAAAGATTAATGGATACAGAGATTTAGAAGAGATGAAAGAAACACAATTAGATTGAAAGTGCAAAGAAAAAAGGAGCAGCAAATGATGAATGGAAATAATAATAATAATCTAGTTCCTTTATTAGAGCTGCAGGATGCTTTGCTTTTCTTTTACTGCAAAGTGCTGCTGTGGTTTTTATTAAACATTGTCAGTGCAGCACTCCACCAGTAAACATGCTTCCATGAGACACTTTAGATTTAAATGTGCTTTCACCATATAAAGCCTTTTCTGCAGCTAACGGATCGGAATTCTGAGAAGGGCAATAATTTACAGTGTATCCAGGTTTACATAAATCCAGATTATACACATCTCCTCTTGTAGATCTTAAATTCAGAGTATCAAACCACACCAAGAACATAACTGTAGCTCACGAGGAAGAGGACATCTATGGAGGATTATGGAAGCCCAGACATTTTCAGACATGCTTGTCTTTCAATTAATCTGTGTGCAGCTGAACATGTGAGCTTCCCCCGACTTTGTGAAGGAACAGGCATGCACACGGCGGGTAGGTCTTGTTTTGGCAAATTTTACTAAGAGATTTACTGTTTTTTTTCACTGTATTTTTGAAATATTACTGTCTACATCACCACTCATGGAGTGCTTGCAGAAGTGTTGTCATAGCATACAAGTCAAACAAATTATTTTTGTTTTGATTGTAGTCTGACTTATAGTTTGTCACAATATTTTGAAATGACTGTATATATATATATATACATATATATATATATATATATATTGATTTATATATATATATATATATATATATATTGTAAGGATGGTACCATTTACTGTTTCTGTTTGTGTCTGTGTTTCCCTAGTGTTTCTTCGTCAGTTTAATTGGTGCCACCTTTGTCTCGTCACAGCTGTTGTAATCACGTCTTGTCTTGTCCTTGTATAAAAGCTGTCTGTTCTGTGTTGTTCCTCGTCGGGTCGTATTCGTTGGGTCTCTGCGTCCTCCTGCGTCCTCCTGCGTCCTCCTGCGTTCTCCTGCGTCCTCCTGCGTTCTCCTGCGTCTCCCCTGAGCTCTCCTGAGTCCTCCCTGAGTTTCC
>NC_056499.1:43356858-43363854 GCF_014905685.2 Nematolebias whitei | reverse complement strand
AATGTTGATGTGTTCATGCGTGCACATCTGCTCACAGACTCATGTTCATGTTTGTGCTGATGTTCAATGTTTTATGTTATGAGTGCTTAGTGTATATTTAGTTGATGTTTTTCTTAGTTCATATCTTAGATGTTATTACTGTTTTTCTTATACATTTTATTGTCGGATGTAACTGGGACCCCGTGTACATAATTTCGCTCCACCACATGTACCACATGAGGTGCGAATGACAATAAAGAAACTCTGACTCTGACTCTGACTCCTAGATAGCAGCCCTCTCTGTCCAAAAACATGCATGTTAGGCTGCTTTCAGGCTCCGGCCTCCGCTGCAAAAGAGATCAGTGATCTCAATGCGATTTATGTGGTTAAATAAACATAAATCTCTTGTATGAAAATACATCAACAAAAGTGAGATTAGTAAAGACTGCAACTTCATGAGTAGCATTTAATATTTTTCTATAAAAACATTAAAACTACAAAGCAAGTTCAACTTTATAGCTACATTTTTTTGTTTAATTGTTATAAAAATTCATAGAAACTTCTTTTTGAAATGTTGAATAATTTTTAATGACCTTCCAAATAAGATGCTTTTAATTTTAAAATAAATGTTTGCAAAATAAAATATTAAGTAAGCAATAAAGAAATAAATAAATGAAACCAGATCAAATAAAATAAATCATGTTTTATATAGTACTAATTCAAAGTTGAAAGCAAATTTGAGCGAGTGCAGACAGTGAGTAAACAACGTACAAATATTAAACACAATAATTAAAACTCTTACATTTTGACCCAACCAAACTGATTTTTAGGCACTCTGCAATTTTTTTAACTTAACAGCTGTACACAAATTTTAAACATACTAAAAGCAAATAAATATATAAAACACAAGCCATACAGCACAAATTTAGGATTAAAGTAGACTTTTACAATATTTATATATTATTCCAGGATTGAAATAGGCTTTTTAACATTTTTGAGTAGCCACTTCATCATCCTCCTGGCTTTACGCAGCACTATTCAAACTGGATTAAGCTCAAAGATCTGATATCCTTAGGATCCACAAACCAGAGAAGGGTTTTGTACCAACAGCTCTCCCATTACATAATCACAGTAAAGGCTTTTAAACTGAGAGGCTCTTTGTTTGGCGATGTAAGCGCTCTTGATTCTAAGTGAATCCATTAATCCTTTATATGGACACATTGATCATCAGCCTAAATCAAATGCATCAATTAAATGGTTTTACATTTTTCAAAGGGCCTCATTCCTGTAAGCAGAACAATCAATGCTTTGTTTACCTGGATTATAAAAATGTGCAGTATCTGTGCTTGGAAGCTCAACATGGTATAAACTTAAATTTTGTTGGGTGAAGAAGTACTTAATACCTCCCCCTCCTTTAGTTATTTACAAACTGATTCAGAAGATGTCCTCAGTGATAAGCCAACAGAATAATGAGAGTGATTTTAGAATAAGTTTTCCCAAAATGTATTTTTCTTTCATCGCAGCAAAGCAAAGTGGACATCTTTTTGTTAACTTTGTTTTGGTTGTAGATTGTGAGAAACAATGGCATTATTCATTTGTGTGTTAGATACCAGAACAACAATGGAACCATGTTTTCCAGCTTTTTCTACATCTGGCTTCTTTTGTCACGTTTTAATCTCTGATCATATTAGATCATATGCTGAAAACGGTAATAAAACTAATACTGTAGATGATTTCAAAATAAATGGATCTCAAGACAGAAGACATTTTAAAACACTGTTCTATTTAAGTCAGGCATAAAGCTTCTAAAATAACAATACAAATATTTGACTGAAAACATAAGCAGGGTAGATTTATTGATATCAGCCACCTTTTCAATCTGTTGATGGTACCTGCCGTGCAGGGGCTTATCTTTCCATGATTGTTCCTCTTGTTGGGGTGAAATCCTCCTGCACTGAAAGGAGCTTTGTCTTGATGTCAACGGCTTCTATCACCTTCTTTAGCCAGGCTATTGGCAAGTGATGACTGATTGATGTGTTAAGGGGTTTGCCTTTCTTTTTACCATTCCACTGGCTCTTCAGTATTTGGTATTTGTAACTATGTTTTTCAATATATGTTTTTCAATGATTTGTTTAAGGGTACTCAGGACTGTGCTTTGTTGCAAACATTTTATGTAACTTTGAACTGGCATTAAGTTGTCTTCCACCTCTTCATCAAGTTTATAATGAAGGCTCTTAGTTTCCTGTAGGTGTTAAACAGTTACAAGCTCTCCAATATCCATCCATGTGGCACACGTCATATGTTTTCCTCTAGTCAATCCAGGCAGTGCACATGTTTTATGTGATTGGTTTTATAGTTGTTCTGTGGATCAGTAACTGGTACATGGCTCCCCTGGTGTTGGTGCCAATTCCCTTCTGTGTCTTGCTCAGGTTCCTATTCATCTTAGCCATTATGAAGCCTGACAGGATCGACTATGTTGTACAGAGGCATGTGATTGACTGGTAGTTGGATGGGATTGCTTCTTTCTGGGGGGTCTTTCAGCCCTGTTCAGTCCCAAGTCTTGAGGTAAACACACTGGGTGCATCCCCTCTATTAGCAACTGGGTCATTGGCACTGCTAGTTGTTTATGGAGAATAGTCAGTTTCCGTAGCCAGTAGAGTGGATTGTGTGAGGGTTTGGAGCAGTCCAACTCTTCATAACTGAAACTCTGTCTTGGATATCTGCCATTGTGATGGATATTGGTTCTTGTTTTGGGAGATTAATGTTGTTCGCTCTTAGATCCTGTAGCCATGAGGCATTATTGTTATGTGATGCCTCCTTATCCCATGTGCTTCCCCAGTATTACTCATTCTCAGTTTTGAGTGTATCTCTTCAAATGTTATTCCCCTGTCACTGAGAGTACATCTTTGAAGGATGTAGTAGAGAACATCCTGCATGTTTCCCTGGCTTCTGCTTCTCGGGTGTATTGCTTCAGGCAGATAGTCAGAGCTATGAAACATTGTTGGCAGTATCAAAAGCCTCAGGTATGCACAATATGTAATATTTCTTCATTTGCTCTTTTCTTGTTGCACCATTCTGTTGCTATGGCTGCTAGCTAATTTCTCTTCATTCAGCCTTGTTCTTAGCTTTTAGCCTTCTCCTCCAGAGAGCCAAAATACTTCTCATGGCTTGTTGTTTTTATTTTATAGCCAAACATTTCAAGGATTACTTTTACTATTACTATAACTTAGTTATAATCCTTAGTTTTCAGTCATCTGCTCTCATGTTTAGTTAGTCAGGGCTTTTCAATAGGCTTTGGTACCCATACAAATGTGGATTGAGATGCATCCACCCTGACCTGTCGACCTGCCTCCCCTTTGCCATAGCGCACTTGTTTTTCTTTAGTCATTAGGCATATTCAGAAGACAGTTCTACGGACTAACCATTCTGTCTTTAAGCT
Source organism: Nematolebias whitei (assembly GCF_014905685.2). Lineage (NCBI taxonomy): Eukaryota > Metazoa > Chordata > Actinopteri > Cyprinodontiformes > Rivulidae > Nematolebias > Nematolebias whitei. Next base: position 43,360,436 of record NC_056499.1, on the reverse strand, counting down.
TCCGTTAGCCGTTCATAAATCACAGATGAAGCCACCTTGTCTCACTCAAATGTGAGCTTCCAGTGGAACCAAACTCTATTGCGCTAAAGCAGAATGTGATATACGTAATAAATTTGTGTTGGATATTTCCCTCGTATCATTTAACATAACAGGTTAACTCACTTTAGCAACCCTCTTTGTGTTAACTATTTTTTATACTAACTACAACATTGCTATGTGTCATCATTAATATTACCTTGGTCATAAATCTGTTTGCTCTTATTTAATCTCACTAGTATTTAATCCCATTTACATCTAATGTCATTGGTTTCTTGCATAACTGAACCACAATTTCACAAATATTTTTATTTATTTATTTATTTATTCAGATGTCGGCCAACCCTATTACTGCCTCTCTCTGCGACACAGAGGTGCATCAGACTCCAGTCCACGTCGCTGCCTCGGTGTGTCTTCTGAATAGATCAAGGCTGCCAAAACCCATCTCAGGTCTCAGCCCCAGACTGAGGCATATTGTGGATGAGGCTTTCGATGTTTGATAGAATATTCCTCTTGTGAATGTTGAGACAATGAGTTACAAGGTGTTTCTTAATCATTTGGGATGTTATCGTTTCAAGTTACCATAGATTTCAGGTTGCCACGTTTATTATTATGCACAGAATAAGTATTAAAAACCTGTCCTGTTATATTGAGAGATACATTAACAAATGTCACAAACTTAAAAAAAAAAAAAAAAAGCAAAAACTCCAGTAAAACACTTTTAAAAGAATCACATATTTTCGTTCAGTGATCAATGGCAAAATTTGACAAAACATTCTGCCTCCTGAACATTGTTGGATTGTATACCTGGATTATTGAGCGTGGACTTTGTTGATTCTTCCTCCTTCTCAAAGAAGAAACACCAGAGTGTTTTGGTACAGACTTGTTCACTCCTAATCAACTTCCAGAGATGCACCTTTTCCTGTTCTTGTCCTTCCTCCAAAGAAAAACAAGTAGCTAAGCACAAGGTGCTCTTTGACAGCAACCACAGCCACTTCTTTTCAAATCAAGCATCCTAATTAGTGCCTTTAAGTGGATGCAGATCCGTATGCAGTGCACCATATGTGGGGCTGAATATTCATGCAGACAAGGAGCTCACCGTCCCTTGCTACAGCCCAAATGATGCATTTCTTTTGCCCTCATTATCCTGACATGCTGACAAAAACATAGTAATAAATAAATAATAAAAATAATGGAAAGGAGAGTGCAAAGTCATTCTCTGGCAAAAGTTAATACAGACTTTGTGACACTTGACTTTGAGTTAAAAACAAACAATCATGCAGAGTACATAATTATTTTAAGCTTTTTTTAATTTCTCATAAAACTTTACTCTTAGCCTTATTATAGCCTGTTTAAATATGTGTATTGCTCAGTTAGGCTTGTTGTAGTCAGCTAGTACAAAGTTTCAATGAACATGCAAACCAAATTATTACACTATGCCTAATGGCCATTTATTTATTTTATATCTCATAAAAATCTCAAGCATTTTCTTCAATATTGTTTTTAAAAATGTCATTTGTTAAAAAAAAAAAAATCACAAAAAACATTCCCTATCTGTCCTTCGTCAATAAAAATGTAAAGTAGAACACCGTGTAAGCAAAATATTCCAAAAAGTTTGTTTCTAAGGCTTAGGACGGCTGCATCGACAAGACAATCGTGTCACACTGGAAGTCATGGAGGTGGCAGCAGCTGAAAAACATTGTAAACGGGCATGAATGAATGAATGCATGAATGTGTGGATAAATGTTGAGTCAAATAGATTTGATGAATGCCTCCACAGAAGTGGAATGTAAGAAGAAGAATGAGGAACAAAGCAGTGAGATGAACGACTGGCAGCACTGTAGGCTCTGCAGCGGATATTCAGGCTTCAACACCTCCAACTGCCTCTCGCATGAACGGGTTCCAAGTGCCGCTGAGGTCAGGGGGGCACTGTCATTCAACACCACCGTGTGTGCGTGTGTAGGTGCACGTTTTATGTCGTGCACGTCTGTGATGTGAGGAAGAGATTAAAAGAAGGCTGGGGGTTCAGAAATGTGTCAAAGAGAAAACACAAGGCAAGATGCTTCTGTTTGTGTATTAGTTGCCATGGCAACTGCAAACGGCAGCATCAACAGCAGAAGGGATGCAGTTTGCACTGTATTTCTCCAAGTAGCAGTGTTCAACTTGCGTGTGTGTTTGTGTGTGTGCATAACAGTCATGCTAGGATATCCTGTGTCTCTGACGCCCCCGCAAAAATTTGTATCAACACCATGTTAGTACCGTATCAGTTTCAATGATTTCCGCACTGGATATTGTGTCAAAATATTGTGCTATATATAATATGTAACATATGTCAGATTTTAAATATGAAAGACAGGACAAATCCATTGAAGAATAAACTGATAACATTTTGTGTGTGTGTATGTCTGAAAATGACTCTTTGCTGTGAGTGCCAGGGGTTTATTCTTTAACAAAGACTCAGAGTTTATCCATGTTAGAAGTTGTAACAGCACTTTAATTTAGAAAGCATTTGTTTATCTGACTACTCCATCATAACTATTTTTGAGTCAAATCTTTCACACTAAAAGCTGATGGGTTCATTTGATAGCTCAAATGCTGGGTTTAAGCTGTTGGGTCATTTGTTGGGTTGGTTGAACAAAATCTTGGGACACAAGTTTTAACCCAGCTGGGTCAGATATGAACCATGTCATTTTTCATAGCCTGATATTTTAAGCCATAAGTTTACAGATTCAAATCTGAATGGACATATACTGTATTTTATGATGTTTTAACAAAGGCAAGATGATTAAAAAATGAAAAAAAAAAAAAAATCTGTCTAACCTGGATGTTTTATTGATGATTGTTGGTTTATTAATAATAATAAGTTTAGTTTTTGCTTGCTAGCTGACACTAACAGCACTAACACCAACTCAAGTTAAAATGAACTACTTATCCAGGTTTTAGATTGTTCTTTTTATTTTAGTTTTTGGTAGCTTTAGTTCAACAAATTAGTTGTTTTTAATCAATTTTTAGGATGAAATAAATAAAATAAAATAACCCAGTCAGTATTAGGTCAAACTGATAACACAACAATGATGAGTTAAATTATCAAGGGTTGGCTTGGCCCAAATGTGAACCAGTGCTAGGTTACAAATTGCATTGTTTTAACTCCAGCAGTTTTTAGTGTATTTACTTGTTACCGGAAGTCACCCATGTTGTCAGCCATTTTTCATTAAAAGCTGATTTCAGTGTTTTATTAGAATGGAAATTTTAGAATTGTAAGAATGTATACTTTTGCATTTACCGTGAGCTAGAGTTATTTATTTATTGTAACTGGTAGATGACAATGTTATTTTTTAGGGAAATGTTTAAAAATTATATTATTTATTAATTATTATATTGTGCCTTAGGAGTATAGTTGTACTTGGGTCCAAAAAATCCAACATGACCTGGCCCCAGCCCGCAGTCATCATCTCCGAACCGCACCCGATCCAATGGATTAACAGTAATTACAAGTCCGACCCCCCCCCCCCCCCCCCCCCCCCCCCCCCCCCCCCCCCCCC
>NC_056499.1:43348130-43356758 GCF_014905685.2 Nematolebias whitei | reverse complement strand
CCCCCCCCCCCCCCCCCCCCCCCCCGCCAACATTTTTAATTAAGCTTTGACTGCTTATACCATTGACTATTATTAACGGTTGGCAGATGCGCACGACTGAGTAAAAGGGGTGGAAGATCAGTGCTGAGGAGCCCTCAAAGCGCATTAAATGCTTCCCTGCTTCTTGCTCTGACATGTCAGATATTTTGTGATCTCACCTGTTTAGATCGTCTGTCGCGTGTCCGCTGAGTGCAGCAGCTGAATGAACATCCATTTGGGCTGATGGATCGCTGGCAGTAGCCCATCTGAAGCTAAATTGAACTTTTTACCTCTTTTAACCGGCTGGTCAGTGCACGGTCAAATGGCCACGTGCGGCTGGTGAATGTATGGCAAGCCATGTTGACATATAAATGGATCGTCATCTGCCCGTGTCCTTGACGCAATATAAAGCACGACACCGACCCAGCCCGCACATTAAGCACATTATTATGGCCCGGCTCAATCCGAATCTGGGCTGGGCTCCGGATTCGGGTTAGAAATGACAGCTCTGCTTGGGAGGATGTTCTTTTTTATTTACTGATGATAAATACTTTGACAAGATATCCATTTAGTCTGAAAACCACATTTAGATAGAATCTGACTTCAACATCACTGAGCCATTATTAACAGGATTTTTGTTATTGAGACTCCATCTACACTACTCTGGATTTTTTTAACATGCTTTTTATGCTTGCTTTTCCCAGCCCTAGTTCTTTGTTAAGGAAAAGCTGATAGTTTCAAAAATAATTCCTTCTGAAGTAGGAATTTTTAACAACTTTGGTATAAAATCTCTGAGCTTTCATTTTCACCTCCTCCATGTAGAAAACAAGTGGTTCATCCATGCTGTTGCCTGTAATAACTGGTAATCAAGTTCAAGTCAATTTTACTGTCATTCACATCACATGTGCTACATGAGGTGGAACAAAGTTAAGTACACATGGTCCCAGTTACACCCAGTTAGACCTGTATGCTGGTAAAACAGAGGTACAAATCTGGTCCAGAGCGAAGTTAGTTTTGTTTAAATTTTAAGATTTTGCATCTAAGTTCAGGTCACATTAAAGAGCAACTCACTGCTGTTTACCTTCTGCACATTGCAGTTTAAACTGAAAAATCTCTTTTGATAAAAAACTAAATGGCCAAGAAATAAAAGAGAATCAACTCCAATACGCAGAAAACATTTGACTATAAATTAATGGACTTGTATCTTTAGAGTAACATTAGGTGTTCAATTAGAAACAAAACAAAACAAAACCATGGGAGTAGGAAATGCAGTAACACTTTACAATAAGGTATGTTATTAACTACCAGGGAACGTCTCAGGAACTAATGGGTAGTTAACCAGTACTTACTGGGGAACACGCAGCCAAGCCTTATTAAGGGACTACTAGTTTGTTACAACAGAAACAGAGGATAAATTCTCCATGTGGGTTCTGAATAAACCCTGCAACAGTGATGTCACAACTCGTAATTGTCAAAAACCTGTTTCCTGATTTTATTGGACTTGCTCTTTTGTAAACATATTGATAAAAGACATTGTCAATTTCATAATGTTGTACTGGTGTCATCTTAACTATGTCTGACTATCACTTACTGATACCAAATCATTGCTTGTTTATTATTTTGTTCACTGATGTAGTGAAGCATGATACCAAGTACTTACTGTGGAAACAATCATTACTTAATCACTTCCTGACCATTACCTACTGGTTTGTTCCTGTGGTAACTAACCAGTAGTCCTCTAATAAGGCTTGGCTGTTTGTTCCCCAGTAAGTACTGGTTAACTACCCATTAGTTCCTGATTCGTTCCTGAGGCGTTCCCTAGTAGTTAATCACATTTTGTGTACCTTATTTTAAAGTGTTACCAGAAATGCTAATATTTTTCTTCTGTCTCACTTTGTCCTGATTATGTTAACATTAAACTTTGATCATGGGTAAAATGGTTAAAACTTTGGCAAACTGTAAAAATGCAATTGTTTTTGGAAGATTTTTTTTAGCCAAGCTTAGAATGTTCTCTGTTTTAATTGGTATAATTAATGTTCAAGTCAAATATTGGTTTATATTTATTAAAATTTGTCCACAGAGAGAGAGAAAAAAACATCAGTTTAGCAAAATACTTAGAGAAATGTGTAAACTCACACTCTTCTTGCTTGACATACTGAGCATTTAAAACTAATCAGAATCCACTCACTTGGTTTCTAAATTACTATAGAGTGACCTGAAGCTAAGCATGGCTAATGACCATTAAAATTGGCTAAATCTAACTACACCTTTTGCTTAAACTGATAATATTTGATCTGGAAAATTCATCTGAAATATATATAAATCTTTTTACAGTCAAACAGCTTTTCTTTTTAAAAAACAGATTGTTTTTTCATTTCACTTGTGTAGCGGCTCTACATAAACTCAGCTGTCTACAGCAAGCGTGTGAGGAGACAGTGGTTTGGCATTGAGAAACAATTCGGATGTCTATCATCGTGCTTTATTCCTCTGCTGTCATTGAAATAAGTGGTTTGTGGTTAAAGTTTAGAGGGTAATCACTTTGCTTCCTTCTCTCTCTGTTAGTATGTCTCTCTTTCATTCTATGTGCACTTTATTTCACCGAATTCCTATATACTTTATGAATTCTAGTGTTTGTTTTTAGGTGTCCTTTGCACACCTTTGGATGATTTTTGTTACTGTTGATTGGCAAAAACATTTCCTTCTCTGGTATTTTTATTTTAATCTGCAAGTTTAATAGGAGGGAATAGAAGTTGTCCTGTTTTTGGAAACAAACATGACAGACAGAGTTAATCTGCTCTCACCCTCTGTAGTAAACTAAAGCTATAGTTATTTCTGGAGCTAAAGTGAACCACTAATTAACACATAATGTAAAGAATATCACAGTGATTGTGCCTTCATGCAGAGATATATAAAATCCCAGTTAGCATTTCTATCTGTGAAAGTGAGGAAATAAAAGTCTTTAGTTTTATTCTAAATCCACTGTGGGATTTTGTTAAGCGATACATGACCATTTTACCTTACTCACCTAAAGGAAGGACATAAGTTCAACTTCTTAAAGGTTCACAATTAAAATGCTGCTTCTTTATCATCTGTAGATAAAAAGTCAGGCCAAGTCTGTCTGGGTCAGGGTGCTGCTTCTCATCTCAAGTCGTTTTGATAACGCGAACTACAGTAAATAAAAAAAAAACTAGCGTTCCTTGAAGGAATACGTCTTTCATGTTTTAAAATAAAATAATCTTGAGTTGACAAATGTCAATGTGTGGATTGGTGTAGGTTGCTTGTCACCCCTGTCTTTCTGGCTCCTACACACCTGTCCTCTACCCTAATCACCCCAGGTGTCCCTCATTGTCAGTCATGTTTGTTTTTATTTATTCGGTGTCTTGTCCTTCCCTCATTGTCCATGGATTATCCTTCTTGGTGTTATGTTCTGTTCCTGCTCCTCCCGTGATGATTTCTCCCGTGTAAGTTTTGCTGCCATGTCAGCCCTTTTTGTTGAGTATAATAAATATATATTTTTTGTAATCCACGAGTTCCTGAGTTCTGTCTTCATCCTGGGTTCAACCTCATGCTCAGATCACGAGAGACAAGCTGGAAAATAACTTTATGCACATTTTCTCACCATCTTGTACAATTTGTTTTCATTCTGAGTATGTTTCATAATAGACTGTTAATTACTACCACATCAAAATTTAGTGTAGTTTCTGTAAAACAGATGGAGATGGTGATACAGTAGTCCCTCGTTTATCATGGGTGTAAGGTTACAGCCCCACCACCACCAACACCACCACCAACACCAGCAATAAGTAAAAAACCATGATGTAAGGACGCTATGTTTATTTTAGTATTTTTATATATTTTAAGGCTTTAGAAATCCTTCCCACACTCTTGCAATGTTCTAAACCCTTAAACCTACAAATTTTAAGTTAACAACATACAGTACTCATATTAAATTTTACTTACCAGGCTCTACAGAACAGGAGCGACTCGATTCCGGTCCGACCCGAGAGATGAAAAATGTCCCATTGCAGCATAATAAAACCCCCCCGTCCCATCCAGCTTGATGTGTACGTGCTGCCACTGCAGGAAGGACACTCCATGTTCAAGGCTACCCAGGATTTAGCCCACCACCTCGGCCCTTTCTGGACCAGCACTGAGTGACCAGAACCTGACCGAACCCCACCCCAGTCTGTTTTCCGCAGCTCCCAGGATCCGGGTCACACTGAGTCCAGATCACCTGCAGCTACTGTACTCAGCAAAGATACAACTTGAAAGATGAGTTCAGCTTCAGAATTACTTGTGACTTTCCTACCAGTTCTGTGAGCTTATCTTTACAGAACTTCTGACGTCGCATTGCAAAACTTTCTCTTAATTTGCAGAAAGCAGTGGTTGAAATCAATGTTGACTTTTGGGAAGTGAACTGATGACTTCTGGGTAACATAGTTCTTTAGACTGGCAAAACAGTGAAGGCTTATTGAAAGAAAACTACAAGAAGGCAGGGCTGGAAGCAGTGTTGAATTCTGGAAAGAGAACCAGTGGCTGCTGGGTAATGTAGTTCTTTAGACCGGTAAAACAGTGTATGCCTAATGAAAGAAAACTACAAAATGTTGGCGCTTTTTTTTTTGTACACTACAATATTATGTACTGTATGTCCACAAACAGTGAAAGAGCGAGTCCGTGAAAGTCGAACTGTGAAGTAACGAGGGACTACTGTATAGTCATTTTGTGATGGCCATCTTGGACTGGTTTGACTCCAAAAGCTCTAGATGTACAGTGACTATTTTCTAGGAGTGACTTAGAAAATTGTCACTTGAGGGGGAGTGGCGACACAGAGGCTAGAGGAAGCAAGCATGTGATCTGAAGGTTGCTAGTTTGGATCCCCGTATCAGCTCATTCATTCAACCTTTCCAACAATTTTTAGTCAGGTTATCTGAACAGTTTCTTTTTTTGTGCTGAAACGTTTCACCTTCCATCCGGAAGGCTTCATCAGTCAAGGAAACACACAACACAAAACTGATTCTTCCCTCAACAGCTTATTTTTAAAGGTTAGTCCCATTCAGCCTCATAAAACTTGGGTGGGAAATATGAAGCATTGACATCTGCCTCCACCCTCATTTGTCCTACTCTGGATCCTTGAGCAAGACCTTTATCCCCAGGCACCTTAGATGTGCTACATGTGTCATGGAAAAATGCAGAGAATGAATTTCTGTATTGGAGATTAACAAAGTAAGCATTATTATAATTTTTCTAATACTTTTTTTTTTTTTTTTTTTTGCTAACAGACAGAGTTGGCTTCAAGAGTTATAGCCAAAATTTAAAGAAAAAAAAAATCTCATGCAGTGTGTGGTGGGAAATGTGTTGTGAATGGTGCTTATCTATTATTGTTCTGAATTTTAGCTTGACAAACAATCTGTCCAGTGGTTCAAAAGCAAATTTTCTAAAAGACAGACAGAGTTGACTCTAGTAATTATTGGCAAAGCCAAACACGTATCTTGCAGGATCAGTTAGTGGCTGAGCTAAGTGTTAGGGATGAGCTACCACCTCAGCTTTAGCTTAATTTGTGTAAAATTGACACAGTTATAAGATAAGATAGAAAGAACTTTGTTGATCCCGCAGGAAAAGAAAAATAGTTCAGTTTTTTCCCCAATGATGAGCTGACCCATTCATATATTTTAGGTTTATCATAGAATTCCAGGTGCCTCAGTTGTTTCTTCATGCATAATAAAATTGAACTTTTCTTTTTGATAAATCACTATTACTAACAATATTAGTACTAAAGTGGATTTTTGTACTTCACAGGCTGAACAACTGGGAGATAAAGTTAGAGAGACCAAACTGAGATGGTTTGGACATGTCCAGAGGAGGGACAGTGGCAGTGGTGTGGTCTACATGTTTGTAGTGGGTATACTGTGTTTAGAAACCAAAGTACACTGGTTAGTACAATGTAATCATCAATTTATTTTGATTTTTGACCGTATTGAGCATTTCCATAATTCTCTGATGCTTATATTTGAATAAATGAACAACAAACTTTGTACAACAGTTGGCTTTGTATTAAAAAACATGTTATATAATTTGTAAAATGGTATCAAAGCAAAACTTGTTCAAGTATTAAGTAGTAAGTACAGAAGTATTAATTACACAGTAATTTGCTGGATAAACAAATGTAACAAACAAGCGCTGCATACAGATAGATTGTTACAGAAGTGTTTAACTGCTGTTTAACATATCAATGACACGTGCCTAATGATATGTCATGTATCATTGGGCACTTTTAAGTGGGTATACTGAAATTTTTCAGCTTTTCTAGTGGAAGTAGTTGGAGTGAGGACAGAGTGAGATGGAGGAGGGTGACTCGCTGTGGTAGTAACCCCTGAAGATGGAAAAGCCAGAAGAAAAAGAAGGTTGTGTTTGAGTCCACATGAAACTGAGACCAAACCAGTGCACATATGCTCACACTGAAGTCAGCTGAACCACAGCACTAAACTCAAAAATAAATGTACAGGTTAAACTTCCAATACAATAGGGGGTGATAATCTCCAGGCTGGTTCAATGGTAGAAAAGGAAAGAAGAGAAGCTGGCGTGGTTTTATTACCAGTGATTTGACACAGTTTGTTTTATCGTGTTTGTCGATGTAGTCACCAAATTATAAATTGTACAGAACAGCTAATCCATCATACTAATCAGGCAAATTAGAGTTGACTGTCTGAACAAATCATTTGTCTTCATCTTATGTGGTACATTTACAGTAATACAGCACGTGATTCTCAGAATGTGCATTGATTTATGACAAATTTAACTTCTTTTTGTAAAAAATAGCAAAATTTATGTGTTTACTTGCATTGCAGGGTGATATTCTTTGTAGCAGCTGCAGTTTCATGCATTCTTGCATGATGTGACTGTTGATTGAATACACATGTATCCCACAGGAAAGTGGATTCAGAGACCTTGTTATCATAAATTACACAAATATTAGATCCATAAAACTTACTTTGCTTATACACACCTCCAAATTTATGACATAGAATTCATAGACTAAAGCCAGAAAGGCAAAATGTAAAGGTAATGATTGTGTAATGAGCATAATACCTGTCAGATATTATACATAATTTAAACGGATTCTTTCATTTTTCTGGACTGAGTTCTATCGTGTTTTGAATGATTAAATGTGGACGGAAACGTGTTTTAATTTCTGACTCACCAACAACAGTGGGTCGTTTATTAAAACGATTTAAAACAACATCACACATTTACATTAATTGGCAGATTGATTTCAACAACAGCTTAATTAATTAGCTTTACAATGAGAAACCATACGGCCATGGTATCTCTTGCAGCTTTGCAACAGACATTTATGAAAATATCTGGATGATTTACTGGCAAGATAGAAGAGTTTTAAAGATGGGAAAATGAAGTTTAAATGGAGAGAGATGGTGTGTGAGGGAAAATGTGTCGACGAAGAACGGCACCCTCCATTCAAACCCAGCTTAACCCACGGTACACTTCGCAGTTGAAGATCGACTTTTTACCTTTCTGAAGATATGTCAGTTGTAGTGAACTAAGCCTCAGGTCAAAATCTGGCCTTGAGGGCCTGCCTGGAACAAGAACTATTATTTCATTGATTTGAGTCCAGAAACACAAGATTAAGTTCATCCAGAAACTTTCTAAGTGTCCTGCACTGATCAATTGAAAGAACACTCTCTTTTTCTATTATCATTACTATTTTACAAATGTTTTGATAATCAAAGTGTGTTTAGTTCAAACCATTTTTAAATGTTGAAGTGAACTAATCATTTTTAATCAACTGTGAAACAGTATTAGTGATTTTTAATCCTCATTCAAAGTAGAAATCAAATTGGAATGTGTTACGGAGTAATTCATGCATTTTCTGATCTTCTGTCTGAAATGAGAACATTGTGAAGTTGGTCAAAGGTCGAAGACAAGTTGTTGGAATGAACTGTCATGTTTTTATATCCTCTCAGACGTAAATAGAGAAGCTGGCACCTGTTTTCCCCCCAACTCGTCCAAACATTTCTCTCGTCTGTCTCTAAAACATTTTCAATCTGTTCCAAAACATTTTCTGTTTTTCTGACTTCTAGTGACCTCTTACGTCACAAAAACACACCCCTGTCTGGTCGATTTGACCAATCAGGAACCTCCCAGATGAACCGGAAATAGAACTCTTTAAATGTCAGTACTTCCTAGTTCAAACCAGTCGGGTGGAGAGTCATTTGCAGCTCCAGTCGAGTGCAGTCGAGTTCAGTTCTGGGAGCAGAACCGAACGGAAGAAGTGCTGGGAGAACAGAAGTCCAGACATGATCCAGAGCTCTTCCGAGTCTTGTGGGAATTATGCAATCTTCCACATCTAAGTGGAACTTCTGAAGGACTCCACTCATGTGAAGTCCACTCGTGAGGTGAACTGTTGTTGATGAAGTCCCGCCACCACTCCGGACGGTTCTCTGCCATCCTACGGAGACGCTGGACCGGTAGCGTTAACTGGAGCTCCGTATCCGCTGATTCATCGTCAGAGAGGTAATGAGTCGAGTTTACTACCGAGCGTACCGAGGAAAGCTGGGTTCGAATGGAGGGTGCCGTTCTGTTCAACACTTTCAC
>NC_056499.1:43338687-43348030 GCF_014905685.2 Nematolebias whitei | reverse complement strand
GGGTAATACCAGATGGCTAGGCCTCAGACTGACGAAGCCTCTTGGATGAGGGGCGAAACGTTTCTTTTTAACAAAAAAAACGAAGTCCAGATGACATGATTCAACCTTTTTTGTTGTTATATACCTGGATGACTGAGAAAACAAACTTTGTGTCATTGCCGTATGGTTTTCTAATTGTAAACTGATTAATTAACCTGTTGTTATTTTCATATTTTGCCAAATTAATGTAAATGTTTTGATGTTAAATTTTGATTCTGAAAATAAATGACCACGTTCATTTTGATGGGTCAAAGAAAATTAACGTCTCACGTTACGTTTTTAATTATTCAATGCACGATATTATCCAGTCCAGAAAAATGAATGAATCCGTTTAATTTATGAATATATCACAGAATATGTTCATCTACACAGTTCCGGTGTAAAGTTCCACTTCAAGCCACCTTTCAGCGTCTCCGTAAGGATAGCAGAGAACCGTCCGGAGTAGTGACGGTACTTCGTTCAACAGCAGCTCACCTCACGGGTGGGCTCGCATGAGCTGTGAGCCCGTCAGAGGTTCCACTCAGATGTGGAAGATTCCATAATCCCCACGAGACTCAGAAGAACTTCGGATCATGTCTGGAACTTCTTGTTCTCTCCAGCAACTTTTCTGTTCGGTTCTGCTCTCCGAACTGAACTGCTCCCTCTAAACAGGAAGTGTCGACATTTAAAGAGTTCTGTTTCCGGTTCATTTGGGAAGTCCTGATTGGCTGAAAGAGCCAATCAGGGGTGTGGTTTTAGTGACGTAAGAGGTCACTAGAAGTCAGAAAAACAATGAGATGTTTTGGAACAGACAGAAAAATGTTTTTGAAACAGACAGAGAAATGTTTAGGCGAGATGGGAGGAAACAGGTGCCAGCTTCTCTATTTACGTCTGAGAGGATTTAAAAACATGACAGTTCGTTCCAACAAACTTGTTTGCGTTTGTCTCCGACTCTTGACCGACATCACAACCTGCTCATTTCAGACAGAAGATCAAGAAAATGAATAATTACTCTGTAACAGACATTAACTAGATTTCTACTTTGAATGAGGATTAAAAATCATTAATACTGTTTCACAGTTGATTTAAAATAAGTAGTTCACTTCAACATTTAAAAATGATTTGAACTAAACACACTTTTGATTATCAAGATATTGTGAAATAGTAATGATACTAAAAAAGAGAGTGTTCTTTCAATTGATCAGTGCAGGACACACTTAGAAAGTCTCTGGATGAACTTAATTTTGTGTTTCTGGACTCAAATCAATGAAATAACAGTTCTTGTCCCAGGAAGGCCCTCAGGGCCAGATTTGACCTGAGGCTTAGTTCACTACAATTGTAAACTACTAAGATTCTAGTAGTATGTTTTATGAAGTTCAAAATTATATGCATCACATAATTATTGTATACTGTCAATATGTCAATGATGTGTGAAAGGAATTAAAAACACCATATGACCTTTTTTTTAAGAAAAATAAACAAAAATAAAAATAAGAAGAATTCAAAGAAATAACTATAGAAATGTACCATGCATCAGTTTTGTCAATTTAACACAATCATATTAGCTTAGCAACACTTAGCTAAGGTTCTAGAAAAACTGATAAATTCTCAAATCAAAAAGTATTTGGTCTCATTTAACATCTTACCTCCCTATCATTCTGGTTTCAAGAAACGACAGTAAAATGACTGCTTCGCTGAAGGTTTTTAATGAAGTCGTTGAAGCATTAATGCTAAGGAATATTGTGCTGCACTTTATTAAGACCTGTCTAAAGCTTTTGACACTGTGGACCATGACATTTTGTGTCATAAGCTCTCAGAAATTGGTTTCTCAGATCATACCATTGGTTGGTTCACTAACTATCTCTCAGAGTGGAGATCGTAGACTATGTTTTCAACATAATGGTACTTCTTCCAGTTATTTAACTGTTAACAGTGGTGTACCTGAAGGCTCAGTCTTAGATCCCACCCTCTTCACAATCTACATAGGGTAATGTAAGCCAGACCATCCCTGATGCACCCTTACATTTCTATGCTGACAATACAATGGTTTACTGTCGAGATAAAACAATTGCTAAGGTTTTCCAGCTTTTGCAATCTGCTTTCGACATCATCCAGTCTGATTTGTTCAGTCTCAAACTTGTCCTAAACGCTAACAAAACCAAAGGGATGTTGTTTTCAAACAGGAAGTCAGTCCCAGCAGTTCTTCCTTTGATTTTTTTCTTGAATGGTGCTCCTATTGAATTTGTCGATTCCTATAAATAACTGGGCATCTTGAATTTGCATCTTTCTTTTAAGCTCCAAGTGGAAAACTTGGTAAGGAAAGTGAAAGTTAAACTGGGTTTCTTTTTCAGAAATAGACCTTGTCTAACTCTGAATGCTAGGAAACACCTTGTAACGGCAACTTTCCTTTCCAACATTGACAACGGTGACATTATTTACATGAATGCTCCTACAAGCACCCTGCTGATGTTGGACACTGTCTAGCATGGTGTGCTAAGGTTCATAATTGGCTGTAACTACTGTACCCATCATTGCTCCCAGTATTCACTGGTTAACTGCACATCATTAACTTCACGCAGACTCTCTCACTGGTACGTTTTCATATTTAAATCACTTCTTGGTCTGCTGCCTTCATACATCTCCTCCTACATGTCTCTGTGTGAGTGCAGCTAGAGTGCGCTCTCAGGACATTATTACATGCAGTGTTCCCTCAGTGCGGACTGAACTTGGGCTTTCTCCTACTCCGCTCCTGTTTCCTGGAATATCTTGCAAAAAGACCTGAAGCTCTCGACCTTGACCTCTCTAAGTGACTTCAAACAACTGCTAAGTTCTTGGCAAAACCCAATGCAGACAAGTTCCCATTTTTAGTATTCTACATTGCTTTACAACCTAGCTGTTTTGTTTCATTTTTTAATACCATTTTCTTTTATTTGTTCTTCTCAATTTGTATGCTTTTTATGATTGTCTATTGTTGTGTTTGTTGTCCACTGTTGTCATCATTCTTTGTTAAAATCAGGTCTCTCTTGTAAACGAGTCCCCAAGGCTCAATGGGATTAACCTGTCCAAATAAAGATTGAAACATGTTTTACAAGGTCTTCATTATGAATATTTAAATGTTTATCGTTAAAACGGCGTTCAACTTTACACTGACTGGTTCTGGTATTCCTTGTCATCTTATAATAGCAGTTCACTTTCTAACAAATAATATAACTTTTTCAAAAGTTTTGTATTAGTTTTAGTCAGTTTCTTGTTTTATAATTGTATTTTCTGTCTAATATCAAGTATATTCAATATGTACAGCATTCCAGTAGGAAAACAAATGTTAAGAAAAACTTTACAAAGATTTGGTTGTAAAATTAACTATTAGGAGTTTTTAACTGAGCTTTTGGTGTTGTTTGAGTGAAAAAAGTTTTAGTAAGTTCTTGTTTTTGCATACACACAGGTTTTTTGTTATGCTCTGCATATTTTATTTTATGCACTTGGAAATCCAGGTATTTTTTCTTCAAACATAATGATGGAAATTTGCTGGTGCTGCCTTCTGCAGGTAATGCTAACTCAACACTTCTTGCACCTGTTTCTCATTTTAACCTCTATGGTTATTTTCCAGCTGAATACTGTTAAGGCTTCTGTATCAATGTACTGGGTTTATGTGTGTGTTTAACATGAAATACAGTTGATGTATTTTTTATTATACTAAAATAAATGGATCTTTGTGTGTATGTATGTGTGTGTGTGTGTGTGTGGGGGGGGGGGGGAACTGCCAGTGATTAGTATTAACAATAAAGTTAGCCATCAGATTTCTTACAGTGATGTCATAAATGATTTTGCAACCAGAAAAGCCAGGAAGCACAGATTTTAGGAAGTTGATGAAGAAGTAATATAAATATAAACAGGTGAAATGTGTGGGTAAATGTTGTTTTAATATTTTAAGTTCAGCTTTTGAAAATTATTGCATACATTTACATAGTTTTAAGAACAAATTATTTAACTTTAAATTAATTTTTTAAACCATTTTACGTGTGCTGGTGAAGATGTTTTTGTATTGAACGCTTTTTGAAACCAATTTATTTGGTTCCAAGTAATTGTTAATTTACCGTGAATCTCAGGTTTTAGGTTTTCCATTATCATTGAACAAATGAACAAGTCTGTGGATGAAGCGCAAAATATGATAAACAACACGGGAATAATTTTAAGATATTACTTCACGTCTATCTTGGGGGATGGTCCTCGAGAGTACCTTGTTGGTCATTCAGGTTAGACTTCTGGTCACATGATGACAGAGTGGGTGGAGTTATGGTTGGTTATATGAAATGGTGAGCAAAAGCCCTTGTACATCTGATTACCTGAGGGCATTCTCTCTGTGTCACAAACACCTGCCCCATGAGGGGCGGGGTGCTGGGAGCCCCAAGTGTCCAGCTCTGTCAAAGGAAAATCTCAGTCAGTGGCAGGAAGCTATGGAGAGATGGCAGAAAGTCCTTCATAATAAAGTTTAAAAATATAAATTTTAAAAATTATGAAAAAAGTACATAAATTATATGCTACTGCATAAACCGCAGGGTACAAAACGTAAGACAAAAGTAGCAGCTTGTACAATGACAATTACGGTACATTAAGTATTTCCTGACATTTTATTTTACATTTTATTTTATTTTGTCTGTGTTTGTACAATTTAATTTATTTTTATGCATCTAAGTTATTTTATCTGTTGTAAAGAGGTGAAAAAGGGAGTCCAGGCAGGATGGAGTGGATGGAGAAAAGTTTCATGAGTGATTTGTGACAAAAAAGTGTGTCAGCAAAGGTCAAAGGAGAAGTTTACAGGGTGGTGAGACCAGCTCTGTTTTATGGTCTGGAGACAGCGACAAAGACAAAAAGACAGGAGACAGAACTGGAAGTGGCAGAAATGAAGATGGTGAGTGATAGGTATTTTTGCACCTACAAAAATAAAGAACCACACAGGACAACAAGCGTTAATTTTCAACCAAGCTTTTTGCAAAAAGGGGAGAATCACAGCAACAACCTCTAAGTGCTGAAAACTGTGAACTCCGGATTCTTTCTGCTTCAGCTCGTCTTTTATTCACAGCGTGAAAGCAGGTTCAAGAAAGCAGTTGCATTAAGATAACAACATCAAGTTCCTCTTTTGCAAAACAACAGTCGGTCAGAACATCTCGTGATTTTCCATTATCCACTTCTCAGAAACTGATTTTCCTATCAGTTTATCCCCACTTTGCACACACATAGCAACAAGGTCAGATAATCAACAAACAGTATAAAATTGATAGCTATATGATAAAAACTCTGTCAGTGAGGTTCTCCTTAGGAGTGACAAGGATGGATGATATTGGGAATGAGATCATCAGAGGTACAGCACAGGTTGAACAACTGGGAGATAAAGTTAGAGAGACCAGACTGAGATGATTTGGACCATGGGCGTCAGAAGCAGCTGTAATGTGTGTGTGTGTGTGTGGGGGGGGGGGGGGGGGCACTTGTGTGTGTGTGCGCGTGTGTGTGTGTGTGTGTGTGCACCAGTGTGCAAACAATTGTACTCTACTTTACACAAAAAGCAATATTTCATCTAGATTTTGTTACTTTAATTCCATTTAAAACATGTTTCTCACCAAGTTTGTGTAAATTCAGTTGTGGGTTTTAAAGACATTTAAACTTTAATACACTTTAATACAGAGCGTCAGGTCGGTACTATTTGTGTTTACAGAGAAATAAAAACCATCACCACTTGACTTTTTTACTTGTGTTCAACACTACTCATCTAAATGATGTTTCTCATGAAGCTTGAGGACAATAAGGTGTGGGGTTTAAAAAACATTTCAACTTTAATGCACCTGAGCACACAGCGTCTCTTACACCTGCAGCGTCTGACAGCGTCATAGTTACTGCTAAGATAACATGCTACAGACGTAGCATTGCACTTCTCTCAAACATCCTCCTAACATGAATATATGTTTATGATCAACCCCCCTGCTCAACAACTGCCCGCACTAAGCTCGCTAAACTGGCGAGCGACCAACACAGCGTTGTCTCCATCTCCTCCACCTGTGCGCGTTTTTTGCTGAGGCAGGAGACAGACCAGAAATGCTACAGGTTGTAGGAGGGAACCAGGAAAACCTGGAGTGGAGTTTTAGTAGCTTGAGTATTCTCCTATTAATCAAGTGGAATGGATTCATTCACGAACAAAGAGAAACTGCGTCGCCTGAACTAATGTTTCATAATAAAAGTGTGTGTGTGTGTGGGGGGGGCGGGTCCAAATTTATGTTTTTTTTAATGTACGGGGGGGGGGGGGGTCCAAATGGGACTTGTCCCCTTCACATATAATGGTTGTGACGCCTATGGTTTGGACATGTCCAAAGGAGGGACAGTGGGTAAATTGGTAGAAGGATGTTAGAAAAGCAGCTGCCAGGAAAAAGACAAAGAGGAAGGTCAAAGAGATTTTTTTTTTTTTTAAATCAACCTTTATTTAACCAGGCAAATCCCACTGAGATCACAGAACTCTTTTGCATGGGAGGCCTGGGCCTCAAAACAGCTTAACATACATCTTTTTGGTCTGCAGGAGGAAACTGGAGTACCCAGAGAAAACCCACACAAGCACAAGGACATGCAAATGCCACACAGAAAGACCCCAGGTCAAACCAGGGAATGAACCCAGGACTTTCTTGCTGTGAGGCAACAGTGCTAACCACTGAGCCGTCTCGCTGCCATAAAAGATATAGGGATGCAGTTAGAGAGGACATGGAGATAGTTGGAGTGAGGACAGAGGATGCAGAGGACAGAGGGAGATGGAGGAGGATGACTCGCTGTGGAGACCCCTGAAGATGGAAAAGCCAAAAGAAGAAGAAGAAAGAAGAAGAGGGGTGTTTCTGTTTTTGGGATGTTTTCCTAAAACTAAAAACTGGAATATTGAACAATGTGTAGTGTTGTATGTGTTGGGAATGATGCTCAACTAAAACTACACCAAAACATACCTAGATGTCGGTGAAAGTGAACATGTTATATATGTTTTTGTGTTTATTTTTTCCATTCAGTTGGATGTAGCAGGCATCTTCAATTGGTCTGACTCCAAAAGTGAATCAGTTGTAGATGTAGGAATTACTGTGTGAAAGTGTCATTAAAATCCATCCAGTGCTTCATCAGATATTTTGAAAACAGACAGGGGAAATGACTGGACTATTTATTGGCAATATTTAAAAACAGATCTTGTGCAATAAGTTATTGATAAGAATATGTAATAAAGATGATGCTCAGCTACTAACACACCAAATTCTAGTTCAGCACCTGTAAATTTAATTGAGCTATAGTCATTTTTTAAATGCTTAGCTTTTCAATTGTAATTGATTCCAAAAATTAATCTGTTGTAAATGTGCATCCAATAATTACTTCATTAAAATCCCTTTTGCTAATGCTGTAAACAAACATACACATACAAATATGGGCAATAATAATTAACCAAATACAACAATAATGTGTTCATTGCTTTGTGTGACAACTTATCAACACAAAAAAGAAAGGGACAAATATAGAAAGAAAAAAATTGGTGTGTGTTTGCCCTGTAGGCTGAAATATTTTCCTTCTTGACAAACCCTTGGGGGTCAGAGTTAAACTGGCTCAGGACTTCCCCTAATCAGCTGATGTCAATCACTTCTGTCAACTCAGGCACAGCTGAGCATGCTGTCTGCAGAAGGTACAATATGGGAGCAGCTCACTCAAAAGCACCAGCTCTGGTAACCACCACTGCCAAACTTCTACCATTAAATATATACAAATTAGACCCGTTTGGGAGGCATGCTCCAGGCCATCTTTTAATTGACAGATAGTCAAAGACGTTCTCTGCTCTGTTT
This sequence comes from Nematolebias whitei, assembly GCF_014905685.2. Lineage (NCBI taxonomy): Eukaryota > Metazoa > Chordata > Actinopteri > Cyprinodontiformes > Rivulidae > Nematolebias > Nematolebias whitei. Next base: position 43,340,165 of record NC_056499.1, on the reverse strand, counting down.
CCTCATTGTGTGGCAGAAATAAATTTACTCAGACACCTTGACTTGGACCAAGAAGACTGAACCTTGTTGTTTCTCCTCAAACATCCTCTCCTCATGAATATTATGCTAATAAAATTTGATTCATGCACTGAATTCAGTTCATTGCTTACGACCACCACTCATTTCTACGTTACCTGTTTGGTGTACTGACGGATCATCCCAGTTGGTTCTCTAGTTGTTTGTGACTAAGCCAGATTTCAAGCAGATATCCTTATAACAAACCAAATTACAATTATTTTATTTTAAGGCCTCTTCTAAAAATTAGGAAAGAAAAATTAAAATAATTGTGCCTTTCTGACTTTACACTGGTTATCTGGAACATGGTAAATTCAAAAAAGTTCAAGCCAAAAACAACTGAACTTTATTTGTGACTTTAGTTAAAAGTTAATGATTGAATGCACAATACAATGCCAGATGCTTTACTAGTACACTTGACAAAGCTTGCAGTCATTTTGGACAAATTAAACAGCTCTCTCTTGAAAATGAGTCCTCGTGACTCATTGAGACTAACGTGTCTAAATCAAGGTTGAATGAAAAAGTAGAGCAAATTTTTAAATATTGTTTTCTATAATCATGGCCATGAAGGGAGTCTACTATTGTTTTTTTATTTTTACTTTTTTAATCCAATGTTAATAAATGGTACTTTTTCTATGTGGTAGCTCTGTCAGTGCTGCAGTCTTGTCATCCTGGGGCTGTGAGTTTTAGTCCAGGTTGCGTCAGGAAGGGCATTCAATAAGGGTGCATTCACACCAGCCGTGTTGTCCCAAACTCTAGCTTGTTTTCCTAGAAAGCCTGGTTCGTTTGGGGAGGTGTGAACGCGCCATCGAACTCTGTCACAGAACAAAAAGGCGAACTCTGGCCCGGGCTAAAACCTAGGTCTCAGTCCGGTAGAAGAAAACTCGAGCGCGGTTCGAGTACAGTGTGAATGTTAGCAGAACGGGCACCGCTCCGCAAGCAGGAAGAGGACTACGACGCAGGGCAAACAAACATGCATTTCTCTTACCTCATATGGAGCTGTCAGCTTGCCTTGTGTGAAAAACAACATTCTCCATGGTCTTCTGCCTCATCTTTCGCTCATGCTGAGTCCATTGTTGAAAAATGACAACACAGAACTCTAAAAACCGCTAAAACGTGACGCCCATAGATATAAACACTAGATACAGCATTGACCGCTATCGCCTATTGGCGCTGATGAGCCATAGGGCCGCCATCTTGGAACGGTCGACCGCTCCACTCAGTGTAACCTGTTTGACAGGAGCAATGAAGTATCTGCACGTTTAATCAGTCATAACTGAATACTAAACTCATTCTCACAATTTTTTCCTCTGTAAATCTTAGGAGTGCAGCCATTAAAGCTGAACACATGGTTCAGTGTATTTAAATATTCTTGGTGGGGTTAACATTAACACTAATAAAATATTCTTATGACACGTTTGCAA
>NC_056499.1:43336497-43338587 GCF_014905685.2 Nematolebias whitei | reverse complement strand
TCCCACAGAGTCCGAGGCCAGCTGCCGTGGTCCCACAGAGTCCGAGGCCAGCTGCCGTGGTCCCACAGAATCCGAGGCCAGCTGCCGTGGTCCCACAGAGTCCGAGGCCAGCTGCCCCAGCAGCTCCCCAGATCTCCATGTCTCCGGAGGGGTCGACGCTCTCCAAGTCTCCGGAGGAGTCGGCGCTCTCCAAGTCTCCGGAGGGGTCGGCGCTCTCCAAGTCTCCAGAGGGGTCGGCGCTCTCTACTACCACAGAAGAGTCGACTCCTCGGCCCTCCACGACATCCACGTCGGCTACGGCTCCCCTCCAGGCCTCCACGTCGGCTACGGCTCCCCTCCAGGCCTCCACGTCGGCTGCGGCTCCCCTCCAGGCCTCCACGTCGGCTGTGGCTCCCCTCCAGGCCTCCACGTCGGCTGCGGCTCCCCTCCAGGCCTCCACGTCTGCTGCGGCTCCCCTCCAGGCCTCCACGTCTGCTGCGGCTGACCCACAGCCCTCCACGTCGGCCGAAGCGGCCTCCAGGACCGCCACGTCGGCCGAAGCGGCCTCCAGGACCCCCACGTCGGCCGAAGCGGCCTCCAGGACATCCATGTGGGCTGCAGCTCTGATCCTCCTGCCTGGTGTAGCACTGGTCCTGGTCTTACCTTTGATCTGGTCCCAGCAAGGCTTACACGGCCATCTGACCTGGACTTTGCCACTTTTTGGACAGTGGCCAGGTCGTCCACCAGAGTTTTGGGGCTTCTCTGGAGGTCCTTTCGGACCTCCAACCTGCCTTTTTGCCCACCTCCAGTGCCCCCTCCACCTGCCCGGTCCTTGTTAGTTCTTTCTCTTTGGTGGTCCGTCAGGATGCCGGACCTTAAAGGGGGGGCTATGTCACGCTCAGCGGCCCCTGCTGCCCCCCCATCTGCCTAAGCCTCTGCTCCTCATATCACAGCCCCTGTTTTAAGATCATTCACGTTTTTTCCTGCCTCAGTTTCTGTTTATTTCATCCAGTTTGGTCCTGCACTGCCTATCACCCATTTTCTGCTCCTGTCACTCTCTCTCAGCAATCTGCACTCATCTGCTGCACCCTGTCTCTGCAATCACCACTCACCTGCCACACCTGTTCAGCTCACTACTTAAGCTCCACTCTCACTCTCCTCAGTGCCAGATTATTGAAAGCCTCACAGCCAGTAAATTATCCAGCATTCGCTTGTTCCTAGTTTTTTCGTTTTTGACCACAGCTTCCCTCTTTACTCCTCGCTTTGACTTTGCCCCTGTCTGAATACCACGCTCTCGGCCTACATGGTACAACTTCGCTCTCCTCTTCGACCACGACTACGGATCATCCTTTTGCCTGTTCACACAGCTCCTGGCTCTTGACTCCTGCTACGTCCCTGGATTCTGTTTCCTGCCCAGCCCTCCAACGTTCTCTGTCTCAGCTCTGCTCCTGCCACAGAAGGTTAGTGACGTGCACACCACCTCTCAGCTCCCAGAACCTTTTTGCAGTCACTAACCTGTCTGTCTTCATAGATTGGACCAGAACTGAGGCTCAGATCCTTCAGACGAACACCTTTAATAAAATAAAACCTTTTATTTTAATATTGTCCTGAGTCAGGTGTTGTGCCGATCCATTCAGACTCGTTACAGAATAATCTGGCCAAATTATGGCTCCAGCACAGACTCGGAGGTGGCGTTCTGGTAAATTGGAGGTTCAATTTACAGGCACCCGCCTGGCAATAAAGCCGGGCGGTTTCCCTCAGGATCAGCCTGTCCTGTTGGGTGAGGCGGAGAAGAGAGAAGCCCAGCATTGGGCTCTCCGCCTCATGAACAGGCCCAAGTTCCCGTTCCCCTTTTGTGATCAGGAGGACGAGTCGGACGAAGACGAGGATTTGTGGTTTCCTCCCTGCCAGGTCCCTCGCCCTCAGAAGAGCCGTAGGCGCACAATGTACCTGTCCTCCTGATGTCCTACCCCTCCGCCTTCAGAGCCCTTGCCCCAAAACGTTTCCAGCTGTCCCACAGAGTCCGAGACCAGCTGCCGTGATCCCACAGAGTCCGAGGCCAGCTGCCGTGGTCCCACAGAGTCCGAGGCCAGCTGCCGTGGTCCCACAGA
>NC_056499.1:43329776-43336397 GCF_014905685.2 Nematolebias whitei | reverse complement strand
CTCAGAGTGGATCAACCAGTTTTGCTGCTGACAACCAAAACCAGCTGATCACATGCTCAAGAAGGACCATCAGTCTAACAATGGATCATTAGCACCCTGATGGCTGTTTACTATTCACAGAGGGCTGAGTGATACTAGCAATCACAGCATTGTAAGAGGGGGACAGTTGAACCCGGAGGCCTCCACCCCTGTTTAATGATGGACGATTTCTTTTCACAAAGGTGGCCTCCTTTACTCCTCTCTCAAACCATCGTTCCTCTCTGTCCAGGATGTGAACATCTTCATCCCTGAAAGAGTGACCGCTGGCCTGGAGATGAGTGTAGACCGCAGAGTCCTGGCCTGATGATGCTGATCTTCTGTGCTGGGCCATCCTTTTGGCCAGTGGCTGTTTAGTTAGTTAGTTTGTGGGCTGATGTCTTCACAGTATTCTAATTTTTTGAAATCCTGTTTTTGTGGGTTTCATGAGCTGGAAGCCCAATTTATGTAAAAATAAACAAATAAATACTTGAAATCATTTAAATTGTGGCCCCTGAATCTATCATCTATTAAAGATTAACCTTTTGAATGGAATTATGGAAGTTAAACAACTTTTCCATGATATTCAAATTTTTTGGAAAGGGTCTGTATATAAAACTCTAAACCATATGTGTCAAACTCAAGGCCCGAGGGCCAAATGTGGCCCTAGTTGACATCTTATCTGGCCCCCAAGATTATATGTGAAATGTAAAATACTTCTATCTCTTGATTTTTTTCAGTAATCTTTGATTATGATGTCAAAAACACAACAGAGAACATCAAATGAGACCAATCAAACTTTTGTTGAGGAATATGTGACCAAGAAAAGAGGTTGGGTATTTGATTTGAGTTAATGTAGTTTCTGAAATTGGTCCTTAGTTTAAAAAAATGTTTTAATTTTGGCACCCTTTTTGTAAGTGAGTTTGACACCCCTGCTCTAAACGAGCACAGAATGTCATGACTTCAGCTCTCTGCCTCCGCTGCTCTCCAAGACCTGCCAGCGCTCTTGGCCACGCCCACTTCTCTGCTGCAGAGTGGAGATATGAGGAGGGAGCTTCTCCACAGCTGTGGGCTGCACACAGACCTGTGCACCAGCAGGTGCTAAATAATTTTAAGTAATTTATTTTAAATAAAAATTCCATGCCTATCGTGCAGCTCATCCATCAATCAGTCAATTATGTGTGTGTCCAATCTTACGTTGAAAAATCGCGATAGAACAAGTCAGCGAAAAACGAACCGCGAAGTAGCGAGGGACTACTGTACCTGTATAAATAAAGTTTTTTTTTTTTAAACTGACAATCTCTGACCTGAATTGTGCATTAATGTGGCACTCCAAGCTCAGTGAGAGGCTTGGATGACTGGCGGTGAGAAATCGTTTATCAAAACTGGCTACATGCAAAGAGCATCTTTGTTCCAGTCTGCCCAGTCTGATCCTGACAGTGGAGCAGGGTAAAAAAAATCCTCCATCACCAACGGGTTTCAAACGGCAGCTGGGTGATACTCGAGTGTGAAGGAGGAAGATGAAGATAGCGATCAATGACTTCCTGCTGGTAGGTTACTGTATTTAAAAAAAATTAATTAATTAACCAGCCGTGTTACAGGCATTGTTCAGACAAAAACATGTACTTTACATATTTGTGTGTGTTACCGGTACTTATTTAATTAAAAGTAAAAAAAAAAAAAAGAATATTTTTTGTGTAAATATCTCATGTTACAACGTGGAAACCACAGCTTATAGATAAGTGTGGCCTATACAAGTACTTTTTTTTTCTTTTTAGTGGGCGTGGCTTATATTCAGGTGCACTCAATAGTCTGGAAATTACGGTATTTGCTGACACAAACACAGCAGAGAGGGACATACCTCCAGTTCATAATAGAAAGAAACACTAAAATATGTAGTCATCTAGGAAGAAATTAGGGTTGTTGATACACACTTTCATTTGAATAAGCTTCACCAAAATCAAGACTGTTACTGTCACTACTCTGTAAAACTTTCAACTTAATTTCTGCACATTTTCTTGAAAGCCTAAAAAAAGTTAAACTTCTTTTGTTACCTTGGCTGATGACAGCCTTGCGGTTGCGTCCATCTAAGTCAGCTCTTTCGATGACGTGATGCTTGGCATCCACCCAGTATATGCGATGGCTGGCATAATCAATGGTGAGCCCGTTGGGCCAGAACAGGTGTGTGTCTGCGATGACTCGCCGGTTCGAGCCGTCCATGTTGGCGTACTCGATGCGAGGAGTGTTGCCCCAGTCCGTCCAGTAGATCTTACTGAAAAAGAAAAAGTCAGTTTACTTGTACTTGTGAAGCTGTGCGATCACATGAAGCTGCTTCTGACAGAAACAGATTGTTGTCAGGATTTAAGACACAACAGATGTCTGACTTAAGTTCTTTGTCTTCAGCGCTCATGTCCTGCCCTTCATCGCTCATCTGGCATGTGCAACCTCAGAGGAATAACAGAATTTTTCTCAGTTTCCAATTAGCCCAGGCTAATGAGCTTCCAAATAAGTTTCACAAGTTTTCCACTTTAAAATTTCACTGGGGCCTCTCATGCAAAACTTTCTCTGCCACAACACAACATGAAACAAAGAAGGAGACACTTAGCGGCTGCCCCTTTCATGAAGTACTCGTTCCACACAGATGCTCGCCTGTGGGTAATGTCGTGCTGCCAAAATTTAATCGCTGCTCTCGCTACACTACAACTGGGACACATCCAGAGGGGATATGCATATATGAATTTGTGTAGATTTGAAAGCATCTGTGATGAATTACAGAGTGTGTGTGCATGTGTGGATCCATACCCCTCTATGGGGTGCAGTGCAATGGCTCTGGGCTTCTCCATACTCTGCCAGAGCAACACCTTGCGGTGTGTCCCATCCAAATTAGCCACCTCAATACGGGACGTCCCAGAGTCTGTCCAGTAAAGCTTATCATGGATCCAGTCTATAGCCAGTCCACCTAAAAAAAAGAGGTTAAAATAAAAATTATTTTCATAGTTTCATCATTGCAAAACGCAGAGGATAACAGTAATGCTTTTGCTTCTCATTGTGTTTGTGTCACTTTGTTACACATACTCATATACCACTGAATACATTTTAATGAATGTAACCACTGAATGTACATTGACACTTAGTGACTTTTGGAGTCTACCTGATACAATATTTGCCAATAATTGTCTGCCACAACCAAATGAGCTTAAAAAAAGAGCAACATAAAAATAGCTGTAACTCAGGTAATCGTACAGATAAATAGCTCAAAATAGGCACTGTAGAAGCTGAGACAGATTACCAACACATATTGTATTTTTTATTTATTTTTTTGCTAATAACTGTCTTTTAGCAAATTATCTCATGAACAACCACATGGATTTTAATCAAACGTTTATTTAAACTTTTATGAAATAACCATTGGCTGTACATTTATATCTGGCACAGTTTTAAAACTCATCCAATTCAATATGGCTGCCAAGCAAACTGACTATAGGAAACACAAAAATGGCTATACATTAGTAGTTTCACAGGTATTCAGCTAAAGGTTTGCGACGGTGACTGAGTCACTCACAACACACAGTGTTTCTCCTACCATTATACAAGAAGGGCTCCCCACCCTGTCAGCAGAACCGAGCACCCTGCCTACTACATTGTCCACCCCCACCCCCGTTGACAACTGCTGGCACTGGCATAATGCAAAGCTAGCCGCAAACAATACAACCGTGCTAACTAAAAGCTACAGAGGTAGCGCTCAGTTTCCCTCACTCTGAGCCGTTTCCTTCACAATTGTCGATAATTATCAGCACAAAATGTGTGCAACATGGACGTGTGTGCCCCCTCCTCCATCCGAAGAGATGAGTGCCCTGGCAAGGCAAGTAAACCTAGTGGAAACACTGACACATATTCTAAGTGTTATTACATGGATGTAATATTTATTTAATTAATTAACTCTAACTGTAAATCCGTTTTTTCCTGTTAGCACAATATCTCATGGCCTCTAGACTGATTTTAATGAACTTTCAGTAGATGATATTGAACATATACCTACAATTCAGTACTTTTAGAGTCGATCACATTCAACATGTCCCCACAGCTAATTCACTTTAGTCAACACAAAGATGTCTATAAACTGTGTAAAAACTAACCTTACATCACAGAGGATTGTGTGAAGAACTGGGTTTTAATAATAAAAAAGTCCTGTCAAAACTCTGAAACTGGTAGTAGGTGCCGATTCACAACTCCAGTTAAAGGATCACTGCTCTTAAAGTTTAACAGGGAAGCTGACAAACACAGTCCTTCCCAGAAACTTGCAGAAATAAATTATGTCTTTTTGGCAAACTGTGATCTTTACATGGTCATTTCATTCTGCAACCCTCATATTGATAGGTTTGGTACTATATTATAGATATCCGTCTACAGTATACTACAGTATATCTATACTATAGATCAGTGGTTCCTAACACTGGTGCTTGAGGAACACTACCCTGCATGATTTAGATGTTTTCGCACTCCAACACACATGATTCAGTGATTTAATTACTTCATCAAGTGCTGCAGAAGCCTATTAATCTTCATTCATTCAAATCAGGTGTGTCAAAGCAGGGAAACAACTAAAACGTGCAGGATGGTATTCCTCAAGGACCACAGTTGGAACCACTGCTATACACAACACAAGTGTTTTTTTAAGTAAAATTAAAGCACAACACAAAAAGTTACTATGCTGAATTAGAAAACACATTACTCTAAAATGTGTCACAATCAGCATAAAATACAGCTGGCAGAAGAATAATAAAACTGAAAGAAGGTTGAAAGAAGAAGACAGAACAATACAACAAACGAGGCTTAATCGAGTAAAAGTCTAAAAAGTACTTGTTTCGTCCAGCTGAACGTAATGAGTAAGGTGATGGATGGAGTGATGGAGATCAGAGCAGTCAGACAGTAGTCAGATGGAGAGAAGCAGCGGGTTGAATAAATGAGATAAATGATGAATGAGCCTGTTGTCCCACAGCTGAACCCACATCCCATTAGCTGCTGCACCCACCTGGGCTCTCCAGACCAGTGGAGACAACCTCCTCCACATTAGAGCCGTTTAGGTTGGCCTTCATGATGCGGTCTAGCGTCACATCCGACCAGAAGACCAGCTCCCGGCTGTGATGGAAGTCAAGAGCGATTGCATTTTCCAAGTTGTTGAGCAACAGGGTGTATTCAGAGCGATGTGGCAAAACCTGACGGATGTCAATGCGGTTGGCAAAAAGTAGCACTGGCTCTGGACCTGAAGGAGGGTGCACATGGTGAAGAATGGAAACAAAGGGAATTAAAATAAGAATCTGAGTTAGAATCAATGCACACTTTAATAATAGCAATCAATGATCTCAGTGGAGGGAAAAAATGACATGGGTATTGAAAGCAGCTTAACAGGAAGTCACGACCTGGTTTTAATACAGCAGACTGACAGGCTGCTGCACTCTTGAACAAACCTAAATCTAGTCCAGACCTTCCCCAAGACCCCCTGAGCACTAGAGCAGATACAGTTACTGATTTACTAAGTATAAACACTACGAAACCATACTTTTATTGGAGGTCAAACCTTGTTGACTCTCTGTGGTCAGATGTCAGGGATGAAACACAGCACAGTGAATTCTTTCTGTTTTTTATACCTAGAGCTTTGCAGCTGCGCTTGTCGGGTCGGAGCTCATAGCCCTGGACACACCAGCACTGGAACCCCCCTTCAATGTTGGTACAGCCCTGACTGCAGTATCCTTCCTCAGCACACTCATCCACATCTGGAGCAAACCACAAAACAAGAAATAAAGGCATTAATGTCAAACTTCCACAGGATTAACAATAAAAGCAGGAAAAATAATTTCACACATGGCAGAAATTGCAAGAAAATTGTTATTTTTGTGAAACATGTTAAAGAGTTAAAAGTAAAGACATAAATTTACACAAACATTTAAAGCAGCAATTCTGATACATGGACTACTTTAAATCAGTCTAAAAAGAGTTGTTTATGGCACATGTTAATGGCTGTGAAATAAATTCTTCGCCCAACAAAATGTCATTTCATCATCTTGAGGTTAAAAAAAAATAAATATGTAAAATCACAAGATGCAAAAAAATCAGTGTAAAAAGTCAGGGATGATATCAGATTAGGTTACCTATTTAAAGACATACCATGATGTTAAAACGTCTCAGTATTAAAACCAACTAATTCTTCCATCACATCCTTACTACTGAGGTTTAAAAGCTTTAAACAAGGAAAACAGAATCAAGCATTTTTTTTTTTTAATTCTCTTTTGTGACTGGAACTGTTGCTCTGAGCAGTCATTCAGTTTAGTGCAATGACAAAAGAGGCAAATAAAATAAAAAGCAAAATAAATTTAATTTCTACATTTAGCTTCAATACTGTGACAACATATCTGCTCAAGATTATCATACCGGACAATACACATATCAGACTTTAAACTGAGGGGAGGGAGGGAGAGAGGGAGAGAGGGAGAGTGATATATATATATATATATATATATATATACGTATAGAGAAAGTGATAGAGAGAGAGAGAGAGAGAGAGAGAGAGAGAGAGAGAAAGTGATAGAGAGAGAGAGAGAGCGAAAG
>NC_056499.1:43326536-43329676 GCF_014905685.2 Nematolebias whitei | reverse complement strand
AGAGAGAGAGAGAGAGAGCGAAAGTGATAGAGAGAGAGAGAGAGAGCGAAAGTGATAGAGAGAGAGAGAGAGAGCGAAAGTGATAGAGAGAGAGAGAGAGAGCGAAAGTGATAGAGAGAGCGAGAGCGAGAGCGAGAGAGAGAGAGAGAGAGAGAGAGAGAGAGAGCGAAAGGACAGTGTTACCTTGGCAGGTCTTGCTGTCGTCAGTCAGTCGGTATCCCGTGTGACAGGTGCACTGGACCAGTCCTCGGACCATCTGACACTTCTGGGAGCAGCCGCCATTGTTCTGGTTACAGTTGCCCTCACTCGAGCGCGGCCCTACACACACAGCAGGAACATTGCAGGAACATCAACACAGCGTGCTGAGTCAGGATAAATGTGACACACAATCTGTAAAAGCATCTGGTTAATCTGATGTGGAACCTGAAATATTAGAAGGAGTGAGGATCGACCACGTTCAAGTTTATCAAGTACAGGTGTATCTAAAAAATTGAATACTGTGATATGGTTCAATTTTGTTGTCAGTCCATTCAGAAAGTGAAACTTTATATTACACAGATTCAATACAAAGATTGAAATATTTAAAGCCATTATTTCTTGTAATTTTGATGATTATGTTTTACAGTCAATGAAAAAACAGCTAGTCAGTGTTTTAGATCTGTCTCAGCCTGAAATATAAATATCTAATTTCAATGATTTTATTATTTTTATTACTTAAATTTTTTTTTGCTTAAAAACTCTACACTACTGTTTTTTTAATTGAAATAATATATATATATATATATTTTTTTTTTCTGTAAATTGAAAACTAAAAGGCATTTTCCTCTTTTAGTATGCCCTCTGAATCAACATCCACATCCTGTTCTGTTCTCCGGGGCTCAGAGCTGATGCTTGGTTCTGTTGGCCCAGTCAGAGGGATTCTAGACCTCCTTTCTGCGCAGAGTCAGACCTCCTAGTGAGGCTTGGTCTTCTCTTTCCCTCTTTCCTCATCTAAAACAAATCATTATCACTTTCTTAATCAACAAAGTCCTCACTCAGATCGTTTTTCTCCTTCATGATCCTCTCCTCTGTCTGAGAGGTTCTGACTTGGAGGTTCTGTCCTCCTCTGGATCTGCAGCTCACTCTGCTTCACGTTCAAAAATTGCATTATTGTTTTTACTCAAACACAATAAAACTGACTAAACTAAACACACTAAACCACACTGACTATAAGACTCAAACATGCTAAATATCACAAATCTCTCAAACCTCGTGGCTCACTCCCGCTCACGCTGACTTTACCATGCTGAACTTCATTCAACTTCCACGTCTTATTCTTTTCCTTCCTGTGGATTTTTTGGCACTTGACAAATAACTTCAAACCTCTATCGGGGGGGGGGGGGGGATCTGTTCGGCAGGGGTGGGAGGTGAAAGTGGATGGGGGTGGCGGTGTTTGGTCCCTGAGACTGCCCGTCTTTGCCACAACCTCTTGCTCTAACGCACTTCAGATATGACAATGATTTTCAGAAAAAGATGTGGCATGGATTATTTTATACATCATAACTCTGGTTTTACTTGTCCTATCAACATGATTCAAAAACTGATGTGTAGCTTAAAGTCTATACTTCTGACAAATTAAAATGTTTCTCCTAGGGCACTCGCCTTGGGTGCTTGTCTCAACGGTTTTCGTTGGAGGGACTGAGAGAAGTGCTAGTGTGCTTGCTTAGAACTACGTTAAGAGTTGTTGTTCATGGGTTCATGTGTTGGGGGATTGGGTGTTTGGGGGCGTGACCAGTGGCCCCTAAGAGGGGGTAGTTTGACCCAGCCTAGGTGTCTAGTGTGCTATGTGTTTTGAGAGATGTCCGAATGAGGGGTGGGTGTAGTATTTCTTCTGGGGTGGGGACGGGGTGGATGTCCTTGGGGGCGGCCCGGGACTGTGCATGACCGACTGGCTGGCCCCTTTCCTGTGGTGGGGGCTAGCTCCCGGTGCTTCCTGGCTCTGTCGGCGGTTGGGCGGGCGCTCTTGGCCGGGTCGTCCTGGTGGGGTTTGGCTTCATCTGGTGGCGGGCTGACTGCGGTTTGTGGGGGTCCTGGCGGCCCTCGGATGTGTGGGCTGCTGGTACTGCTTCTGGCGGCCCTCGAGGCTCTGTCCCTCTCTGGTCTGGAGCTCAGCGGGCCTGGCGGTCGGTCCAGATGGAGAGGTGTCTTGGCCTCAATCCCTGGGTGGACCTTGGGGGGCTGGGGGGGGGGGGGCTGTTGGGTCAGTGGGGGAGCTGACTCCCTGTGGGAGCATTTGCTCTCACAGTTATTTCTCCCCATCCCTCACCATGCACCTCCACCCTCTTCATTTCAATTCCACACATTTAGGGTTGTTTGGGCTCGGGTGTGCTGCAACAATTTTACATCTCTGTTGACCATAGACACCTGGGACTCAATTTTATTGTACACCTTAGACATTCATTCATAACATCCTCATGACATTCACATATAGGAACATGAGGTGGGCACATGGCTATGGGTGGTGGGATGACCTTACTCTCACCCCCTGTGCCTGTGCTCACTTACAACGGTTGCATTTAGACACTAGGGTTTGGATAGAGTTGGGGTGGAGGGGAAACTGGCATCATGCCAGCCTTTGCTCCTTCTTCTTTCCTTTTTAATGGCACTACACAACAACACACATCAACAGCACATCACAGGGCGGGGGTGTATGTGTCGGGGTCTTATTTTATTTATTTTTTCCTCACCCCCCTAGTTCCCTAACTGCCATTCCGGGGGTGGGGTCCGGGAGAAGGGCAGGCCGTCGGGTGTTGACCAGGACTATATGGGGGTTCGGGGTCTAGGGGATTGCCATGGGCGGTGCTGGCGCTGTGCTCTCCCTGGGGTTGTTTGGACCCCCTGAGCTTGGCTCTTGGGTGCCATGGTTGGCCCGCTGGCTGGGGTGGCTGCCGGGGCCTGGCGGGCGGTCGGCTGGGGGCGGGTGCTTGGTTGTTGGCAGTGTGTGGGGGTGGTCGGTGGCGTGTCCTCTTCGTGCCGGGGGGTGTCCTGTCGGCTGGGCGTGGCCTGGGCCGGGTCTGGGATATTGGCTCCTCTCCGCTCGAGAGTGAATGGGTCTACCTCCTGGGTTTGGGCATGGGCTGCCCCCTGTAGAGGGCGGGTAC
>NC_056499.1:43323062-43326436 GCF_014905685.2 Nematolebias whitei | reverse complement strand
TATATATATATATCCTATATATATATATATAGGATACACTCTTATCTTTTTTCAGAACCACAAGCACCAAAATCAACCCTAATAGCACACATATGTATCAACACCACCATGGAGTGGTGGTGCAGAGGTTAGAGAAGGTGGGCCTGTGATCAGAAGGCTGCTGGTTCGACTCACCGGACAGACAACATCAAAATGTGGGTGGAAAACGTGAAACCCCCACACCTGCCTCCACCCTGATTTTCCCCACTCTGGGCCCTTAACCCCCACCATCTGCTCCCAAACAGGTCTCTCTTGAAAATGAGTCCTCGTGACTCAATGAGACTACCTGCATAAATAAAAGTTAAATAAAAATATAAAAAATAATAACATGGACCATGTGGATCTATGTTTTTGACATAATTAAACATGAATAAATGTTCCAACTATCACAAGGTGCACAAATGTTCCACTCTCTTCTCCTCTTTCTCCTCACACTTCAGGCACCGTTGTAAATTCCAGCCAGGCACAGACCCCTAACCTCGTCTCCATGGTAACGAGGAGCCTAGACCCTAAAACAATCCCCCTTATCGAAGAGTGGTCCCGACTGCATGAAGTTTCTCATTGTGCCCAACTTTCTGTGAAGCTCTGAATAACTACAGAGCTCATGAAAACTACACAATTATTCTCGTTTGATTCTTTGTTGGTTGAAATGTGCACATTGTATCATCTCATGATTTAAATGTGTTTTTTGTAATCGATGAAGTTAATTTACTCTCTTATCTCCCTCCAGCATCTGAAGTTGAGAATAATTCTTCATTGAATTCTAGGATATGTGTTTGATGAGTAACCTCTCAGAAATCCTTATTTTAATCTTTTCATGTGGTTCTTACTGTTAAATTTTTGTTACACTTCCAGCAGTGTTTTTACAAATGTTGATTAGTTGTGATACTGAAGTATTGACAACTTTTGAGTATTGGAGTGGACGAGGGATTAAGAAGTTAGATTTCAAAGTTTTCCCTTTTGGTTTCTTATACGTGAACATACTCTGGTGATTTTCCTTCAGGAAGGGCAGAAAAGAAATGTCTTTCTTTCATTGGTCGGTTCATCTAAACATGATCCTACAGCAGCCACAACCAAGACATAAAACTGTCTCTATCCATCATCATAAATACCTGAGCTTTTAGCTCTTCCGCTCCGTCTTAGTTCTTTGAATATCGCCCTCCCAACTCTTGAACAGAGCAGATCCAAACAGAGCCGAACCAAAGAAGGCCGACCCAACAGAATCTTCAGAGCAGGCTCTTCCAGACAAAGACTCTGTTGTCCACGGCTGATCAGACAACACTGACTGCACGTCTCCTCCCGATCCAAACCCCACATGCAGGCAGCATCTGCAGTTTCTTCAGCTTAACTTTATGGGATTTACCTCTTCAAGTGACTGAACTTTGCTTTATCAAACAAATCCTTTTGATACTTTTTGACTTTGAGAAGTAATTCAGATAAACTTTGTTGCTTTTGAAACCCGTTTTTATGCTCCAAAGTCCATGTTCAATAATCCAGGTAAAAATCCAGCAGTGTTCAGTCAGGTCATCTGGATGGTTTCTTTTTGGATGATATGTTTTGTCCATCATCCAAAGGACTTCTTCATTCCGAGGAGCCACCAACAAACGGAGTCCCTTTTTTATGCTAAAATGGTGCAAACAAACCTGGCTGAACTGGTCTCCAACTTGGTCTGTGCGAATGCACTGCATGTTCTCCTCCATCCGAGATCACCTCCAGCAAACTGGCTGATTTCAACTCCTCGGAAACTGATGCCATGCAGACCACAGTGTGTCCAGAGGTACCAAGATCTGGTCACCTGTCTTACAAGTGGCGATGCCCTCCTGGAGCTGGGCCAAGGTCTCTCATGTGTCTACGGGACTCCAGCCTGTAGATGCATAACGTCCACCATCAGTTCCTCCTACCCAGGTCATCGACTGCGCACGTTAGTAGAAGAACCTTTTTGACAGTCGTATATCCAGATACTTGCTTGCTCATTATTGTTTGGTGTCAGTTATTTCACCTTCATTCTGGGTTATTAACAGATAAACTAAATTCAACATTCTATTTTGCTTTATAATTTAGGTAAACTTTTTAACCCTGATTTTAATCAAGTTAGCTTAAGGGTTTAACTCCTATTCATTCACAGTAATCTAAAATATAAACCTACCGGTATATTTGAGACCTGACACACCCTTCTTACCATAAAATTACTGGAACTATCCATCCATCCATTATTTTTTACCCGCTTCTTCCATTTTGGGTCACGGGGGTCGCCGGTGCCCATGTCCAGCAATCATTGTGTGAGGGGCGGGGTACACCCTGGACATGTCTCCAGTCCATCACAGGGACACATAGAGACAAACGAGACAAACAACCATTCACTCTCTCACTCACACCTAGGGACAATTTAGCATTACCAGTCAGCCTAGCATGCATGTTTTTGGTCTGTGGGAGGAAACCAGAGTACCCAGAGAACACCCACGCATGCACGGAGAGAACATGCAAACTCCACCTAGAAAGGCCCCCGAACCGGGATTTGAACCAGGGACCTGCACGCTGAGAGGCAGCAGCTCTACCAGTTGCGCCACCGTGCTGCCCTACTGGAACCATCATGTTCAAAATTCATTCTTTGGTTTGTAATAGTTTTATAAATATCCTCATTTGTAGTTAAACAACATAAATTACAAGTATTTTGTCTTAATTCATGTGTTTCAGAGGATCAAACTGTGCTATGAACCTATTCCAGTGCACAAATCTGAGCTAAGGCTAAATAAACTAGAGCTAAGAGTAAGCTAAATGCAGCACAGAGTACTAAATAATAATTTTATTTATTCATTGAAGGTGTTTGCTAAACCATCCATCCATCCTTTATCTTTTACCCGCTTCTGCCATTTTGGGTCATGGGGGTCACCTGTACCCATGTCCAGCAATCACTGTGCGAGGGGCGTGGGACACCCTGGACAGGTCGCAAGTCCATCACAGGGCCACATAGAGAGAATTTAGAGTTACCAATCAGCCTAACATGCATGTTTTTGGTCTGTGGGCGGAAACCAGAGTACCCGGAGAAAACCCACGCATGCACCGAGAGAACATGCAAACTCCACCCAGAAAGGCCCCTGGACCGGGGTTTGAACCAGGGACCTGCTCACTGAGAGGCAGCAGCTCTACCAGTTGTGCTACAGTGCTGCCCTGTTTGCTAAACATGTAATTTAAATTTTCTATTATCCAAGAGATAGCAGACCCAGATGATGGGTAATATGCACCATAGCAACTAAACTAGAGACAGTGGAGATGGTCTATATTTAGTCTTAAGTGAAGCTGTATCCCTCCGTCCTATACACAGTGGAAAATTAAAA
>NC_056499.1:43317054-43322962 GCF_014905685.2 Nematolebias whitei | reverse complement strand
ATTTGAGGTCATCAGGGTCAGATCAGGGTCAGATCAGGTTCACTACACTACCAATATAAGGTAATAAACTTGTAACAAAATTTATGAAGCAAATATACTAACATGTAGATTAAGGGGAAGTCAAGTGAAGAGAAAACATAATGTTCCTTAGCATCTAGGGAGAGTTCAAATGTTTTGTTGTCAACAACTATGCTCTTTTATATTATAGCTACAATTAATATTGCAAGGTAATTAAAAACACAACGCAGAACAAAATAAATCAAATGGAACTACAATATGCATTCTGTCACATACAAATTACCGAACAAGCAGAATATGGTTCTGTAAGACTGATTACAAGTTGTCATGGATTAAATGCCTGTAATTTATCTAAATAACGACACTAGGACATACCATACATACATAAACCACTAGATTACATAGAAGAAGAAGACAATTTTTACTCTTGTTCAATGTTAAATAGGCAAAAATATATATTAAATAAATGGAATTATTTTCTTTACCTAAATGTGATTTATATGAGAGCTTCTGAAATGTATTGTGAGACTGCAAGTGAGAAAAATGTGCAGATGGGCCATCAGAACAAAGCAGTCCACTGAAGCTAATACCAGCAAGAGGGATTGAGTCAAAGATTGACTTTTGGGAAATCTCCCTTGATGCATATGGCACACAGAGCACCCCATGTTACACAAAAAAGAGGTCCTACTGGAGGGAAGACTGAGTAACAGTCACCCTCAGTTGCAGCTGAAAATTGTTAAATAAATAAAAAAAAATGTCTTAGTGACATTTTCAACCAAGATCAACAAGATGATAGCTTCACTGTGGTCAGCAACAACTTGTAAATTAGTCATCTTCACAATAAATAAATAAATAAAAACTATGGATATGGACTCAGTTCTGTAATAAGTCCAACTGTGGGTTTGAGGTTTTAAACAGAGATATGCTAAACATTTCTGAAAATGTATTACTGAGTCTGATAATCAGCTGTAATAATGGGACATTTAGAACATAAAAGAAAGAACCATAAGATGAAAATACTTTTGAAAATAAGCATTAGAGAGAATGAACAGATATTAGTCACTCAACTTAAAGATCATATCAGCAGAGCACAAATTTAATATCAGATACGTACAATAGACTTATACCCTTTATTATTTTTATCAAAGGTTATTAGTGTTGGGGATGTTTTATTACAAAGTACTATGGCTGAGAATGATAACTCTGCCCATGAACCATATGTTTGGGTTTGTAGAAAGCTGAATGAGGAGCTGAGTGGGGCTGCAACATGCAGCTGTCGCTTCAAGGATGCTTTTGGGTCTGTGAGTTCGGCTGAACTAATAAGAGTATACAAACAAGCTTCAAGTTCAGTTCTGTAGGATTGCTGGGTTTTCTCTGCCACTATCTCCACAGATAATCACCACCTGATTCACCCCACCTGCTGCAGACCGAGGAGGACTGATCTGGCGGTGTATATAAACTCCTGCCAGACGTCTCTTCAGTGCTGGGACATCAACTGCCTTTATGGTAATTCATGGACAGCCAACAAAACTTTAAATACAGCTGGTTCTTACCCGTTGTGGTTTTCTCCAGGGACTCCCATGTCCTGCTCGCCTGAGTCTTTCCAAAGACCTCCGTGCTCCTTCATGGCACACCTGTGGATCAACGTTGTCCCATCAACCAACATCTACAAACATTCCAGCCTGTGTCGACCTGCTGCTCTTTCCACCAATACTCACCTCTGCTTGTACCTCCAGAAAACCCAGGACCTCACTTCTCCCTTGCTGGCCTCTTCTACAAAACATAACAGTAAGATCTAAAAAAGTTAAATCTGGTCCTCTGGACATTCAAAAACAAAACAAAGCGAAACAACAAAAAAATTTAGAAACGTTTCGTGTTTCATCTGAAAGTCTTCCTCAGTCTGAGGTGTTGTATTCAGCTCAGTCTCTTAAATAGCACCTTCGCAGAGTGGATCAACCAGTTTTGCTGCTGACAACCAAAACCAGCTGATCACATGCTCAAGAAGGACCATCAGCCTAACAATGGATCATTAGCACACTGATGGCTGTTTACTGTTCACAGAGGGCTGAGTGATACTAGCAATCACAGCATTGTAAGATGGGGACAGTTGAACCCGGAGGCCTCCACCCCTGTTTAACGATGGACGATTTCTTTTCACAAAGATGGCTTCCATTACTCCTCTCTCAAACCATCGTTCCTCTCTATCCAGGATGTGAACATCTTCATCCCTGAAAGAGTGACCGCTGGCCTGGAGATGAGTGTAGACCGCAGAGTCCTGGCCTGATGGTGTTGATCTTCTGTGCTGGTCCATCCTTTTGGCCAGTGGCTGTTTGGTTTTCCCGATGTAAGACTGATCACAGCCCTCCTGACACTAAACAACATACACAACATTACTCTGTTTGTGCCGGGGAACTGGATGTTTGGGATGAACCAGTCTTTGCCGTAATGTATTTTAGGGTTTAAAAGCCACTGGGACGTTGCGTTTAAAAAATAAACGTCTCAGATTCTCTGATACTCCGTCAACATACGGAATGACCACTGGTTTGGGTCGGGGTTCCTCCTTTTCACCTGATGGCTGACTGGAGTCCTGTTTGTGTTTCCTCTCTGCTTTCAGGAAGGCCCAGTTAGGATATCCACATTGCTCTAGAGCCTGTCTTGTGTGGGATTTCTCCTTCTGCCTGGCTCCTGAGCTAGTGGGGACGCTGTCTGCTCTGTGATACAGAGTCCTGATGACTCCTAACTTGTGCTCCAAACGGTGATGGGAGTCAAACTGGTCTGTGTGGTTGGGTTTGTGGTACACCTCAGTTTGCAAATGTCCTCTATCAGAAACTGAGACCTCACAGTCCAAGAAAGCCAACCTGCCATTTTTTACATCTTCTCATGTGTACACTTCTGGCCATCTTTAGGATGGCTGTAATTTTATTGTACTTCACTGTGCAATGACAATAAAGCTGATTCTGATTCTGTTTCAAAAGATCATACTCCAAAGGACATCTTTGAGTTTGCAATTATTCACCTTCTCCTCTATTCCCTTTCAGCCCAGAGCCCGTTGCTACACCTTTAAATAAAGATCACTTATTTTTGTACTTTGATTCTGTCATCCTTCTCAGTCTGCTTACCTTGGGGTCAACATTAATATAATCATGATAAGTTCAAGTTCAAGAATCTTTATTATCTCAAGGGGCAATTTGTTTCACAGTCAGCAGGCTCATAAAACATCCATAGCAAGACATTCAGACATTAGAATAACGGTACAGAGATCATTAGTGTTCATTGAGAAGCCTGATCGCTACAGGGATGGATGAGTTTTTCAGTCTGTTCGTTCTACTTTGTATATCTGGGCAGCAGATACCTGCATCCAGATGGAAGCAACCTGAACTCACCATGGAGTGGGTGATCAGGATCTGCCAGAGTCTTGTTCTGCCTTGTTCACTGACCTCATCTTGTGTAGTCAGTGAGGTTCTGCAGGGCTTCACAGACAGCTCGCAACAAATTATGGTCTTAATGTGTGTACTTCAGTATGTCTATAACCTGTCCTGAAAATCTGACCTTGCATATACATATCGTTTAAAAATATCTTCCTGCTGTCGAGTCTTGCTCCTTTTGATAAGTGAGACGAAGCATTTTTTACTTATTTCTCCATTATTTAGATTAAAATTATCCTTTTCCTATTCAACAACTTCTAATGAAGTAAGCTAACGGCTGGTGAGCATGTTTTGCATTTTGTCAAGCACTAAATTTCACAGGCATCACACCATCACCATTATTCAATAAATTTAAGTTTAAGAAGCCTTTTTGACACTGTGCAAGTCCTCTGAAAATTGTGGTGATATTATTCTTTTAAAGGCAGTTTGTCAACATTGACCTTCATTATGCACATGTGCTCCTAATTCAGCAAAAGGAGCAGGGGAAAAAAACATTCATCATCCTAACACATATGTAGGTCAACTGTGATCCAATCAAAAAATAAATACATTAAAGTAAAATTGGTTGTTCAGTCACTGGCTTCTCTCTGCCATATTGCAATATCACATGTTGGTCTAATGGTCCAATGTATCCAGAGACAAGTTATCCAATTCAAGATATTTTGTTGAATTTTATAAGGTAATATATTCAGCAGCAAACGGTTATTGAAAGGGAGATCTGTTGGATTCTGCTGATCTTACCTGTGCCCAATGATATATGCTTTTTCTAGAATCCAAATGTCCCTAAAAAACTCAATGTACTGATTTATGTTTAAAAGCAATAATTCTGCCATTCATGTGTTAAAATACAAAAAAGAAAAATAAACTTATCACCTTCAAACTGATGTTACTGATGTGTTACATTTACTCTTGTTCTGTGATAACTTTTCATTTGTTTGTTTTGGCTGATTTTTGCTTTTTATCTATTTAAGTTTATGCAGTGTGACGTCAGAAGCATGCCATATTTACACACTGAACTGAAGTTAGTTTATCTTTAGTGCAGTTTTTCAAAACATGTCCAATTAAAGGGAAATAAGGTAAAAAAAAAAAAAAGTCTTGAATAAAACCTAAAAGTTTGTGCGTAAGTACACTGAACCTTTTAGAGGTTCTGAAGATTGAATTATTTTTTGTACATTTAGTATGTGAAATTACTACTCAGTCTGAAGAAGTTAAATGGTTGCACAGGTGCAGATCTTTAACTAGATCAAATTCTCCTAATTCTGAGGACATTATGAACCAACAATGTTTTAGCTGCTGCTCTCTGTCTTTTCTTCCTCATTGATAAATTTGAAGCCTGACAGATACACCCTGCAATAACGATGGCAACGGGAAAAAAAAAAAACATACTTCTTAAATGTATTTTAGATTTTCCAGAAACTATTACCAGACTTGGGCCTGATTTTGTATTTATTTTTCATGTGCACCCCTCTCTTGTGTCTCTGTCGAGCCTTGTGCACGTATTTTCCTGTGTGGAAGTACTTTTACTTTTCAGAATGCTGGGGATATAATAGAACTGGACATCCTGTTTTTTAAGGAGACCGGGACTTAGAGCGTTAAGTCGTCAATAGAGATGCAATGTTCACAAACAATCCAAATCTTTTGAATGACTTTTTTATAATGAATGGGAATTGAGTCACAGACAATTGAGAGCTGTTACTCATTTTTATTATTTCCTCTTCATGATTTCTTTGTTGTCTTCCTCAAATGCTCCTCCTTCACTTTCTCACTAAGATGAAGCAAAACAGGCGAAGGAGAAGAGCGCAGGAGCGGCGTGCACAGATTGTTGTAGGGAAACGTGCGTTCAAGAGAGTGGGGTTACACGAGATATGGCTCCAATGTCGCTACATATAATTGTGACATCACTACTGTTCAGAATTGAATGGCTCATTCAAATGAATGGATCTTCAGTTTCCAGCTTGGTTCAAAAGGCCATGTATTCCATCTCTACTTAAATTCCTTGTGCAAAACCAGTTCCAAGTAGAATAGGAATTGAACACTTTCTCCATTTTCAGGAGTAAGACTATACACGCTCATTTTAAAACAGCAAAAATAAAGTTCAAACTCACCTAAAAAATCCTAAATTTCCTCCTCAGTTTTGAAGTTTTGGTTCAAATTCAGCGCCTCAGCTTCCCAGCCTACATGTGTGTGTTTTTTTTAGCTATTACTACTGAGATATATGTATATATTCAGACAGTCTTTCTAATGTTAAATGTACCTGCTTTTGTCTTTGTGTTTCCTTCCTTCTCTCTAATACTACATCACATTCAATCTCCGGTTTTACTGGATGTCTTAGTATTGTATACTTGCAGTCTTCATCTATGAACTTATGAAAATGTGTGCAAAAATGTATGTAACAATATTTAGATCTTTGGAAAAAAGCCCTGTGTTTTAGATCTGCATGCTGTATGTATATAAATACAGCATAT
>NC_056499.1:43316058-43316954 GCF_014905685.2 Nematolebias whitei | reverse complement strand
CCTCCAAACAAGAAGCACACAGACTTCTCAGTCTCTTTTTGTGTCATCCATCCATCCATCCATTTTCTTTACCCGCTTATTCCATTTTTTGGGTCAAGGGGGTCACTGGTGCCCATGTCCAGCAATCACTGTGCGAGGGGCGGGGTACACTCTGGACGGATCGCAAGTCCATCACAGGGCCACACAGAGACAAATGAGACAAACAACCATTCACTCTCTCACTCACACCTAGGGAAAATTTAGAGTTACCAATCAGCCTAACATGCATGTTTTTGGACTGTGGGAGGAAACCGGAGTACCCGGAGAAAACCCACACATGCACAGAGAGAACATGCAAACTCCACCCAGAAAGGCCCCTGGACCGGGGTTTGAACCAGTGACCTGCTCGCTGAGAGGCAGCAGCTCAACCAGTTGCGCCACCGTGCTGCCCTCTTTTTGTGTCATGTTTCTTCATATGTTGCATCAAGTTTATGCACCTTTGCTCATATTTGCATGGTCTGATGTTTGTTTGTGTGTGTGTGTGTGTGTGTGTCTGTGTGTGAAATCTAATTCATATATGTTAAGTAAATGGGCCCATGCAATTCAATATAGCCTAGTAAAAAAAAAGAAAAGAAAAAGAAACAATTATAATAAATAAATAATAAAAGAGTGGCAAGTAGCCATTTTCCCCACAGTCTTTGAAGGCATCATCCTATCGCAGCATCGCGCACCTCGCAGGTGTCGGAGCCGGAGCCCGGGGAGGGAGGACAGGGAGGGAGGACAGGGAGGCGGCATGGCGGACAGAGACAAGAGGAAGAACAGCGCCCAGCCGCCCAACTCCCCGGCCAGCTTCAGGTGAGGGCTCTGCTGGGGGGGGGGAGCCAGTGTGTGTGTGTGTGTGTGTGTGTGTGTGTGTG
>NC_056499.1:43313521-43315958 GCF_014905685.2 Nematolebias whitei | reverse complement strand
GGGGGGGGGGGGGGGGGGGGGGGTAATACCGAGTTGCATGTGCTGGCTCGGTGAGTAACGGATCCACTGCATCCCTCAGCAGTTCTGAGGGATGCGGATGCTGGTGGGTCGGAGCCGCTGCAGCCCGGGTCGTCTCGGCCCCCCAGGTCTGAACATGTTTTTCTGTGTTGTTGTTCTGGGGCGTGTCTGCTCCCACTGGACCGAGCCGATGTTTGCTGCACCTACATGTCGACATACTTCCCACCCCCTCCCTCTCTAATCAGCTCTAACCACAGATCCTTCATTCACCTGGATTATTGAGCATGCATCAGGACACAGATCCTTCAGTTCATCAACAGTCGCTTTATGAGTTGGAGCTTTGGGTGGTGACGTGTAATTAACATGTATGTATGTGTAATTAACATTTATTTATGTGTAATTAATATTTATTCATTAATTTCATTCAGGAAAATCCAAACGACTTTGAAGTTTCGCTGTAACAATTAAAACAACATATCAGGTCCATGAGTGCAGGACGTGCAAGCCTTAAAATACCAGAGGGTCAAACCACATGACAGGAGTACTGCAGTACTAATTTAAATACAATACTCATACAGCCTGTGTTATTACTATTTTTTCAATCTTGTGCTCTTGATCCTGCAGCTGCACAAGCTTTTTATTGTCCAGCTTTGCAAACATGAAGGATGAACGTGTCTGCATGCAGATGCTTTTCCTGCTTTAATATGTTGCAGACGGCTTCATGAGAAGCTGTGATCATTGAGGGAAAGACTTTGATCAATATTCCTCAGTGGGGCGGCAACACACACACACACACCATGGCTCCATCCTGCAGCAAACAAGTGTGTTTACAGACTTTCTGCACACTGACTCCAGAAGAGGCCGTTGCTCAACTAAAAGATTGCATACATTAATTCAAACTTTGCTTCAAAGCTCCACAACCTCCAAGTAACAGAAATCCATTAATTAACACAACATATAACTTTACAATACCAACATCAAAACCATAACATCATAGATGTGTTTTATGTGACTGTTGCTTGAACAAGAATATTTCAGAGTGTGACTGATGAGAAAGGAGGCCAAATAAAGCCATGCTTGGCTCAGTCTCAAAGCAGCCACATGTCGACGTGTTTGTTTCCGTCACACTCTGCGCTTCAATCAGCCTTTTCTCCCACACTCACGGAGGCTCGACCAGAGACGGCCAGTCTGCTGCTGTCAGTGAAGATATTTGTTGAGGCATTTAGTGGCAGAGACACGAGAAGTGTCGTCAAATTTTACTTTGAAACACTTTTATTATTATGATCATAGTCACCAAAGTCGAGTGGTGTGAGTATACAAACAGTTACATTATGAAACTATTAGTTTTACGTAAAGAGAGAGAGATCACTGAACTCTACTGGTTTTGTGCTTTTTAATAATATATGAAACAAAGAAATATACACATTTTTGTTTGCACAGAACTAGTTTTCATAACAAACAATATAATCTTAGACTAGAAACAGTAACTGATGAAACACATTGCATAATAAAAGTGATAAATCAAATATTTTTCAATCTTTTTTTAAACAGGTTAGTCCCATTGAGCCACGGAGACTCATTTACAAGAGAGGCCTGTTTTGAACAAATAGTGATGACAACAGTGGACAACAATGACAACACATTCACAAATGATGCATACAAATGTATTTTTTTTTTTTTTTTTACAATTGAAAACAAAATGATAATTAAAATTATAATCAAAATGATAATTAAAATTATAATCAAAATGATAATTAAAAGGAAACGTAGTGAAAAAATAGCTACATTCTGAGGCGATGTAATATACTACAAGTAAAAACAGGAATGTGTCTGCATTGGTTCTTGCCAGGATTAGTCAATTTGTTAGTCAACAACTAAATAAAAAAAGCATTAATTTAAAAAATGAAGATGTGTAGAATGTCTCAATGTTAATAATCAGCTTCTTTTTTCAACGCTCAGCTATGGAACCAAAAATTAGATGTGTCTACATGAGACAGGTGTTTGATGCTCAGTTCAGCTGCGATGCTGAGCGTGGCTGGAGCAGGAGGACACTGTGCACCGTGACATGGTGTGTGCTTAACAAACAAACATTGTTCTGACATTTAATTTCTGTTGGCAAACTTCTGTGAGCTGTTTGTTTGAGAGGTTGCTGTCTGAAGTTTATGTTAGGTTAGGTTAGGTTAGGTTAGGTTAGGTTAGGTTAGGTTAGGTTAGGTTTATTGTGATGTTCAGATCAACACAAGGTCATCAATGCAATGAAATGCTCAGGAAGAAGAGTCTTGATTTGTCAAAACAACAACAAGAAATACCAAAGCATGCAACAAAAATACAAACATAATGTGCCAAAAGTGAAAAAGAAATACATCTAAAGCAGCATGGTCCTATTAGCAGAGTGGTTCTGTTAGCAGCATGGTCCTAT
>NC_056499.1:43313137-43313511 GCF_014905685.2 Nematolebias whitei | reverse complement strand
GGTTCTGTTAGCAGCATGGTCCTATTAGCAGAGTGGTTCTGTTAGCAACATATGTGAGCTTATATTTAGAGATTAAAGAGGACGATAACTCCATGTCCAAAAAGAGTTCAAATGATTCCAGGCCATTTTCTGAACCGGCACTGAAAAGTTAAATCATCACTGTGAACCCTGAGATAAAACTTTACAGATGCAGGAGGATGAGCTCTTATTTATTTATTCCATTTTGTTTGTTTGTTTGTTTTATTTGTCTTTTTCAATGTTTCAGGGAACTTTAACTAAAAGCTGTTGCAAATTGACCAGATTTGCCAAGTTAATATTCCATCCATCCATCCATCCATCCATCCATCCATCCATCCATCCATCCATCCATCCAT
>NC_056499.1:43310683-43313127 GCF_014905685.2 Nematolebias whitei | reverse complement strand
CATCCATCCATCCATCCATCCATCCATCCATCCATCCATCCATCCATACGTACATACGTACATACGTGCATTCGTACATACGTACATACGTACATACATACATAAATACATACATAAAAAGATCCATCCATCCATCCATCCATACGTACATACGTACATACGTACATACATACATACATACATACATACATACAAAGATCCATCCATCCATCCTTCCATCCATCCATCCATCCATCCATCCATCCGTACATACGTACATACGTACATACATACATACATACATACCATACATACATACATAAATACATACATACAAAGATCCATCCATCCATCCATCCATCCATCCATACGTACATACGTGCATACGTGCATACGTACATACGTACATACGTACATACATACATACATACATACATACATACATACATACATACATAAATACAAAGATCCATCCATCCATCCATCCATCTGTAGATGAACAGATGCTGAGATATATTCATCAATTAAAACGGATTATCTCATTTTTCTGGACTGTATATAACGTGCATTGAATTTAATAAAATGTAACGTGAGACGTTATTTATCTTTGACCCATCAAAATGGATGTGGCCATTTATTTACAGAATCAAAGTTTAACATCAAACATTTACATTAATTTGGCAAAATATGAAAATAACAACATAATTAATCAGCTTTACAGGTAGTGAGTAACAATACGGCGATTGTTTCACTTTTCAGCAGAACAGCAGACATCAATCCACACGGCGGTGGATGAGCACTTTACACAGACATTTCTAAAATATCTGTCAATGATTTCTACTTGATAGAAGAATTTTTAAAGATGGAAATGAAGTTTAAAGGGAGTGAAGTATGGATGAGGGAGAATGTGGTGTGTATGAGTGAAAAGTGTTGACAGGACGACACCCTCCATCCGACCCAGCTTTCCTCGGTACGCTCAGTAGTGGACTAGACTCATTTACCTCTCTGACGATGAATCAGAAGAAGAGGAGCTCCAGTTAACGCTACCTTTCAGCGTCTCCGTAGGATGGCAGAGATACATCCGGAGTGGTGACGGGACTTCGTCAACAACAGTTCACCTCACCGGGTGGACTTCACATGAGTGGGGTTCTTCAGAAGTTCCACTCAGAGGTGGAAGATGTTATAATCCAAACTCGGAAGAGCCTTATCATGGCTGGACTTCTGTTCTCCCAAACGACTGGAGCTGCAAACTCTCCAGCCCGACTCCAACGGCAACTCACAGAACAACGACTTCACAGAACTGCGAACATCTCAGAACTGGGCTTCACAGAACTGGGAGAACTAGGAAGTACCGACATTTTAAAGGGCTCTATTCCCGGTTCATTTGAGAGTTTCTGATTGGTCAATATCAACCAGACAGGGGTGTGTTTTGTGATGTAAGGTGTTATGGAAAGTCAGAAACCAGCAAGAATGTTATGGAACAGATTGAAAATGTTTCCCAGACAGGAGAGAGAAATGTTTGGGCGAGTTTGGAGAAACAGGTGCCAACTTCTCTGTTTACGTCTGAGAGGATTTAAAAACAAGACAGTTGTTCCAACACTTGTCTGCTTCGACTCCTGACCTTGGAAAACGTACACTGCTCATTCAAAGACAGAAATCAGAAAATGCATAATTACTCTGTAACAGGCCTTAACATGAATTCTACTTTGCATAAGCAACTAAAAATCATTGTTACTGTTTCACAGTTAATAAAAATTGATTAGTTCACTGTAACATCTAAAATGTTTGAACTAAAACATTTTGATTATCAAACATTTGTAAAACAGTAATGATAATAGAAAAGAGAGTGTTCTTTCACTTGAATTTTCAAGAAAGAAAGTCTCAGGATGGGTGAACCTGTATTTCTGGATTCAAATCAATGAAATGACAGTTTCTGTCCCACAAGGTTCTTAAGGTCAAGGGTTTTGACCTTAGGCTTAGTTTTGACATCAGGTCAAGTTCACTACAGTCCATACGTACATACGTACATACGTGCATACGTACATATGTACATACGTACATACATACATATGTACATACGTACATACATACATACATACATACATACATACATACATTCATCCATTATCTTTACCCGCTTCTTCCTTTTCTTGTCACTGGTGCCCATATGTAGTGATCACTATGCAAGAGGCGGGTACACCCTGGACAGGTTTCCAGTCCATCACAGGGACACATAGAGACAAATGAGACAAACAACCATTCACTCTCACTCACACCTAGGGACATTTAGTTGCATGCTCATTGCAATGCATGTTTTTGGCCTGTTGGAGGAAACCGGAGTAAATCCATGTGTACATGAAGGGAAAATGCAAACTCTACCCAGAAATACAAAGTTTGTTTTCTCAGTCATCCAGGTATATAACAACAAAAAAGGTTGAATCATGTCATCTGGACTTCGTTTTTTT
>NC_056499.1:43304819-43310583 GCF_014905685.2 Nematolebias whitei | reverse complement strand
AAAGATTATTGCAGAAGCAGCAGACTTCGTGGAGTCATTTACTCTGACATCTTCTCAAATAGTTAAACATGACATTTCTTCTTCAGTAGAAGGCATATGCTGTAATTGTGTATGAATAAAGTGTAAACACCTGTCATGCCTAGAAGAGCTAATTAAGAGGCAGTTTGGTGGTTGTGGGAGAAGTAAAGTTAATGTGCAGCTAGATTGGTGATTGGTGATTGTGTGTCCACTGATTTTATCCATTAAGAGTTCACGCTGGGGTAACTTTGCACAATATGTTCAAGGACAAAGCTGTCCTTTATTACAGAGAGGAAAAGCCACATTAATGGAGGTGGAGGATTCTCATTCTCTCTGTTCATCAGTGCCTCTACGACTCTCTTATTAGTCATATATGGAGTCCATTTGTTTCCCATGCTAGTCATAGAAACAATAAACTGACCCCTTCCTCTCACCCTGAGGTGCTTCTTTTGGATAGACAGAGAGGGCCTCTGAATGACAGAATGTAAGTGTGTGCAATGCCTTGTGCAAGTGTGTATTAGTGTGAGGCAGAGCAATTATGTGTGCAATGTTGTGCGTGTATGTGCATGTGCAATGCCCTGCATGTGGATTCACTTGTCTATGTTTGTGATTTCATGTGTAAATGTGATCACAAGTGTGAGTGTGTGTGATCTGTTTCCAATTAGCCCTCTTGTGTCCCAGTTAGCCTAGAGGCGTGACTAATGTCTTGGTGGGCCAAAGCTACAGCTGATGTTGTTGAATGGGCTTCCATCTGCTGCAAGAATGTCACAATGAGGTGCTGGACAGTTGCAGACAGAAAACCAAAGACATAGGATGAGGGACAACGGGAATCAGGAGTGTGATGGAGAGGGGGAGAAGCTATTAAGGACAAACT
This sequence comes from Nematolebias whitei, assembly GCF_014905685.2. Classification (NCBI taxonomy): domain Eukaryota; kingdom Metazoa; phylum Chordata; class Actinopteri; order Cyprinodontiformes; family Rivulidae; genus Nematolebias; species Nematolebias whitei. The sequence goes on along the minus strand of NC_056499.1, from coordinate 43,309,691 downwards.
GCGCTGGAGGGTGGGGGCAATGTATAGAGTGCAGATTCAGACAAAAACATGTGCAAGAACTGAAGTTAATGTAATACATAATCCCTTTGAGATTATAAAGTATCTATCTATCTATCTATCTACCTATCTATCTATCTATCTATCTATCTATCTATCTATCTATCTATCTATCTATCTATCTATCTATCTATCTATCTATCTATCTATCTGTCTGTCTGTCTGTCTGTCTGTCTGTCTGTCTGTCTGTCTGTCCGTCCGTCCGTCCGTCCGTCCGTCCGTCCGTCCGTCCGTCCGTCTGTCTGTCTGTCTGTCTGTCTGTCTGTCTGTCTGTCTGTCTGTCTGTCTGTCTGTCTGTCAATTTCACCATTTAGGATTGGTAGTGGCCGCACGGTGGCACAACTGGTAGAGCTGCTGTCTCTCAGCGAGCAGGTCCCTGGTTCAAATCCCGGTCCGGGGGCCTTTCTGGGTGGAGTTTGCATGTTCTCTCCATGCATGCACTGGTTTTCTCCCACAAACCAAAAACATGCATGTTAGGCTGATTGGTAATTCTAAATTGTCCCTAGGTGTGAGTGAGAGAGTGAATGGTTGTTTGTCTCATTTGTCTCTATGTGTCCCTGTGATGGACTTGCGACCTGTCCAGGGTATACCCCACCCCTCGCACAGTGATTGCTGGATATTCATTCAACCTTTATTTAGACAGGTAAATCCCATTGAGCCTCGAGGACTCATTTACAAGAGAGTCCTGATTTCAACAAAGAATGATGACAACAATGGGCACCGGTGACCACAATGAACCAAAATGAAAGAAGCAGGTAAAAGATAATGGATGGATGGATTGGTAGTGAACCTTTCATGTGTTTCTTGTAATAATATTTGCACTTTCATACCTGTGCAGAATGATAGAGAAGACCACAAAGCTAAAATCAACAAACCAGTAACTAAAGGATAAATTATCACAGCAGTAGCTGAAAGCCAAAATTAGCAAAACAGTAGCTGAACTCAAAAATATTGGAACATTAGCTAAAATCAAAGCCCCATCTCCAAAGTTATAAAGCCTAGTCCTGAACAAACTGAATGTTGAATGAATCTGATACCACAATGGCTAAAGTACTTGGTAGTAGGCTGAAGTAAGTATTCCAAAAAAAAAGTACAAAATAAACCTAAAACAAGACAGCTATAACATGAAGCCTGACACAGCATGCAGACAATAAACATGGCAAAATTGTTTTCTATAAATAAACAATGTCAAATATTCTATAATGAGACTTACAGGAGCAAAATGAATATAACATGTGTTAGTATATTGAACTGTTTGAGTTACTAAGATATTGTGATTCCGGTAATATGTATAAAATGTATTAAAACAATTAATGCACCAAGAAATTAGGGAAATGTACCAAATGATCCATTTCTCTAACTGATGCCAGTCAGTCTATGGGACTTTTAGAAGATTGTGTTAGCACAGAGGGGGGAAAAAAGCTTGTTTGGCAGAATTTGTTGAAAAGTAGTCACTACAGAAGTCATGCAGGCACACCCAGGGAGACAGGCAGTTTAATCTTTGATCTGGTACTGGTGCTGTACTGTTGATGAATTACTCAGTCGACTGGATACCAGCCATGTCCACAGCTCAAGGTTCAGTCTATGTACAGACACACTGATTCATTTAGATCAGACAAAATCTTTTCTTCTTGTAATGAATATTGCTAAAAGTAAATGTTTAACATTTAAGCAAAATAAAAATTTATTTACTTTTATTGTGTGAATTTCCACAGCAAATGAAGTGCAAAAACATTTTAAATAACCCACAAATAAATAATGTTTATGCCACAAATTAATGATGAGATATGTCAAATTTTTAAAAATCAACAACAAACACATTATCAGATGTGTACTAAGATCTTCCAGAGTTATCATTTTTGTTGCCCTTGTTGTAAGGCAATGGTGCAGCGGTAATGTTTTGCCTGTGTCTGTATTAATTTGTCTGTTATCCAAATAATGAAAATTAAAGCTGCAAGCAGCATTGGAGGCCCTCACAGCAAAGCGCTGCTCCGGCCTTACGGCGACCGCGGGAGCTCCAGTTACTCCACCCAGTCGCCATCGCGAACGCTCTCGTGCCAATCCTGTACGCGTTCATCACAGGGCACATTTCCCGAATCTTCAACATCGCCGTCTGTCCATGTCAGTACTTGTCCAGCTGCAGGTCTTACAAGTATAGCAGAAATCTGACATTCCAGACAGGAGTTACTGTGACTTGCTGTTTTGTGGCGAATGTTTGACACGCACTTTCTTTAGGCTTTTCAACATGTCATGTATGGTAATCAACAGTTAGCGAACATTTTCAGTCTTATATCTTACACAGTGCAAAGCTGGAAGAGTCATCCAAAAATTGACAGTTTCTTCTCTGAGTGGGTTTTGCTTAAGTAATGTCATGAATCAACAATACCAATGTGTCTACAATTGCTCACTGATGAAGAACAATAAATCAGGTGCAGATCACATCATGTTTCATTAAGATATAACTGTTGGAATAATGTAGTGGGCGCACTTGAGTTAAATGTTAAACAACAACAGCGTTGTGTTTAGAAGTGCTCATTGATGCAAAATAAATCTGGCGTATATTGGATTATGTACAAACCGGATTCCAAAAAAGTTGGGACACTAAACAAATTGTGAATAAAAACTGAATGCAATGATGTGGAGGTGCCAACATCTAATATTTTATTCAGAATAGAACACAAATCACAGATCAAAAGTTTAAACTGAGAGAATGTATCATTTTAAGGGAAAAATATGTTGTTTCCAAATTTCATGGCGTCAACAAATCCCAAAAAAGTTGGGACAAGTCCATTTTTACCACTGTGTGGCATCCCCCCCTTATTCTTACAACACTCAACAGACGTCTGGGGACAGAGGAGACCAGTTTCTCAAGTTTAGAAATAGGAATGCTCTCCCATTCATGTCTAATACAGGCCTCTAACTGTTCAATCGTCTTGGGCCTTCTTTGTCGCACCTTCCTCTTTATGATGCACCAAATGTTCTCTATAGGTGAAAGATCTGGACTGCAGGCTGGCCCTTTCAGTACCCGGATCCTTCTCCTACGTAGCCATGATGTTGTGATTGCTGCAGAATGTGGTCTGGCATTATCGTGTTGAAAAATGCAGGGTCTTCCCTGAAAAAGATGACATCTAGATGGGAGCATATGTTGTTCTAGAACCTGAACATAGTTCTCTGCATTATTGGTGTCTTTCCAGACATGCAAGCTGCCCATGCCACAAGCGCTCATGCAACCCCATACCATCAGTGTGTCAGGATTTGATGGTCGGGGACGAACCCAGTAGTGCAGACAGGACTCAACTCGGCAGATTACAAAAATAAATATTTTAATAGTGAATAAAGAACAAAATAACAGCTGACGTGGCAGCAAAACTTACATGTAAACGGAAGGCTCAGAGGGAAACTCAGGGAGGACTCAGGAGAGCTCAGGGGAGATGCAGGAGAATGCAGGAGAACACAGAGACCCAACGAATACGACCCGATGAAGAACAAAACAGAACAGATGGCTTAAATACAGGGACAAGACGAGACGTGATTACAAACAGCTGTGACGAGACAAGGGTGGCACCAATTAAACTGACGAGGAAACACAAGGGAAACACAGACACGAACAGAACCAGCAAATGGTACCATCCTTACAGTATCCCCCCTCAAGGACGCCTCCAGGTGTCCCCCCCCCCCCAAAAAAAAAAAAACCCTCCCGAAGAACTTGGGCGGGTGGAGGGCCAGAGAAAACACAAGGAAGAACACAAGGACCTGAAAGAACTAAGGCAAAACATAAGCAGGAAAAGACACAAAAGATCTAAACGGTCAAGAGACCATCCCTAGAGTCATTGTTCAGGAGGGCGGCCGGGAGGCCGTCCATCACGAGACCCACGTTCAGGGGGGGGCGGCCGGGAGGCCGTCCAACACGGGACCCACGTTCCGGGAGGCGGCCGGGAGGCCGTCCAACACATAGGACCTTGGAGGTCGCGGCAGGTGGCGATGACGACTTGGAGGCCGCGGCAGGCGGCGATGACGACTTGGAGGCTGCGGCAGGCGGCGAAGAGGACGAGGAGTCCACAGCTGGAGGCGAAGAGACCCCGGAGACCGCAGCTGGCGGCAAGGAGACCGAGGAGGCCGAGTCAGGCGGCATAGACGACGAGGAGGCCGCGTCAGGCGGCGTAGACGACGAGTGAGCCGCATCTGGCGGCGTAGACGACGAGGGAGCCGCGTCTGGCGGTGTAGACGACGAGGGAGCAGGGTCTGGCGGCGAAGAAACCTTGGAGGACGCAGCATGCGTCCTAGAGTCCTGGAGAGACACAGTATGCGCCATAGAGTCCTGGGGAGCTGTAGCAGCCGACATGGAGGACCATGGAGGCGAATCCTCCGTGGTAGTGGAGAGCGCCAGCCCCTCTGGTGACTTGGAGAGCACCGGCCCCTCTGGAGACTTGGAGAGCGCCGGCCCCTCTGGAGACTTGGAGGGCGCCGACCCCTCTGGAGACTTGGAGGGCGCCTCAGATGACGTGGGAACCTGGAGAACTGCAGCATGTGACATTAAGTCCTGGGGAGCTGCAGCTTGCATCATGGAATCCTGGGGAGCTGCAGCGGACGGCGTGGGAACCTGGAGAGCTGCAGCGGATGGTGTGGGAGCCTGTGGAGCTGCAGCGGACGGCGTGGGAGCCTGTGGAGCTGCAGCGGACGGCGTGGGAGCCTGGAGAGCTGCAGCGTGCGGCGTGGGAGCCTGTGGAGCTGCAGCGGACGGTGTGGGAGCCTGGAGAGCTGCAGCAGACGACGAGGGGACCTTGGAGTTGGCAGCGGGCGACGAGGGGACCTTGG
>NC_056499.1:43296600-43304809 GCF_014905685.2 Nematolebias whitei | reverse complement strand
GCAGCGGGCGACGAGGGGACCTTGGAGTTGGCAGCGGGCGACGAGGGAACCTTGGAGTTGGCAGCAGGCGACGAGGGGACCTTGGAGTTGGCAGCAGGCGACGAGGGGACCTTGGAGTTGGCAGCAGGCGACGAGGGGACCTTGGGAGTTGCTGCTGCTGTCGGTGGAGAGGCCAGGGGAGTTGCTGCTGCTGACGATGGAGAGACTTGTGGCTCTGCAACAGACGACGGACAGGCCTGGAGCTCTGCAGCAGACGACGGAGAGGCCTGGAGCTCTGCAGCAGACGGCGTGGGAGCCTGGAGAGCTGCAGTGGCGGCAGGAACCGACTCCTCTGCGGCGGCGGCAGGAACTGATCTTCTGCGGCGGCGGCAGCGGGAAACAGAAACTGATACTGAGTCCTCTGAGGCGACAGGAGCAGGTGCACCAACGGCGAGGTGCTCAGCAGGCGGAACAGCGGTGAAGGTGATGGGTGCAGGAGTCAGAGGAGCAGAGGAGAGTTCAGAAACGGTGGTGCCAAAAGGTGCAGGATGGATTATGGGTTCAGAATGTGAATTAGTGACCTTGAGTGTGATGACAGTCCTAATTTCTATTAATAAACGGTTATACTCAGGGAGCAGAATGAGACCGGGACGTGAAACTAAAAATTCTTTCATCAGTGAAAATATAACATCTGAACAGTCCGGGTTATTTTTAGCAGTAGTAAATTAATCTAATAAAGTCTGGTTTATTAGTGCAAGTTCATGGGATGAATATGTGACTGACGGGCAAGTGTCTTTAAATGAGGGTGTGGTGTCAGGTGTCATCCTCACCGGAAACCTGGGAGATGGGGCGACGGAACACGCCCCCACAGAGTCACTGGGAGTTTGCTCAGGGGGTTCGGTCAGACCGGGTTGGACAGCCGCGGCCTGTGTGACGGTGGGAGGCCGTATTCCGCCCCCACCAGGAACCTGGAAGATGAGGCGACGGAACCCGCCCCTGTAGCGTCAACCGGACCGGACCCACCGAACCGAGCAGGAGTTTTCCGGAGCTCCCGCGGGACGCTGGACCTCGCCCCCACCGGAAACCTGAGAGGTGAGGCGACTGGCCCCGCTCCCACAAAAACACCGGAACCAACTCTAAGATTCTGCTCAGCCGACGAGACCGGGCCGGGACCGCTTTCTTCCTCCCCGGCGATGGCGGGAGAGTCGGGGGACAGGAACAAAACAGAATTCGTCCTCGATTTCTTCGTCCTCCCCCAACGTCCACCCCAAATAGCCGGGCGAGGCGGACTCAGAAACAGGGGCCTGGTGGGTTCCCCGGTGCCGAGCTCTGTTCGCCTCGAGGACCAGGAGTGGTGAGGACAGGATTTCCACCTCCTGGTCATAATGTCCTTGTGAGCAGACGGGCCTGGTGCAGAACCCGCTGCACCGGATTGTAGGTTTGCTCATCACAGGAGGCTCGGAGGGGAAAAAGAAAAAAGGTAAGTTGCCAAGAGAGCCCTGCCCGCTGGGTTCTGATGTGTGGTCGGGTCGTAATGTCAGGATTTGATGGTCGGGGACGAACCCAGTAGTGCAGACAGGACTCAACTCGGCAGATTACAAAAATAAATATTTTAATAGTGAATAAAGAACAAAATAACAGCTGACGTGGCAGCAAAACTTACATGTAAACGGAAGGCTCAGAGGGAAACTCAGGGAGGACTCAGGAGAGCTTAGGGGAGACGCAGGAGAACGCAGGAGAACACAGAGACCCAACGAATGCGACCCGACGAAGAACAAAACAGAACAGATGGCTTAAATACAGGGACAAGACGAGACGTGATTACAAACAGCTGTGACGAGACAAGGGTGGCACCAATTAAACTGACGAGGAAACACTAGGGAAACACAGACACAAACAGAACCAGCAAATGGTACCATCCTTACACAGTGATGCAGGCTTCTGAACGGAGCGTTGATAACAACTTGGGCTATCCTTGCCCTCTTTGGTCCGGATGACATGGCGTCCCAGTGTTCCATAAAGAACTTCAAATCGTGACTCATCTGACCACAGAACAGTCTTCCATTTTGCCACACTCCATTTTAAATGACCCCTGGCCCAGTGCAAACGTCTGAGCTTGTGGAGCTTGCTTAGAAATGGCTTCCTCTTTGCACTGTAGAGTTTCAGCTGGCAACGGCAGATGGCACGGTGGATTGTGTTCACTGACAATGCTTTCTGGAAGTATTCCTGAGCCCATTCTGTTATTTCCTTGACAGTGGCATTCCTGTTTGAGGTGCAGTGATGTTTAAGGGCCCGGAGATCATGAGCATCCAGTAGAGTTTTACGGCCTTGACCCTTACGCACAGTGATTGTTCCAGATTCTCTGAATCTTTTGATGATGTTATGCACGGTGTAAGGATGGTACCATTTACTGGCCCTGTTTGTGTCTGTGTGTCCCTTGTGTGTTCTCTTTAGTTTAATTGATGCCACCCTTGTCTCGTCACAGCTGTTTGTAATCACGTCTCGTTTTGTCCTTGTATAAAAGCTGTCTGTTCTGTCTTGTTCCTCGTTGCGTCGTATTCGTTGGGTCTTCAGTGTTCTCCTGTGTCTCCTGAGTCTTCCTGAGCTTCCTGAGTCCCTTCTGAGTATCCCTCCTGAGCCTTCTATGTATGTAAGTTTTGCTGCCACGTCAGCTTATTGTTTTGTTACTTTTTATTCATCATTAAAGTATTTAGTTTTTTAATCTGCCGAGTTGAGTCCTGTCTGCACTACTGGGTTCGTTCCTGTCCACCAAACCCTGACATTACGACGCGACTACACAGCAGAACCCAGAGGGCAGGGCTCTCTCGGCAGCTTACCTTTTTTCTTTTTCTCCTCCGAGCCTCTCGAGATGAGTAAGTCCACAATCCGGTGCGGCGGGTTTTGGACTAGGCCAAGGGGCGTGACGGTGCAATGAGCTGTTGCTGAGAACTAGGAAGAAACTGTGCGTGAGTATTATGATAAAACTTTGGTAAGTCCGTATTTATTTAAATAAAAACTGTTTAATTAAATATAAGATCATTAAGAAAGTCCTAAATATTACTAATAAACTTTTTTCATTCGATCAAACAAACTGGACGAGGAGACTTTGGAGAGCCTGGAATTGTTTGTTGACGAGTGTTTCGACAGCTTAGTCATGGGTAAGCCTAAAGAAACATCCGGTGCTGCTAGCAATTCAGCTAACGTCCCCAATGCTAAGCGGCATCGACAGGGCAGCTCAGACAGCGTTACGGCACCGTCTCCTGACGATTCAGGTTTAAAGGAGATATTGGAGTCAATTGACCAGAAGCTAACTAGCTTGGACGCCCGACTAGCATTAGTAGAGATGCTGCATAAAGAGTTTCAAGGCCTCAGGGAGTCTTTAGAATTCAGTCAACAGCAGGTAGCATTACTTGCTAGTGAAAATCAGGAGCTGAGAGGGACAGTAAAACAACTCACCGAGGAGATGACGCTGCTATCCGGGGATAATAAAAAAATCAAAGAATCGATCCTGGATATCCAAGCCCGGAGCATGCGGGACAACCTCGTCTTCTCGGGAATACCGGAGCGAGCGGACGAGGTCCCTGAAGCCTCCGTCCGTGACTTCATTCAGAACCAGCTGAAGTTGCCGAGTGACGCGGTTAATTCCATCACTTTTCACCGGGTCCACCGCCTCGGAGGTAAGAAGCCTGGAAGCAATCGGCCGCGGCCGATTGTAGCTAAGTTTGAACATTACAAACAGAAAGAACAAGTAAAAAGCCGAGGTAGAGAACTGCGTGACACGAACTTCAGCATGAACGATCAATTCCCTGCAGAGATTCTGAGTAGAAGGCGCGTCCTGTTCCCGATTAGAAAGAAAAATATAAACGAGGGCAGAAGAGCTGCGGTGGCTGTGGACAAACTCTACATCAATGGTCAGCTGTTTAGAGATCCAGAGGTTACTCCCTGGCTCTATTAATAATATAAATAAGGTAAGTATGATCTTCAGTTGCTAATTTTACTTAAAATGTATTAGCAAGCATATATATTCATATTACTTACCAGATATATATGTAATTTTTCAGCACAGCTCGGTTGGTGGGTTACACAGATGGTGGTGGTACACGGTGGCATGACACTTAATGTGGTAAGGGGGTTCTTTTTTTATTTTTTCTTCTTTTATCTTTATGTGTTTATTGTGTTTATTATCATCTCACTTTCTTTTTTTTGTCTCTATTTTTCTGACTCAACAATTATTAGCACACAGGCACAAAGGCTTATATATATCCATATACATACATACAAATACCTCATAAAGGAATACATCCATGATTTACCTTCAAAACAGCACTTAGTTTATCTATAAATCATAAATAATCAATCATTAAGGATTATGTTATTGTCTGGGTGTTTTACTATTTTTGATATTTGTGATAATGGGTGTGGTTTAATTATATTTTCACAAGCACAAATATGGGTATCTTAAGGTTTGTCACATGGAATATTAATGGAGCCGGTAGCCAACATAAAAAAAATAGAATCTTTAGCCAGATTAAAAGATTAAAGGCATATGTTGTATTACTCCAAGAGATTCATAAATTACCGTCAACTGTGGATGAGCTAAAATCTCCTGAGTTTCCTCATGTATTCTCAGCCTGCTATAACTCAAGACAGAGAGGAGTAGCAATATTAATACATAAAAATGTGAACTTCACAATATTAGACACAGTTATAGACCCGCAAGGTAGATATATAATATTAAAATTATCCATACTCAGTCAAAAATATTGTATTGTTAGCTTATATGGGCCAAATGTGGACGATGCCGCTTTTTTTCATGATCTCTTCTCTACTCTATCAAATCACATGGATTGCTCGCTGGTACTGGGAGGTGATCTTAACTTTGGTCTAGATAACAAAATAGACAGGCTGAATGCAGTAGGAGCTCAACGCAGTTGGCAATCCATAAATGTAGTTAAACAGTACATGAGTGATTATGGACTCTGCGATGCATGGCGGTCTCTTCACCCTAATAGTAAAGAGTATTCTTTCTTTTCACATGTGCATCACTCTTACTCTCGTCTGGATTATTTTATAATCAGCAACTCATTGCTGACCAACATTTCAGACACTAAGATACACCCTATTGCTGTCAGCGATCATGCACCAGTTACTTTAAATTTAGATAATAAGAAAGAAATCCCAAAAAGTATAAACTGGAGATTAAATACCTCACTGCTTATGGATGAAGAATTTATACAATACTTTAAAAATGAATGGACATCGTATTTAGAGTTTAATGACTTGCCAGGTTCATCAGCGTGTACACTCTGGGAGGCTGGGAAAACAGTTATGAGAGGGAAAATAATATCCTACGCAACAAACAAAAAGAAAAAAGAAAATAAACGTATTGAGGATTTAGAGAAATCTATCAAATTATTAGAAAGTTTACAAGGAGAGGAAACACAGAAAAAACTACGCAAGATAAAATTAGAACTAAATGAATGTATTGACAAAAAAAACAAATTCTTAGTACAAAGACTTCGCTTGGAACATTTTGAACACAGTAATAAATCCGGTAGCTTTTTAGCTAATCAACTCAAATTAAATAAAGAAAAAACGTCTATATATGGTATTAAAGACACAAATGGTAACATAACTTATGACGAGGAAAAAGTAAATAGTGTTTTTAGAGATTTCTATAAAACTCTATATACTCCACAAATAAATCCAACAGATGAAGATATTAATCAATTCTTGGAGAGAGTAATACTTCCAAAACTAGACAGTAGTCAATCTTCAGAACTAGACTCACCATTCACATCAGATGAGCTCTGTGAAGCCATTAAAAACATGCCTAATAAGAAATCTCCAGGCCCAGATGGATATCCAGCAGAATTTTATAAAGAGTTCTGGAACATCCTGGAACCAATATTTCACAGAATGCTACATGAGTCAGAAGAAAATGGCAGGTTTCCAACACATATGAACTCAGCCAACATTAGTCTACTATTAAAACCAGGCAAAGACCCAGTACTACCTACCAGTTATCGCCCCATCTCTCTTATTAATGTAGATGTTAAAATAATTAGTAAAGTCCTCTCTAAAAGATTAGAGAAAATAATTCCTCTCATTATTCATCCTGACCAAACTGGATTCATAAAAGGAAGACACTCGACCACAAACACACGCAGATTATATAATTTAATAGAGTATTCATATAGTAAAAATATTGAAACAGCTATTTTGTCTTTGGACGCAGAAAAAGCATTTGATAGGGTAAACTGGAAATTTTTATTTTCTACATTGAGTAAATTTGGTTTTGGGGACCATTTCATTAATTGGTTAAAAATATTATATAACTCACCAAGAGCATGTGTCAGGACAAATAATCAAATATCTTCAAGCTTCTGTTTACAGAGGGGGACCAGGCAGGGATGTCCACTTTCACCTGCACTATTTGCTATTTTTATTGAACCTTTAGCAGCAGCAATAAGACAAACTGCTGATATTAAAGGTATACTGTGTAGAAATATAGAACATAAAATTAGTCTTTATGCTGACGATGTCTTACTTTTTCTTCAGAACACAGAAAAGTCAATATCTAATCTTATCGAATTAATAAACTCATTCTCAAAAGTTTCTGATTATTCTATAAATTGGTCAAAATCCACAGCTCTTCCAATAAACTGCGTGTTTAATACTTCTCTCAAAGAGCGACTACAATCAGGTAACATTACATACTTGGGCATTAATATTTCTCCTAGATTGGAAGACTTAATAAAATTGAATCATATCCCAATTTTAAAGAACATTGAAGATGATCTTACTAGATGGAAATCTCTGCCCATATCACTTATGGGAAGAGTTGCCTCAGTAAAAATCATGGTCCTGCCGAAAATAAACTATTTATTCTCAATGATTCCAAATAAACCTTCAACTGAATGGTTTAAGTCACTGGACTCTTTGATATCTAAATTCCTTTGGAAAAACAAAACTCCACGTATTAGCTTAAAAGCATTACAGAAATCTAAAGATACCGGAGGGTTAGAACTTCCCAACTTCTATCACTACTATTTAGCCAATAGGTTACAATATATCTCAAAGTGGTTAAATCCAAATACATTAGATGAAACTTGGATAGACATAGAACAAACTTTATGCAATAATATTAAGATTTCAGATCTACCGTTTATTAGCACAAATATAAAAAGACATGTTTGCTTTAAAAGCATCAGTATTAGCTCTTCTCTGACAGCATGGTGGGAGTATTTGAAAATGACAAAATCTTCACTACTCCCCTGTAGACATACACCCATCTGGAACAATCCTGACATCCTACAAGAAAATAATATGTTAAATTTCCCAGGTTGGAGAGTCAAGGGAATTGAACGTCTGGAACACATATATGAAGGTGTAGACTTTATTCCATTTAATAATTTAATAATACAATTTGACATTGAAAATAAATACTTCTTACAATATCAACAAATTAAGTCTATCATAAAAAAGAAATTTAAGCTTAATAAAACTTTGTTAGAAACACCAATATGTGTGTTAGAGTTCCTTAATCTTAAATCCCCCAAATTATTATCTAAAATATACAAGAAATTGTCTAGAATCAATGACTCCATAATGTTACCTGTTGCAAAATGGGAGTCAGATTTATCAATCAATTTTGACCAAAACACCTGGTCTCAAATATGTTTAAGAACATTTAAAATGACTAGAATCTCCAACTTACAATTAATACAGTATAAAGTTCTTTATAGAGTACATTATACAGGTCAGCGAATGTTTAGGATGGGATTTACATCATCTAACAACTGCTCACAGTGCACAGGCAATATTCCTGATGATTATATCCATGCACTCTGGTTCTGCCCACCCGTTCAGAGGTTCTGGGTCCAGGTTTGTGAAGACTTGTCTAAATGTCTGAAATGTAATATTCCACTCTCTCCGTCTGTTTGCTTATTGGCTATCTTGGAAGATGTTACCCTGGAAAAAAATACATGTCGCATGATTTTCACTGCCTTATGCATCGCAAAGAAAACCATACTCCTGAATTGGAAAAATAAAAATAATCTTAGCATTAATCAGTATAAAAATCTTCTGTTAGATCATATTAGTCTTGAAACAGCATCTGCCGACACATTGGATCAATCTCTGTGGGCTCCTTTGATCGGCTCCGTTACATAGTGAGGGTGGGTAGTCTGGGATCTGACCTTGTGGGGCCTTGGGGTTGATGTGGAGG
>NC_056499.1:43293296-43296500 GCF_014905685.2 Nematolebias whitei | reverse complement strand
AGACGGGGTGTGTTTTGTGACGTAAAAGGTTAGAATGCAGCAAGAATTGTTATGGAAAGATCAGAAATGTTCTCACAGACAGAGAGAGTTTTGTTTTGGCGCGTTTCAGAAACAGGTGCCAAAAACCTCTATATTTATGTCTGAGAGGATTCTAAAAACATGACAGTTCGTTCTAACAACTTGTTTTGCGTTTGACTCCAATCTTGGACCAACTTACACTTGCTCATTCAAAAGCAGAAATCAGAAAAGGCATAATTACTCTGTAACAGCTTTGACATGAGTTCTAACTTTGCATGAGAATAAAAATCATTACACAGTTAATAAAATTGATTAGTTCACTGCAACATCTAAAATGGTTTGAACTAAGACACTTTGATTATCAACATTTGTAAAATAGTAATGATAATAAAAAAGAGAGTGTTCTTTCACATGAATCTTCAAGAGAGAAAGTCTCAGGATGGGTGAACCTGCATTTCTGGATTCAAATCAATGAAATGACAGTTCCTGTCCCACAAGGTTCTTAAGGTCAAGATTTTTGACCTTAGACTTAGTTTTTGACATGGGCCTAGTCCACTACAACAGTTTGCTTTTCACTTCGACAAAAACAAAACAAAAAAAGCTTATCAATTTCTCCTGAAAAATGTGACAATTAGCATCCTTTTATTATTGCAGCTACCTTGATAGACACCTTGTCAGTCACCCTATCCTCTTTCGCACCGACCCTTGACCTCTCATGTTGTGTTCACTGACCCTGGCTTAGACACATGCATCACTGCCAGTCAGAAAACCATTGGTTGTTGATATTTTCCCTTCAAAGATTGCCATATTTTATGTTTTTGTTAAATGAGGGTGGCATAGTGGCACAGCTGGTAGAGGTGTTGCCTCTCAGCGAGAAGGTCACCAGTTCAAATCTGGGCAGGGGACCTTTCTGGGTGGAGTTTGCATGTTCTCTCTGTACATGCGTGGGTTTTCTTTGGGTACGCGGGTTTAGTCCCACAGACCAAAAACACACATGTTAGGCTGATAGGTAACTCTAAATTGTCCCTAGGTGTGAAAGAGTGAATGGTTGCTGGTCTCGTTTGTTGCTGTGTCCCTGTGATTGACTGAAGACCCAGGATGTCCCCCACCTCTCGCACAGTGACTGCTGGACATGGGCATCAGACCTAAAAAGGAAGAAGCGGGTAAAGATGACGGATGGATGTTTGAAATGGTGTGTTGGGCCAATCAAAGGGCTCTGTAGTCCGTGTGTCCTGGAGGCTGGAGTTTCTCCGTTCCTTTTAGAGGGAAACATTGTTCCATTTTCTGATGTAAAAATCTATGTCAACACTTTAGTCTTCATTGTCAGAATTTTTGCTCAATGGAAGCACATACTGTTCTGAAACACATTTATACTGTTTTTGCATCATCAGTATAACATATGGTTTAAACTACCTACAAAACAAATAATAATAATAAAAATAAAAAACACATTGTTTTAATTCACTTCAGGCTGTTTAAAAGCTCCAGCTCTTCTAGTCATAGATTCTTCATGTCAGTTATCTTTGTACTGTGAAGTGAACCTTTTTGTTATCTGGAGTTAGAAGAACAACATAAACCACTCATGAAATTTTGTATGATTTATGACATTTATTAAACTTTTCATTCAACTTGGGAAAAAAAATAGAAGAATAGTTTGATAGTGGCAAATGAAGTAATACTTTAGTATTCATCTTTAAAAAAAAATTAAGAAAGAAATTGTATGAGTTTGACCTTGACTTTGAAAAACCGGACTGTCACTGCAGGTCTCTAAAGTCAGCAGCAAAAGCAGCTGAATTAATGGAGGTTTCACCCGGTCTGTGTGTTTGTTCTGGTTACTCGGGGGGCACAATGTCTCTGCATTTAAAAACACACCAGTGTGAAGCTTTCTCCCAGGTGTTCAGACAAAACTAGCTGTCAGCCTGCTAACTCTGCAAGTGGAGCACCTGCTGTGTGTGTCCAGCAGTGCATGTAGACAAAAAAGAAAAAGAAACAGGCTAATAAAAAGTTCAAAAAAAAGAAAAAAGACAAAAAGAGACACAAATTGATTTTCTAAAGTCATATTTTCATATAGTTTTCACAGAGCAGCTGCTGCATCTATTTTCTGTGGTTTTTTGCTTATGTTCTTGTGTGTGTCTGCTTGTTTTTGGGGTTTTTTTGCGGGAACCTGTTGTGTTTATCTACATAAGTCTGAGACCAAAACCTTTCAGCATTCAACAATCTTACTTTTGATTTCCTATTCATACAGTTCAGTTTGAACTGATTTCATTCAGATATTTAACAGAGAAAACAATGAACACAAGTTTAAGTAAATGCAATAGTTTAACCAAGTTAAAATCAAATTCAATGAATGATAATACAATTACAAAGTAAAAACCTAATTTAATTACATATATCCCATTTAATTAAATTACATTAAATTACATTTAGCCCAATTACAATCTAAGCCATTATAATGCATGACAGTGATTATTGCTTCCCATTGAAGGTATACGTACAATTATCAAAATATCTCATGGATCACTGATAATATTCCGATCATACTTATCACTTGGTTGACATAAACAACTGATTAAATTTTGGTGTTAATCCCATTCAAGATGGCCACGACAGCAATGCAATCTTTAAAACCCAAAAAAAGGTTACAACCCAGTTTTAGAAATACTAAACAAAAATTTGATGTGGTGGCAGTTGGAAGTCATCTCCAGCTTATTTTGTGAACAATAGTTTGAGTTTAAAACTGCCAATAAATATTGAAATCAATTTTATTTGTTAATAAAAAGTCTGATAAATCACTGGACTTTTTCTGATTAAACATTTAGTTTTTGATAATGGATGTACAGTAGTCGTTCATTTATCACGGGGGATCCATACCCTGAAGACCCTCGATAAGTGAAAAAACGCGAAGTAAGACTAGTAGTACAAGTAAAAACCAAAAAAGTCCATGCTCAATAATCCAGGTATAAAATCCAACAATTTCAGTCAGGTCATCTGGACAGTTTCTTTTTTTGCTGAAACGTTTTGCCTTCGATCCAGAAGGCTTCATCAGTCAAGGAAACATACAACAAAACTGATTCTTCTCTCAAACAGCTTACTCCAAAGTGGAACAAACCAAATCCAGGCTGATGAAGCCTGCAAAAAAAGAAACTTTCCAGATGACCTTACTGAAAATTGTTGTAGTAGTTTTAT
>NC_056499.1:43291241-43293196 GCF_014905685.2 Nematolebias whitei | reverse complement strand
TATATATATATATATATATATATATATATATATAGCGTAGCTCCCTGGCTCCTCTGCTCTTTGCCACCTGCAAGTGCTCTTGGCCACGCCCATTTCTCTGGTCTTCACGGTGAACAGCTGATCAGCTACAGCAGGAAGTTTATCCTGCAGTATGGGCTGCACAAAGGTGCAGCAGGTGCTAAATAATTAAAAATAATTAACTTTAAATAAAATGTCCATGCCAATCTTGCGGCTGATCATTAAATTATCCAATTGTGTGCCATTTCCAATCTTATTTTTAAAAACCACGATAGAGCGAGTCCACGATAAACGAACCGAAATGTAGAGAGGGACTACTGTACTGTAGTTTTCTGGCAGCACAGTGGGGCAGTTGGTAGAGCTGCTACCTCTCGGTGAGCAGGTCGCCGGTTCAAATCTGGACTGGAGATCTTTCTGGGTGGAGTTTGCATGTTCTTTCCATGTATGCGTGGGTTTTCTCCAGGTACTCCTTTTTTCCTCCTGTCACAATGGGGCTGGTGCTGGTAAACCCAGTGGTGCAGGCAGGCAGTCGAGGACTCAGGAGTAAAGATTAAATAAATAATTTATTTTCTAACAAAAAGGCTTACAGGGTAGCAAAACTTGCATAAATGATCCAGGAGTAGACAGGGAGCTGAACAGGACATCACCAGAAGACAGATAACAATGCCAGCATACACGGAAGAAAAACAAACAGGTTTAAATACATGAAACACAAAGTGGAGGCACCTGTGAGTGAACACAGATGTCAAAAATAGAGACAAGACCAGGAGGACGCAAGACATAAACACGACACCAGAGACCAGGAAACCCAAACCCTACAGGGCATCTCTAGATGTACAAGAAACCCACCCCTCAAAAACTTGGGTGGGAGGAGGGGGAAAACAGGATGGAGGACACAAGGAAACACACGAGGGAGGTCAGGACAGGAAACACACACTAGAAGCAAACCAAAAAATAAAATAAAATCTAGACCGTCAGGAGACTGTCCCAAGGCAGCTCATAGTTCAGGCGGGCAGCCGGGAGGCCGTCCAAAACCCTGGAGCAGGTCAGACGGGCAGCCAGGAAGCCATTCGAAACCTTGGAGCAGGTTCGGAGCCGGGCCAGTGGGTGCCACACAACACCCAAGCAGCCTTTGAGGAGTGGTGAGGACCCAGTGCAAGGCAAGGACCATGGACTAAAGTTGCATTCTGGCCCAAAAGATCTTATCTGGCCCAGCCTCAGCCTGCCGTCATAATTTCTGAACCCCTGATGATTTAACAGCAATTACTGGTCTGAACACAGACCAGTAATTTTTACGACGAGGAGGCCGCGTCTGGCGGCGAAGACGACGAGGAGGCCGCGTCTGGCGGCGAAGAGGCCTTGGAAGCTGTGTCTGGCGGCGAAGAGGCCTTAGAAACCGCGTCTGGCGGCGAAGAGGCCTTGGAAGCCGCGTCTGGCGGCGAAGAGGCCTTGGAAGCCGCGTCTGGCGGCGAAGAGGCCTTGGAAGCCGCGTCTGGTGGCGAAGAGGCCTTGGAAGCCGCGTCTGGCGGCGTAGAGGGCTTGAAGTCCACAGCTGGTGGCGAAGAGACCCCGGAGACCGCGTCTGGCGGCGAAGAAGGCTTGGAGTCCACAGCTGGCGGCAAAGAGACCCCAGAGGTAGCGTCTGGCGGCGTAGACGGCGTAGAGGACTTGGGGGCACTGGAGAACCGCAGCGTGCGACGACCATGGAGGCGACCCCTCTGGAGATGCGGAGAGCGCCGACCCCTCTGGAGATGCGGAGAGCGCCGACCCCTCTGGAGATGCGGAGAGCGCCGACCCCTCTGGAGATGTGGAGAGCGCCGACCCCTCTGGAGACTTGGAGAGTGCCGACCCCTCTGGAGACTTGGAGAGCGCCTACCCCTCTGTAGATGCGGAGAGCGCCGACCCCTCTGGAGACTTGGAGAGCGCCGACCCCTCTG
>NC_056499.1:43290134-43291141 GCF_014905685.2 Nematolebias whitei | reverse complement strand
GACGTAGAGACCTGTGGCTCTGCGGCAGACGACGTAGAGACCTGTGGCTCTGCGGCAGACGACGTAGAGACCTTTGGTGCGGTGAAGTTGATGGGTGCAGGATGAGTGATGGTGACCTTGGGTGTGCTGAGAGTCCTAATTTCTATTAATAATTTATTGTACTCAGGGAGCTGAACGAGACCGGGCCATGAAACCAGAAACTTCTCCATCAATGAAAATATAACTTCTGAACTGTCCGGGTTATTTCTTGCAGTAGTAAATTAATCTAATAATGACTGGTTTATGAAAACGAGATCCTGGGGTGAATATGAGACTGATGGGCCAGTGTCTTTAAGTGAGGGTGTGGAGTCAGGTGTCGCCCCCACCGGAAACCTGAGAGGTGGGGCGGTGGAACACGCCCCCACCGAGTCACTGGTAGCATGCCCCATAGGTACAGACAGGCCGGGTTGGACAGCCGCGGCGCGGTGTGACGGCGAGAGGCCGGAATCCGCCCCCACTAGGAACCTGGAGGGTGAGGCCACGGAATCCGCCCCTGTAACGTCAAGTGAACCGGACCCGCCGAACTGAACAGGAGTGGACCGGAGCTCCCGCGTGACGTCGGACCTCGCCCCCACTGGAAACATGAGAGGTGAGGCGGCGTACCCGGCTCCCACAGAAACACCAGAACCCACTCTAAAATTCTGCTCAGCTGACGAGACCGGCCCGGTCGCCGCGGGCTGCCCTCGGGACCGCTTCCTACCTCCCCGGCGACGACGGGTGAGTCGAGGGACCGGAACAAAACCGAACTCCTCCTCAATCTCTTCGTCCTCCCCCGACGTCCATCCCGAGTAGCCAGGCGAGGCGGACTCTGAAACCGTGGTGCGGTGGCTTCCCCGGTACCGAGCTCTGTCCTCCTCGAGGACCAGGAGTGGAGAGGACAGGATTTCCACCTCCTGGTCATAACATCCTTGTGGGCGGACGGGCCTAGTCCAAAACCCGCCGCACCGGATTGTGGACTTACTCATCTC
>NC_056499.1:43281721-43290034 GCF_014905685.2 Nematolebias whitei | reverse complement strand
CACGAGTTCCTCATCTTTCTGACTGTGTAATGTCGTGCATTGAATTTTAACAGAAATGCGAACGAGAGACGTTATTATCTTTGACCCATCAAATGAATGTGGTCATTTATTTTCAGAATCAAAGTTTAACATCAAACATTTACATTAATTTGGCAAAATATGAAAATAATAACAGACAAGTTTCACAAATAATGAACTTCAAATCACTCGGCGGTGATTTGAGGACTTTGCTTCAGATATTTCTAAAATATCTGTACTGATTTTATGAGAAAGAGGAGAGTTTAAGATGAAATGGAGATTTATCTTACAGGGAAATATGTGAGGAAATTAATATCTGTTGACCAGAAATTTGCACGCTCCGTCAGGTCTCAGCTTGGTCACGGTACACTTTAGTCGAAGAAGAAGCCTTTACCTGGTTGATGATAGATCAGCTCGATAGAGAATCCTCCAGACTTTTCAGCGTCTCCGTTGAGAGCAGCTGAAATCCTTAGATAGTCGTGCGTGGGTCGTTCAAACAGAAATTATAATTCCAAAACGTCTCTGGATCATCCTGAACGCGTTCTGCATCCAAGAACTCTGAACAACTCTCTAGTTCTTCATCTCCTCAGCCTCTGGAACTATCAGACTCCAGACTCTCTCATGAATTCTCCTGAATTCTCTTCAGAACTGCTTCAGAACTCCTTCAGAACTCTTCCCCATTCCAACTCTCTAACAGAACCGAGAAGTTCTCACATTTTAAATGAGTTTACTTCCGGGTTTACTTTAGAGCTTTCTGATTCGTGGATGTACCAGAAAGAGGTGTGTTTTTGTGACGTAAGATGTTATCTAAGCCAAGGTCAGAGAATGAGATTGTTCAACAACTGACAGAGAGATTATTGCAGAAGAGCAGACTTCGTGGAGTCAACTCTTTGTAATCTTCTGAAAAAGTTTAAACATGACATCTTTCTCGGTAAACATTTTAGTTGACCGAAAACCAACCTTTCACATACTTACGAGCTTAGCTCATTTCAGACAGAAAATCAAGAAATGCATATTAACCTGATTTCTTCTTTGAATGAGGAATAAAAATCATTACTTACTGTTTATGTAAAATAAAAATGAGTAGTTCTTTCCAACCTGTAAGCATTGAATGGAACTAACACAATTTGATTATCAAACGTTTGTAAAACAGTAATGATTATAAAATTGTCTTTTCTGCTTGATTAATTCAAGAAAGAAAGTCACCAGATGTATCAGACTGTATTCAGATCAATGAAAATAACAGTCTCTGTCCATCTGATAGATTTGAGGTCATCAGGGTCAGATCAGGGTCAGATCAGGTTCACTACAGCGTTAACGGAGCTCCATATCTGCTGATTAACTTCAGAAAGGTAACGAGTCAAGTTTCCTACCAAGCGTACCGGGGAGAGCTGGGTTCTGACGGAGAGTGTCAATTCTGGTGAACACTTCCCCTCCCATACCATCTTTACTCCCTCTAAACTTCTTTCCCATCTTTAAACTTTCTATCAAGTAGATATACTTCCAGATATTTAGAAATGTCTGTGTAAAATGCTCATCCACATCCGTGTGGGTAAAAGATCATAATTGTACAGTTTCATAAATGTCTGTGGTGAAGCAACGGAAAAATCATGGCCGTATGATTTTTCCTGATTGATTGCTTATGTTGTTATTTTCATAATTTGCCAAATTAATGTAAATGTTTGATGTTAAATTTTGATTCTGTAAATAAATGACCGCATTCATTTTGATGGGTCAAATATAAATGACGTCTCACGTTTGCATTTCCTTAAATTCAATGCACGTTTTATTCAGTCCAGAAAAATGAGGAATCCGTGTTAAATGATGAATATATCCGAGCATCTGTTCATCTACACTGTTGTGTTTAGATTGTGATGAGAGGAGGTCACAAAGTCTAAGTCTAACTGGAGCATCTAAAAAGACCGATGTGGAATGCAAAAGCAAGTTTGGATAAACAACAATCAGAGTTTTCGAGTCCACAGAGCATGTATATCTTCCAGCCGTAACAAGCGGGACTTAAAAAGTATGAAATTGAAAGATTTTGCTTTTTGCTGTCTGGCATTGTTCTGCTCCCATACATCACCAATAACACTGTTTGCATTTAAAACACAACAACTAACAACTAATAACTAACAAATAATGCACAAGGCCTAACACTGAGACCACATGGGTAATTTTAACGAAAGGACAGCAGGAGGGTTAAATTTAAAGAATAGTGCACAATATAAACAAAGTGGTTTGAGAGACATGTGATTGTATAAACCTGAAATGGGGCTCAGTGTGTGAAACATTCTCTAGTTTAATGTAATTACATATTATGTAATGGGGGAGTGGTGGCGCAGAGGTTAGAGAGGTGGGCTTGTGATCCAAAGATCGCCGGTTCACGCCCCGGCCCCGACAACATCAAAATTGTGGGTGGGGTAGGTGAAACACCCACACTTGCCCCCACCCTCATTCGCCCCACTCTGGGCCCATGAGCAAGGCCCTTAACCCCCACCATGTGCTCCCTAAACAGGTCTCTCTTGAAAATGAGTTCTCGTGGCTCAATGAGACTACCTGTATAAATAAAGGCTAAATGAAAAAAAAAAAATAATAATTACATCAATGGATGCTTGGTTTAAATTAAGTGAAATATTTTGGAGATAAAAGGCACAAATAAAACGTACCGTAACTTCTGGACTATAAGCCGTTACTTCTTTCACATGCTTTGAACACTGCAGCTTATACAATGTTACAGTTAATTTATGGATTTTTGTTTGTTTGTTTGTTTTTGACGGGCTAACGAGCTTCATTCCTCAAAAACATTTAGCCTCATCACACCCGGGCGCTCACATAACTGCCCAATACACATCTCTCTTGTGGGGTGGGTCCTTGTGACTCAATGAGACTACCTGTATAAAAAAATTTGAACAATGAAATTACCGAACAGGTCCCAGTGGACCAACTAAACCAAGTTTGTCCCCCACCCCCTTCCCATTTTCTCATCCCCTCCTCATTGTGGCCCCCTCCCTGGGGGCACAACGAAGTATTTGCAGCCACTCAAAAGCAGTGTGAATTGTGCAATAATGTGGCACTTCGAGCTCGATGGGAGGCTTGGATGACTAGCAGTGAGAAATCGTTTACCAAAACTGTCTGCCTGTGGATCCTGACATCGGAGCTGCGTAAAATAAAAATCCTCCATCGCCAACAGGTTTTGAAAAGCAGCTGCATGATGAAGAGGACAGCACAAAGCGCAGTGTGCAGGAGGAAGATGTAGATCGCGATCAATGACTTCCTGGTAGGCTGCTGTCTTTTTTTTTTTTTAACAGCCGTGTTAGGGTACAGGCACTGTTCAGAAAAAAACAAACACATTTACTGTACGTATTTGTGTATGTTACCAATACATATTTAATTAAAACATGGACACCTGCGATTCATAGATAAGTGTGGCCTATATGTACAATTTTTTATATTTTTTTGTGGGCACGGCTTATATTCAGGTGCGCTCAATAGTCCAGAAATTACAGTAATTATAGTTTTGAAAAAGTAAAACTTTTAAAAGTAAAAACAACAGAACTTGAAGAGGAATCAAGTATTGCCGCCTAAACGTAAACCTGCTTCTGTTTATATAAAACTTTTTTGATGGCATGCTTTTGTGTGTGTGCACGTTTCTTTTTCACAGATATTAGTTGTCCAGTCAGGTGTTTAATCTTACTGGCTGGTAGTTTATTTGTTTGTATATGATACTCTGCTTTTAATTGACTGATTTTGATGCTTCATGCTAAAATGCATCCTACTTGTGTCCATGTTAATAAGAGGACCCACATGTTAGGTGCTCATTCAGTTGTGTTAACTCATCTTTTGTATCGGCGGACCCTGCAAAACATTTACACATCTGAGTTGTGCATGCTGATCACCTCAGTTTAAGGCATTTGAATTTATACTCACCTCTAAAAGTCTTGAAGCAGTGAAGCCATTGATTTTTCCTTTTGCTGTAGACTGAAACCATTTTGTTGCTTAGGTGTGTCCCATTACAATAAATAGCACTGAATGTCTCCTTTCAGTGTCAGATTTGGGTTTTGCCTGGGCAGACTGCATTTATAGCATGCAGAGGTATAACTAACATGAAAACCAGAGAGCTATCTGTGGGTGAAAAACAAGCAACTGTGAAGCTGAGAGGAGGGAAAATCAATCAGAGCCACAAACACCACAGAGCCTCCACACAAATATTGGCCATAGCCAATCTCGCTATTTGAAATGTCCTGAAAAAAGAAACAAACCACTGGCGTACTAAGGGATGTTATACAGGAACAGCAAAGAAAACATTTGCAGTTGGCAGCAGAAACACAGCGAGACCTTTGAAGAAAAATCCTCTAACAACTGTTTGTGTCATCAGCACCAACTTCCAGAGGGCAGAAGTGAAGGTATCACTACAACAAAACATGCAGACCGCTCATTAGCAAGAAGAACTGAAAGACAAGACTGGATTAAGACAGAACAAAAGTCAGAGACAAACCTGGGGGTTGGGGGGGGCAACTGTTCTGAATTTGGTCCACAAACAAACCGAGTCTACCGGACTATCAGGTGTGAAAACACCCTTAGACTACTGGAGGACAAACTGACCACATTTCTTAATTCTGCTGCTGTCTTTTCTCACTCTACCTGTTTTATATTTGTATTTACTTCTATCCTGTGATGTGTTTTTGTCTTTCTTCCAATAGGAGGTCCACCTGCACCTACATCTGGACCTACCATTCTGTGTTTGTTTCTACTTCTTGTCCTCTCAAACCAGCCGGTCACAGCAGATAACCGCTCGTCCTGAGCCTGGTTCTGCTGGAGGTTTCTTCCTGTTAAAAGGAGTTTTTCCTTTCCACTGTTGCCTTTGTGCTTGCTCAGGATGGGAGACTGTGACGAAGTGAAGATTTAACTCAATCTGCTGGCTTCCTTAGATACTTTAATAATTGGATTGTTATATATGTGAATAACAAAGTCCATGCTCAATAATCCAGGTATACAATCCAACATTTTTCAGTCAGGTCATCTGGACAGTTTCTTTTTTTGTGCTGAAACATTTCGCCTTCGATCCAGAAGGCTTCATCAGTCAAGGAAACACACAACAAAACTGATTCTTCCCCCAACAGCTTACTCCAAAGTGGAACAAACCAGTTCTGCTTGTGATAAGATGATCTCTTTGGTACGCCCTCTCCTCCAATGCCGACCCTCTTCCTTGTTGACTGTCTTGTCAAACTGATTGAAAACAACAAAGTCCAGCACAGTCCAGTCCAAAGTTCAGCACAAAAAAAGAAAGTGTCCAGATGACCTGACTGAAAAATGTTGGGATATATATGTGAATATTTTTGCACAGTGCCCTGCGACAACTCTGTTGTGATTTGGCACTATATAAATACATTGAATTGAATTGAATGAATGAATATTTTTAGAATGTTTTGGCTGTAACTTCAATAACTCGGAGTATTAAACTGAAAACTAAGAGACTCAAAGATGTTTGGTATGAAAGGTAAGGGATTTTATTTACAGGAACGATTGGCAAGGGGCACAAGGGAGATCTGCAGGAAGAAGAGGATATGGTGAGTATTGGTTCTTCTTTCTTCTTGTAGAGAGGAATAATTTGAGAGGCTTACTGTTTCTTTATTTTGCAGATGTAGAAATTAGACCGAGGGATTCCAGGATGATGAAGTCAACAGTGGAGTACAAGAACATAGTAGATGATGGTTAGAGCAGTGATCCAACAAAGTTCAGTCAGGTCATTTGGATGGTTTCTTGTTTGTCTGTATTTTTTAATTTAATTTAATTTTTTATAGATGTTTCATCCTTCATCCAAAGGACTTCATCAGTCCAAGGAGCCACAACAAACTCAGTCCCACAAGCAGCACACTCGCATAGTGGGCAAACCAGTTTGCTAGTGATAAGATGGTTTCTGGGGCCCGCCCTCTCCCCCGTGGATTCCTCTGAGGCAACCATAGCCAAAATGGTTCAAAGCATCAAAGTTCATGCTCAATAAGGAAGAAAATACAACAAAGTTCATTCAGTTCATCCTTCTTTTGGATGAACGATGAAACGTCTCTACAAAAAAAGAAATCGTCCAGAGGACCTGACTGAACAGTATGGATAGTTTTACCTGGATTATTGAGCATGCACTTTGATGTTAAAGCAGTAAGTTTTTTTTTTCATTGCCTCAAGATAAACTAAGACCAGTAGACTTTCTTAGTTGACTAAAATTCCTAATAGTGAACAACTGCACCAGTCGATGAACCTGAGGAGAAGCTATTTCTGAGTTTCACTAAATGGTTCTGTGAAGGCCGAGGGGAGGGAGGAAAGCCTGCCACATTGATGACAACCACATTTCTGTGAAGCTCCGTGCAGTATTTATGAAGACAGCTGGGCTTCAGAGAGCTGCAGTCAGAAAGTCCTCAAGCCACAAGACGTGACACACGAACCCAGATGCAAGGCAGCTCACACAAATATGTCTGCTGAATCACAACATGCTTTGATTTATGTGCAACACAATAAAGAACAATCTTTTTTTTTAGTTCCACGTGTTTTGCCTCCTGAAAATGAATTGTGTCATCACATTTTTGAAAAGGAAAACATAATTTTCATATTAGGAAATAATTTGAGCTGTAGTTTAAAAAAATATATATTTTGCAGATTTATTTTACTTTATATTGTTTTATTTATTCATTTATTTATTGTTTAGGCTTTTTGAAATAGATTTCAAAGATCCACTGGAGTGTCTTACAACTATCGGTAAATAAGTTATTGGATGTGAATCCGTTAGTTAAATGAATTTGTTAATTTCAAAAATGTAAATTTCAACCTAAATTTTGAAAATAAAATAAAGATTTTAGTTTCTGCCGAGCAAAATATCATACATTATTCATTATTTAACACAAAATATCATCAGGATTTGTGTTCCCTAGTGTGTCTCCCCCATGTGGTCATCTTCAGCTCCTGCTGCCCCCACCTGTTCCTAATTGTCTTTTCCCCAGCTGCTGTTAGTGTCTGTACTGTATATCTGCTGCTAACAAGATCCTCCATCTGCCTGCATGAACCGAACTCTACAGCCCCGCTTGGTTCCGTGGGGGAACCTTGGATGTTTTCTGTCTTCCGGACCCGGTTCTGGAGGGCAGTCATTATTACCATCAAGCTGCTGACAGGACCTGCTGACAATACCTGCTAACGCTGCTATTAAGACCACACCGCTAACAGAACCACACCGTCAAATTGTAGCGCTTTTAGGATTTCTGTTTTGTCATTTTTCAACAATGGACTCATCATGAGTGGAAGATGAGGCATGTTGGGAATAAAATAACCATGGATGATAAATGGTGGAAAATAATATAATATAATTGCTGAATATAAGGTTTAATTATGAATTATGGAAAATAGATCATATAAAGATGACTAGAATTTCTGTTAGATGTGGCCATAAGCCAATAAATAATATCTTTTCAAGGACTGCTCACTTTAAAATCAAACCATGACACTGTCTGCTGTCAGTAGAACAACAGTGACTTATTTCTAATGAGGCCTTTAATGACAAACAAAACATCAAAAAGGTTTTTCCGCAGGTAACCGGTTAAATTATAGTTCACATCATTTGAGTATGTGTGGGGATTATAAATTAAGTAATGATGAGTAGCTTAATAGGTCAGAATGACTTTTGTAAGACTTGATAATCTAACAGGTTGCCGAGGGGATAATCAGAATCTCACAGTCTTGGTAAGATTATGTGTGGCCTGGTGCTGATTATGGGTCATATACTCGGAGGGAAGAGAGGACAGCTAGTACAGGTCCTTCTCAAAAAATTAGCATATTGTGATAAAGGTCATTATTTTCCATAATGTAATGATAAAAATGATACTTTCATATATTTCAGATTCATTGCACACCAACTGAAATATTTCAGGTCTTTAATTGTTTTAATACTGATGATTATGGCATACAGCTCATGAAAACCCAAAATGCCTGTCTCAAAAAATTAGCATATTATGAAAAGGTTCTCTAAACAAGCTATTAACCTAACCATCTGAATCAACGACGTAACTCTAAACACCTGCAAAAGATTCCTGAGGCTTTTAAGAACTCCCAGCCTTGTTCATTACTCAAAACCGCAATCATGGGTAAGACTGCCGACCTGACTGCTGTCCAGAAGGCCATCATTGACACCCTCAAGCAAGAGGGTAAGACACAGAAAGAAATTGCTGAACGAATAGGCTGTTCCCAGAGTGCTGTATCAAGGCACCTCAGTGGGAAGTCTGTGGGAAGGGAAAAGTGTGGCAGAAAACGCTGCAC
>NC_056499.1:43273828-43281621 GCF_014905685.2 Nematolebias whitei | reverse complement strand
TGAAAGTTTCATTTTTATCATTACATTATGGAAAATAATGACCTTTATCACAATATGCTAATTTTTTGAGAAGGACCTGTATGTGTCTGATAGATTAGGCAGGGACTTCAGAGAGTCTGTAAGGTGTTTATTGGACAGGAACTGAAAACAGGAAATGTCACTGGGTGGAGAAAACAGTCTATAAATGTTGGAAGAAACTTGAGACACGTCAGAATTGTACAGATGTCAGGTAATATTTATATTTATACAATTCTCTCTTGTTCATGCATTTTGAAGTCTATAAAAATAAAGATGTTGTTTAATTCTGACATAAACGTGTGTTCCTTCTGAGCAAAAGATCCGGGCAGGGGAGAGGAGTAGAGAACTTTGCTTCCCTTTACAGCCAGAAGACCATGGAGAATGTTGTTTTTCACACAAGGTGGCTGACGGCTCCATATGAGGTCAGAGAAATGCATGTTTGTTTGCCCTGCGCTGTACACCACTTCCTGCTTTTGGAGCGGTCTCCGGTCCACTTACATTCACAGTGCATTCAAACCACAACAGAGTTCACTTCAATCGAACCAAGACCTAGGTTTTTAGGTGGACCAGAGTTCGTTTTTTTGGTCCACATCTAAGTTCGATTGCACATTCACACCTCCCCAAATGAACCAGACTTTCTAGGAAAATGGACTAGAGTTTGATTAAAGCGGACTAAACAGGGCTGGTGTGAATGCACCCTTACAATATATTTTTGCTATTGCTGGATGAAACTGGGACCCTGTGTACACAAGTTCATTCCACCTCATGTACCACATGTGATGCAAATGACAGTAAAGAACCTTGAGTCCTTGAATAAGTGAGCGTCTCTGTGTTCCTCCTTGTCTGTGCATTGTCCTGTAAGGTGTCTGGTTCTGTCTCCCTCCATGTCTCCATGTCCTTCCATTTTTGTGAGTATTGCTGCCACATCAGTCCTTTGTTTCCAGTTAAATAAATGTTATTCCTTTAGTTACCTTTCGAGTTCCCTGTGTCTGATTTCACCTTAGGTACAGAACCTGATAATATCTGGAAATCTCTGTGTGCAAGGACTTGAAGATCAAAATTCCACGACTGTGTTTATTGTGCTTTTAGACAAAACTTGATTCAGAATAGACAGTTCTGTTGTTGATATAATGCATGGGTTCAGACCATCATCTGTAAATCGTCTACATTAAACACAGGTCACAACTACACTGATGACCGAATTTTAAAAATAACCTGCAAAGAAATACATGCACAAATCAAGAAGAGGCAACTCCCTGTTCCGATTTTATCTGGTCTTCTAGTGACCTTGCAGTAAAGTCAAACTGTTGTATTTACCAGAGCCACATCTGTGTTTACAGAGCTGCCAGAGGAACCACACACACAAATATACACAACATCAGCAGGGACCGCTCAGGACCACAGCAGATTCTGTTGCCTTCACAGCAGTTTGCTTTTTGTTTTATGATGAAAAGGTTTATTTTTGGAACATCTCATGTTTGTTTGCATTCTGGGTCTAAAATTTCTACCAACCTTAATAATTCTTAACTGACTGTTAATAAATACATAATTTTCTGTGTTTTCAATCACACTCAATAATATTTATTTGCCAGAACCATCACCAAGGTAAGGTGCATTTTAAGACAAGTAAATAAATTTGTTATCGCTCTGTTATTTGTATGCTACACTAAAACTAACCCCTAATTACCTCTGCCAAGGAGGTTATGTTTTTTTTTTTTGTTATATAACCTAAATTTTCTATCCGTGTATTTCCTTAACCTGCTTTTTTTTTTTTTCTGGGTCATAGGTCACTGGTGCCTTATCTCCATCCTGTGTGAGAAAATGGTGGAGAATTTGTGGAGAAAATCCACGTATGCACCTACAGAATATTGTTAATCCACACAGAAAGGCTGTAACCCTCTCTCTGAGAGACAACAGCTCTAACCACTTCACCACTGTGCCACTGTAACTAGTTTAGTTATGCCTAAACAAATCAAAATAACTCCAAACTTAATCTGTGATATATCAAACCCATATCTATCCAATCCAATCCATTCTTTATGTCTTTGTCCAGTATTTAGAGCTGCTAATTTTTTGTAATGAGTTAAAATGTATTTTTTCATTTTGTTTCATCATTAGTCACTCCTCATATCTATAAAGAGATTCAGGATTACCGGTAGGTGTCATCGTCCATACAATTTATTATTTATTCACATTTCTACTATTTCATGCAGAATGGTTTCAAGATGCATTAATACATTTAATCGTAAGGACATTTTAACTTACTCTGTGATTTTACATGTGTAGAATCTATTTGATTACTTTTGATAATTATGAACATTATTTTTTGTAATTGGATGAGGCATCTTTTTATAAAAGCTAATTCAAATGGTCTTTATTCACTATATGTATTATTCATATCTACTTGTTTATTGGTTGTTGATGTTTTATTGCAGTTTATTTTTTTCCTTAATAATTATGTGAACGATTACCCCTAGTTTCAGTTTTATATAATACATTGCTATTTACACGGCACAGAGCATGAACACTGGTAGATGAACACATCTTAGTCTTGCCAATAATTGTGAATAAAAGGGATGCTGTTTATTTATTTACTTTTTGATGCAACTTTTAAAACTTTAGTGTATTTGTACTGACAAAGTAGGCCATAGACTTATTGCATGTGTGTGTGCACAAGTGTGTATACACTATACACTATACTACACCATAAGTACCATGTGTATTACTTGTAGTGAACTAGACCTCCTACATCAATCTGTCTCTGAAGATTATTACATATACATATTACATCTTATTATTAAGACTTCCAGTAAGACTGAATAGTTCCAAGAAGTGTTGACTTTTTGAGTCAAGTGTTGACTTTTAAAGGATATCCACTTCCTGTTACTTGGTACTTCCTGATTGGTTAACACAACCAGCAGGGGTGGAGTTTTAGTGATGTCAGAGGGTTATTAGAAGTCGCAGACAGCAGAAATGTCTGTGGATAAATACAAGTTCACACGAGAAGATGTAAAAAATGGCAGGTTGGCTTTCTTGGACTGCGAGGTCTCAGTCTCTGATAGAGGACATTTGCAAACTGAGGTGTACCGCAAACCCACCCACACAGACCAGTATTTGCAGTTTGACTCCCATCACTCTTTGGAGCACAAGTTAGGAGTCATCAGGACTCTGTATCACAGAGCAGACAGCATCCCCACTAGCTCAGGAGCCAGGCAGAAGGAGAAATCCCACACAAGACAGGCTCTAGAGCAATGTGGATATTGTAATGAGAGATAATATGCGTCTGATATTATCTATAATTTAAACGGATTCTTTCATTTTTCTGAACTGGGTAATATAGTGCCTTGAATGATTAAATGTGGACGGAAACGTGTTTTTACCTTTGACTCACCACAACAGTGAGCCGTTTAATTAAAAACGATTTAAAACAACATCACACATTTACATTAATTGGCAGATTGATTACAATTAACACAGCTTAATTAATGAGCTTTACAATGAGAAATCATACGGCCATGATTTCTCACTTGCAACTAATTACAACAGACATTTCTGAAAATATCTGGATTAATTACTGGCAGATAGAAGAGTTTTATAGATGGGGAATGAAGTTTAAATGGAGAGAGATGGGTGAGGGAATGTGTCTGTATAACCAGAAACAACACGCTCCTTTAGACGCAGCTTAACCTACGGTACACTCGCAGTTGAAGATCGACTCTTTTACCTTTGCAGACGATAGTTTCGGCTTCGGTGCAGAGTTTTCTTTCAACTCTTGTCAGTGTCTCCATAAGAACAGCTGTGACCTCAGGAGTCGTGAGATCATCACAGAACGTACTTCCTCATTGTGCAGAGCGTTCGTCGGGTAGAGCCACAGCGAGACGTCGTGGCATCGACGGACTCTTGTCACTCCATTAGAAACTGCTCGGAACTTCTGTTCCTCTGAACTTCTCTCATTCAGGAACTTCTCGTTCGAGGTTCTCCCTGGAACTCTTGTTCTGCTCTGGAACGTTGTTCAGCTTGGAACTTGTTCTGCTTGGAACTAGGAAGTGTTGACCCTTTTAAAGAGGTCACTTCCAGTTCCTCTGAGAACTTCCTGATTGGTTGAACGAACCAACCGGGGTGTGGTTTTAGTGACGTCAGAGGGTCAGTACATGTCAAGGAGACAGAGTAGATGTTTTAAGAACAGACAGAAAGATGTTTTGAAGAAACAGAGACATTTAGGAGCCAGTCTCCTTCTATCTATCTGAGAGAGTTAAACATGACATTTCATTCCGATAAACATGTTTTTGACCGTTCTCTGACTTTTGACCGACACTCCTTGCTCATTTCAGACAGAAAATCAAAAATGCATAATTACTTGCAACAGGCATTTTAACTTGATTTCTACTTTGAATGAGGATTAAAAATCATTTATACTATTTCACAGTTGATCCAAAATGAGTAGTTCACTTCAACATTCAAAATGATCTGAACCAAACACACCTTTGGATTACCAAGACATTGTAAAACAATAATGATGATATAAAAGAGAGTGTTCTTTCAATTGATTAGTGCAGGACACACTTAGAAAGTCTCTGGATGAGCTTAATTTGTATTTCTGGACTCAAATCAATTAAATAACAGTTCCTGTCCCAGGGTCAGGTTTTGACCTGAGGCTTAGTTCACTACAATATCCTAACTGGGCCTTCCTGAAAGCAGAGAAGAAACTCATACAAGACTCCAGCCAGCCAACAGGTGAAAAGGAGGAACCCAGACCCAGACCAGTGGTCATTCCATATGTTGAGGGAGTATCAGAGAAACTGAGACGTTTATTTTCTAAACATAACGTCCCAGTGGCTTTTAAACCCCAAAATACATTACGGCAAAGACTGGTTCATCCCAAAGATCCAGTCCCTCGGCACAAACAGAGTAATGTTGTGTATGCTGTTCAGTGTCAAGAGGGCTGTGATCAGTCTTACATCGGGGAAACAAAACAGCCACTGGCCAAAAGGATGGCCCAGCACAGAAGATCAACATCATCAGGCTAGGACTCTGCGGTCTACACTCATCTCCAGGCCAGCGGTCACTCTTTCAGGGATGAAGATGTGCACATCCTGGCTAGAGAGGAACGATGGTTTGAGAGAGAAGTAAAGGAGACCATCTTTGTGAAAAGAAATCGTCCATCGTTAAACAGGGGTGGAGGCCTCCGGGTTCAACTGTCCCCCTCTTACAATGCTGTGATTGCTAGTATCACTCAGCCCTCTGTGAATAGTAAACAGCCATCAGTGTGCTAATGATCCATTGTTAGGCTGATGATCCTTCTTGAGCATGTGAGCAGCTGGTTTTGGTTGTCAGCAGCAAAACTGGTTGATCCACTCTGAGAAGGTGCTATTTAAGAGACTGAGCTGAAAACAGCACCTCAGACTGAGGAAGTCTCTCGGATGAGAGACAAAACGTTTCTATAATTTTTTTGTTGATTTGCTATGTTTTGTTTTTTTGAATGTCCAGAGGACCAGATTTAACTTTTTTAAATATAAAATATACTATATCTTGAGTTAGTGACTCTGATTGTTTTTAGGCCATGAGAGAAGGCTTTGCTGGCACTGATTGCCCACCACTGTCTTAAACTCATATTGCTGTTTTGTAGAGTCCCAGACTTTTCACAAGCCTTAATGTCCCTCAATATACTGTACATCTGCTTTTATTCCTTTCTTCCTCTGCATGTTTTTATCTATTAAAAATGTTGCATGAGCAAAATGAATTCACCAACAGGATGCACATATGTACGTGTCATGTGCTGAGTTGAAGGGTTATAAAAAAAGAACTGATTCACTGTGTATAAATGAATCATGCACACTGCATACAGGTGCTATATTTAGCATTTTCTCTAAAACACTTTTTATTTTCAGTTCTTACTGACCTGTTGTCACTTAATGTAATTTTTTATAAGATGCTTTTCCAGTTGTTTCATATTCATACCACTAAATTTTGTGGCGCCACAGAATGAGCTGTAAGCAAGTTCTCAAAAAACTTTATATATCCAAGCTGCAAAAATAAACAAATAAATACATAAATAAATAAAATGCTATGATTGAACCAATGTAACAGTTGCTTGTGAGAATGCAAACTGATGGGGTTCCCAAGAAGAAAAGTGTATTTTTGGGACAGATTTGCATGGGGGTTGCCAAACTAAAAGGGAGTGTGAGGCATGTGTGTCCACTCAAAAACAAATGCACCAAAAAGTGTGGAGAATGATTTATACATAGCTGCTGCAGTCAGTTATACACACCTCATGCCCCACATATGTTTCTAAGGCTTTGTCATTTCTGACCAGGCACATCAAGGGTTTGTCAAGTTGGTTTAAAACAACATTTTTTTAAAGTATTTAAATTGAAATAAATTAAATTAAAGCAATGCATTCAACCTCACCTATAAATATTGATAAACTGTCAGCTTAGAGTCATCATTCACACATTTTCTATGTCATCCATTTTATGGTGAGAAAAGACCAAAATGGAGAAAATTTAAAAAGACAGTGAGCACAACAGGTGGCCAAGATAAAACATAACCAGGAGAGAAATGGAAGAAGACAGGGGCAGGGACATCAAAAGAAGAAGTGAACATGATGGGGCAGGCCTGGGGGAATGACAATTACCCCCCCCCCCCCCCCATACACACTTACACACACACTGATAACATGTCACTCATGTGTCAGATAAGTGGGCAAACCCCTCTTGGAGATTAATTACTCTGTGCCATTCATAGAGAGAACTTGGGGATTTTTCTTTTTTTTACTTTGTCTCATTTAGCACATCACACCTCTGCCCCAGGGACGTTGAACTTTGTGTATTACTCCCCAAATCCTGCTCACTCTCTTCTCAGTGACTGTGGGGCAAACACTTGCCATTTCTGTTTAAGTGGAAAAGTGATGAAAGGAAAATTCACAGGCCAAAAGCTCTTGCTTGTCTCTTGTTTGCTTTGAACTTCAGCTTGTGGGATGGGGAGTCCTTGTTGACTCGATGATGCCGAGACAAGGTTTTCATACAGTTCATTACTGATCCATTTATTATACGTATTTACTGTAAGTGTCACAGGGAGCCTACTGTATCTCCAACGGTCAATGGTTGAAAGGTGGGGTACATTCTGAATAGGTCAATGACTCATCACAGAACCACATGAGCTAAATGAGCATGCATGCATATAAACCACACAGTCATGGTCAGTTTAGATTAGAACAATATGAGAGCACTTTTTGACATCTGTATTTCTTGAGGTCACCCAAATAGCTGGCCAAAACTATTTTCAAAAGAAATATTTCCTAGTTTAGAAGACTCGAATCAAAACACAAAGTGGAGATGGTTGTCGATGCTTTCATGTCCTGTCATTTAGGTCATTGTAACGTACTCTTTGCCTGTTTTGACAAACATTTTATTGATATATCTAGCTGGTCAAAATTCCCATAGTGTGGCTATTACCTGGATCA
Organism: Nematolebias whitei; assembly: GCF_014905685.2. Classification (NCBI taxonomy): domain Eukaryota; kingdom Metazoa; phylum Chordata; class Actinopteri; order Cyprinodontiformes; family Rivulidae; genus Nematolebias; species Nematolebias whitei. Next base: position 43,274,141 of record NC_056499.1, on the reverse strand, counting down.
AACAAGAGACATTGTCATGACCTTTCACTGGTTACCTGTGAATATCAAAATTTGATTTAAAATCTTGGATTTAATTTTCAGGCCTCTGCAGGGACATGTGGGCCAACCAGGAGGGGTCATACAGGTTGGGTTAATGATGCCCTGGCAGAGGCCAAAGGCGTGGGCATAGAGTTGCCCATGATGAGATGCACCGAGCTAGTGTAGATCTCAGCTCTCCGACTTGCTGCCTGTGTGTCTGAGTTCTATTTCATATAGGCTTCGCCCTTTAAGGCTGTCGCTGATGGGTTTATCCCGTTATGCAGAGCATAAGCAC
>NC_056499.1:43271734-43273728 GCF_014905685.2 Nematolebias whitei | reverse complement strand
TATATATATATATATATATATATATATATATATATATATATATATAACATATCATATAACATATCAACAATCAAAGTGGCATTACAGTGATTTTTTACAGTGATAATCCTGAGGGATTTAAGAGTCTAACAGCTTCAGGGTAGAAGTTGTTCCTCAGTCTAGTGGTTTTACACTTAAGAAGAAGCTTGTGTGAGAGATGACTCCTCCAGCCTTACGACTTTCAGAGGATTTCAGATTCATTCCAAATGACTCTTTTTTTATGAATTATTTCAAACATTTCTTTTTAATTAATCATTGGGGTTTTATCATATTTTTCTCACACCACAATCAGATGAACACTCATGAACACACACAATGTAAGGCAAAACTATTAATAACTGCCTTTTTTTTTTTTTTTTTTTTTAGCTGTGGTCGATAAGAATAGATATTCACCATAGAACAAACAGACTGTATTAGCAAATTAAAATCAACATCAAAAACAATAAAAATAAATAAATTAATTAATTGATTCATGTCCAATTATCCAATGCATGTCCAGTGTCCGCTTGTCAAAATAGCAATAAATAAATAAATAAATAACATATCAAAAAGTCCAAAACATTTAGAAATAACTATCAATGGAAAACATCTTTTTTCCAAAGGGTGTAACAAGAAGTGTTGGTTGTGAACAAATGAACTCCAGTGGCTGACTCATATGAACAAGTTATGAGAGCCAGTCTCTAAACCACCCCCCAGCTTGACCCTCTAACCACTCCTCTAACCAAAGTCTAAAGTGTTTTTACATCAGCCTGAAGAAAACCATTCAGGTGAGGTAATGTATAAGTAACAGTTTACAACTAATAGTTCAGTGAGATGGCACCTTTAGAAGGCGGTTCACAGTCGGCTCATTTTGGTGATGTGCCCTTGGTCGTGTTTGTGTAATGCTATAACAAAACACAAAGAAAAGTTTAGAATATATTCTGTAAGCAGCTAGCCAAACTACAAGGAAAACAACTGGAAAAGGGGATAAAAGATTGCACCCTGGTGGACAGAAGAATTCAAGGTTCAAGTTTCTTTATTGTCATTCGCATCACATGTAGTACATGAGGTGGAACAAAATTGTGTACACAGGGTCCCAGTTACATCCAACAACAGTAAAAATATAAAGTGTAAAAAAAAACAGTACTAAAGATCTAAGATATAAACTGAGATAAATGCTAAACACTAATAGCGCAAAACAATACGCCGAACAACAGCAGCACGAACATGAGTCTGTGCGCGTAGTTGAGTATGAATGAACACAGTAGCAAGACATAATCAGCAGCATGAGATAAGCATTACGGATAATCAGCAGCACATTTCAACAATCAAAGTGGCATTACATTGATTTTATTTTATTTTTTTAACTGTAATGTAGTATAGCAGATATAGTAGAATGTAATAAAACAGTTAAGAACTGGAATAAAGTATCCTGATGCATGCTCAATAATCCAGGTAGAAAAATCTAAAAAAGTTAAGTCTGGTCCTCTGGACATTCAAAAAAAACAACAAAAAAAAAAATCTAGAAACGCTTTGTCTTTCATCTGAAAGACTTCTTCAGTCTGAGGAGCTGTTTTCAGCTCAGTCTCTTAAATAGCACCGTCTCAGAGTGGATCAACCAGTTTTGCTGCTGACAACCAAAACCAGCTGATCACATGGTCAAGAAGGACCATCAGCCTAACAATGGATCATTAGCACACTGATGGCTGTTTACTGTTCACAGAGGGCTGAGTGATACTAGCAATAACAGCATTGTAAGAGGGGGACAGTTAAACCCGGAGGCCTCCACCCCTGTTTAACGATGGACGGTTTCTTTTCACAAAGATGGCCTCCTTTACTCTTCTCTCAAACCATCGTTCCTCTCTGTCCAGGATGTGCACATCTTCATCCCTGAAAGAGTGACCGCTGACCTGGAGATGAGTGTAGACCGCAGAGTCCTGGCCTGATGATGTTGATCTTCTGTGCTGGGCCATCCT
>NC_056499.1:43266167-43271634 GCF_014905685.2 Nematolebias whitei | reverse complement strand
TATCCATGCTGCTGATCTCATGCTGCTGATCTGTTTCATGCTGCTGTATTAATTTGTACTCATCTGCTCACACAGACTCATGTTCGTGCTGCTGTTGTTTGTTGTATTGTTTTGTACTATTAGTGTTTAGAGTATTCCTTAGTTTATATCTTGGACCCTTATTTACTGTTTCTTTTTACACTTTATATTTTTGTTATTGTTGGATGGACCTGGGATCCTGTGTACACAATTTCATTCCACCTCATATAACACAAGTGACGCAAATGACAATCAAATCTACTTGAACTTGAACTTATTTTTCCTTCTTCTTCTTTCGGCTTTTCCCTCTTCAGGGGTTGCCACAACAAGTCATCCTTCTCTATCTCACTCTATCCTCTGCATCCTCTGTCCTCACTCCAACTACCTCCATGTCATCTCTCACACCAGCTAATCATTTATAAAGGTATTCCTCAAGGCTCTATACTTGGTCCATCACTTTTTATTATTTATATTAACAATGTAACTTATGCTGTAAGGAACTCTCATACGTATTCTCCTGTATGCTGATAATAATGCCATCTATACTTATAGTGCTTCTCTGAACTCTGTTTTGTTCACACTGCACACACTTTAGTAACACTTTAATAACAATGAACATGCCTTCTTTGGTTGTCATTAAAATGAATACACAAGTAACATAAAATGCATGATTAAAAAAAAAAATCCCTCATGATCAATGGTTCAGAGATTCTGTTCTGTAATAGTTATTTTGGGACCTAGCTGAATTTTAGTTTAAATCTCATGCCAGCATTTCACTGCCTAAAGTTAAAACCAGAATAGGATTTATAAATTGTAAAAAACATATCCAATGCTCACTCTGCTACTCTGAATCTCCTGGTTAAAATGATAGTCCTTCCAATCTTTGACTATGATAACTTAATGTGTGCTTCTTTTAGCTGGTCATCATTTACATTTTCTACTCCTAAGTTTTTGGAATACTTTGCAACAGTCTCTAAGCTCACTTCTCTTATTCCACTTTCATCTTTGAAAAGTTTTGTGAGGGCATTGCTTCATGATCATTACACGTGTTTTTGTAATCTTAAATTTCCTTTTTTATTTCTATCATTTTTATCATTTTTGCTGCTTGGCCACTCTTGAAAATAGAATTTGTTGTTTATTTAAAGAATGCTAGTAGTTGTGCAATGTATCCCCCAACCCTATCTCCAACCCTCCCCACACACACAAGCTAGACTAAAATCCTAACTACAACCCCTAATCTTATAACCTAACTATCTAGTGATTGACCTAATAATTTTAAAAGATAATCTGTTCATTGTAAAACTCAGGAAGGGAGTGGATTTATTTTGTAAATGTCAAGGTCAATATCAATGTCAAGCCAACAATTTTCAGTCAGGTCATCTGGACAGTTTCTTTTTTTTTTCTGAACCATTTCACCTTCTATCTGGAAGGCTTCATCAGTCAAGGAAACACACAACACAAAACTGATTCTTCCCCCAAATAGCTTACTCCAAAGTAGAACAAACCACTTATGTTGGTGCTAAGATGGTTTCTTTGGCACGCCCCCTTCTCCGATGCCGGCCCTCTCCCTCATCGACAGTCATGACAGACCTGACAGACCTGACTGAAAATTGTTGGATTGTATACCTGGATTATTGAGCATGGACTATTTTGGTTTTGAACCAGTTTGACATGACTGTCGACGAGGAAGAGGGCCAGCATCGGAGGAGGGGGCGTGCCAAGAACACCATCTTAGCACCAACATAACTGGTTTGTTCCACTTTGGAGTAAGCTGTTGGAGGAAGAATCAGTTTTGTGTTGTGTGTTTCCTTGACTGATGAAGCCTTCCGGATCGAAGGTGAAATGTTTCAGCACAAAAAAAGAAACTGTCCAGATGACCTGACTGAAAAATGTTGGATTGTATACCTGGATTATTGAGCATGGACTTTTTTGATCAAGGTCAAGGTTTCTTTATTGTCATTCTCATCACATGTAGTACATGTGGTCGAACGAAATTGTGTACAGTGTCCCAGTTACATCCAACAAAAGTATAAACTATAAAGAAAAACAGTAATAAGATCTAAGATATGAACTAAGAAATACACTAAACTAAGAATACACTAAACATTAATAGTACAGAAACAATATGCCGAACAACAGCAGCACGATGCAGCAGCACAAATGTCCACAAGACATTTTTTTTTTTAATTTCATGTCATTTTATTCCTTAGGCAGTCCTCCACATTGACAAAAGAACCTTGATTATTGGCTTCAAGACATGCTGTGCCTCTTTTAGTAGTATTCATCTTCCAGGTTCGGTTGATAAGGAGTTCCACTGTAAGATGCGAGAGGAGGAGGAAGGGGTTTTTGTCCATAATCTGTGGCAAAAATTACACTGGTCAGTAATTGACTTTGCTTTAAGAAGAAACAGTTTGTTTGAAATTGCTGCATTTATCCTGTGTTTATTTTGGACTTTTAAATAATAAGATACCTTTTAAAGGGAAGGATACTTTTAAAGGGAAGTAGGATTTAAATTTAAATCATAAGATGTCAAATGGTCATAGAGAAAAAAAAGTCTTACCGTCAATAAGACTGATGTGCTTTTTGAAGTGATCAGGATCAAAAAGCAGCTTTAGCTCCTCCCTTTGTTTCTCTGATGTGCTGGAACAAAGACATGTAAATTAAAAACACAAATGAATGTATGTTGTATGGAATGCAAACTAAAGTATCATCATTTTCACCGTTGCATTAGACTTATGAAATTAAAACGAGGCATTCACATATTTAATCTAGAGGAACTGACATACTATAAAACATTTGAAACTTGCTTTGGTCAGACCTGTGGAAAGTCCCCTTCACACAATGAATGGTGTGATGTTTCAAATGCAGGTCAGGAACTAGCTATTTTGAATTCTAACTAATTACTGAAGATTTTATACAGATATAGGGGAAGAGTTAAAATGAACTCAAGACTACAGAAAAGTTTTTTAAAAAATCAGAGAAAACAAAGAAATGTTGGTTTTCTTTACTTTTCCGACTAACAACTAAGCATCCTTCAGCAGTTTAAAATGTCATGTTGTAATGTGAGACACAGCAGCTACCCAGAGGCTGGAAGTGTTTGGCTCCAAACAATGTTTTGTCACTTTCCAGTGAAATGTAGAAGCATGACTGTTTAAAACGAGAAGTAATGTCCCATGTTGCTAAGGGATTTGAATAGTGAATGTTTATAATTTTTACAGCTACACACCAAAATTAGTTGGTATGTTACTTATTTTTGGAAATTATTCGACTCATAAAGCTTATATGTTTAAACATATATGGTGGCAGCCAAAAGCCAAGTCTTGGATTTTAATCTGGAATCCCAGTTTTTCAGAGACCATTCTCACCCACTCTGCTGTATTTAATCAGACCCTGCATCACTAGTTCTGTATCGTTTACATCTGCCACATTCCCAGTCCTTCCATTGTGTTTTCCTTCTGAGATCTGTGTTTGCTGCCTCATCCGTATTTTTGTTTGTTATGAAAATAAGTTTACCTTTAAAACAACATGAGTCAGTCTATTCTGGGTCTATCCTCATGCAACTGTGATACTCACAAGGTTTACTTTACGTGTATGCATTCATGGTAGTGATCATGTTGGATTTTGACCTGGCAACTCAGTTTCCAAGATGAATCTTTCTTCTGCTAAGATGTAGCCACACACCAAAACATGAGTCAGTAACTCACTTATTTTTCAAGTTCTCAAGCTCACAACATCCAAAGAGGGATGGATGGATGGACAGATGGATTGTACATACGGAGAGACAGACAGATGGTATTTCCAGTACCCCCTTTTCAGTCAGTGATCGGGGACAAAAAGTTAAGCAAATAGGAAATAGAGAGAGTGAATGGTTGTTTGTCTCGTTTGTCTTTATGTGTCCCTGTGATGGACTGGAGACCTGTCCCAGGTGTACCCCGCCCCTCACACAGTGATTGCTGGACATGGGCACCAGCAACCCCCATGACCCAAAAAGGAATAAGCGGGTAAAGAAAATGGATGGATGGAGGTCAAGCCTTGTTACATGTTGAAACTAAGATTATTGTGTAATTTATGAAAAGTTTTTTTTTCTCTGTTGTTTTTTTCTTTTTTGCATTAGAGAAGTAAACAATGTTGTACTTCATAAAATACAACAATAATAGGTTGGTTGTTGAGAGTATGTAGATACACAATTATTTAATTTAGTATTTTTTTATTTTATTTTTTATACAAAATTCTCACTTCTAAAGAGCTACAGTAGTTACAACATCAGAACAAATTAATCTGCCTTGAGGGACGGCAGTTTTCCATTTAGTGAGTACAGCTTAGATAGTACACATAATTGGACATGCAGACATTATTAAGCAAAGGCTTTAAAGAGACCATCACACTGCACTAAAAATTTATTTCTGAAGTTTGAGCCTGAAGTGTGAGTCACTGCACCTCACACCAAACCTTAAAAACAGGTCATCAGCATTGAGAGTAGAACTAAAACCGGAACTGCCTCCATCCTGCAAAGAAGCTGTTCCTCAGTCTAGTGGTTCTACACTTAATGCTCCTCAGCCTTCTGCCTGAGGGGAGCGGGACAAAAAGTGTGTGTGCTGGGTGAGTGGGGTCCTTCATGATGCAGGTGGCCCTCTTCCTGCATCTGGAGGTGTAGATGTCTGTGATGGTGGGGAGACTGACTCCAACAGTCTTCTGTGCATCCTTCACCACTCTCTTCAAAGCTTTTCTTTCTGCAGCTGTGCAGCCTCCATGCCACACGTTGATGCTGGAGCACAGGATGCTCTCCACTGCACACCTGTAGAAGGAGGTGAGGACTGAGCTTCCCAGACCAGCTCGTCTCAGCCGTCTGAGGAAGTAGTCTCTGATGAGCTTTCTTGATCAGACTGGTGGTGTTGTTGCTCCAGCTGAGGTTGTCATTCATGTGTACACAGATATAAAAAATAACAGAATATAAAAATACCAACAATTAATTTCTAAAACAGGTCAGGTGCAGACAGAAACATTAAAGTGTTTATTGAATTAATTTTATTGTCCTATGTGCAGAAAGGGGGATGAGTTGAAAAGCTTGATAGCCACAGGGAGGAAGGACTTCCTGTGTTGTTCTGCGCAGCACCTCAGTGGTCTCAGTCTACGACTGAAGGTGTTGCGGTAAGAGTCCAGGGTGTCATGCAGGGGGTGTGACGTGTTGTTCAGGATCTGGAGCACTTTCCTCAGCATCCTTTGCTCAGGCACCTCTGTCAGAGACTGCAGGTCCACTCCCAGAACTGAGCCAGCTCTCTTGATGAGTTTATCGAGTCTGCTGGCATCAGCTTTCTTCACCCTGCTGCCCCAGCACACCACAGCGTAGAATAAGATGCTGGAGACCACTGAGTGGTAAAACATCTGGAGCATGGTCCTGCAGAGACCACCGAGTGGTAAAACATCTGGAGCATGGTCCTGCAGAGACCAC
>NC_056499.1:43263170-43266157 GCF_014905685.2 Nematolebias whitei | reverse complement strand
GACCACCGAGTGGTAAAACATCTGGAGCATGGTCCTGCAGAGACCACAGAGTGGTAAAACATCTGGAGCATGGTCCTGGAGAGATCACCGAGTGGTAAAACATCTGGAGCATGGTCCTGCAGATGTTAAAGGACCCGAGTCTCCTCAGAAGAAAAAGACAACTCTGCCCTTTCATGTAGAGAACGTTGGTGTTAGCTTTCCAGTCCAGTTCATCCAGCCCATTGTAGAACTGGAGAAAACTACTTAGATGACATTAAGGGAAAATGTCCCACTTTTGGACAAGACTTCAGTGATCAAAACAATGCTATTGTCATTATTAATGATATTACTCAACAACAATTGAAAACAATCACCAAAAGATAAACATTAAAACATTAGAGAATGTTCTGGTTGTACAAACACAAAACAATAGATGGATTAAACAAAGAAAAAAACTACACAGGTACAATTTTTTTTCCCAGTCAACAGAAGAAACCAAAATAAGCATGAAAATTAGTTTTCAAATTGTGTTGAGATTATGTTGAGATTGTGCTGTGATGGCAACAACAGCAACAATGCTTATAGCAGGTATAGTGCTTCTAAATACGTACAGTACATCATACAGCATGGTTACCTTTAACCTTGTTGGGGGTTTTTTTTGTTTGTTTGTTTTTTTCTGGCTGCTCCCTTCTTCAGGGGTCGCCACAGTGAACTAACTCACATGAAAACTTGGCACTATTTTAGACAAAGACAAAGTATTCAGTGTGGGTTGGTCAAAATAAAAATAGTTTGGCATGATTCACTTCCAAGTCATGCATTTAATAATTATAAGAAGAAGACAAATAAGGAGAATAAAACAAAGTCTCCAGTGATCAAATGGACCATGTTAGTTGTACATTTTTCTTTGACATTTTAGATTGGTTTTAAAAAAAGCAACTCTTATCTCTAAATGTGCTTTATTCTTACTTTTTAAACAATTAGAGATGGCTAAAGAGGAGATATATAGAGGACATGGAGGTAGTTGGAGCGAGGCGAGAGGAAAACAAGTCGTTTTTTTACAGATGAAGGAAAATTTCTTCACATAAAACAATAAGACTGCAATCACCTAAAGAAAATACACAAGCTAAATAAAATGTTACAGACTGTTCTGAAAGCACAAAAGCTAATATTGTGGCACTCTTTTTGCTGACTTCCACAAGCACTTGGATTAAAGCAAACAAATAAACAAACAAAAACAAACTAACCTGTCCTGCACAGGTGCAAACAGATGTTTTTCAGCCAACAGAAGACACAAGAACAAGCTCAGCACCATGATTTTTGAGAGACGGTGCATCTTCAGCAAGTAATTTTATAGCAACTCTGGTAACCCATGGCAACACTCACGGTTTGATTCTAGAATCAAACAGTTCAATGTTTGATTAACTTAAGCTTCATCTTACATTTTTTTAAACTTTATATACTGTATATATATATAAGTTTTAAAAATGTAAAATGAAGCTGAAGATAATCAAACATTGAACTGTTTGATTCTAGAATATGTTGTTCAGGTGTAAACCAGGTCATAAATTAAAGTGAAATCCACACATTGTTTGTCATACAACTTGGATTTTTGCACCTAAATGCAACTTTTAGCATTATCATACTTGGTGCTCACTTCTTTCAGAAAAAAACAAACAAACAAACATGTGATTGTATTGGATCTGGGTCATATTACATGCTATTTTTGTAACAAATAAAAACCGAGCAATTTTCCAGAGTAATGTTTTCTTTTGGACAAAAACAAAAGCAGCTGGTGGCAACAGTCAGGGGCAAGGCCTGATCTACCATATGGGCAACCTGGGCATGTGCCCAGGGACCCTTGGCACAGAGGGGGCCCTCTACTGCAGGCAGAATTATTATTAGAGAGAGTTTTCGGTTCGGTGGCCTCAGGATTCCTTCACTGCTATTTGCAGATGATGTGGTCCTGTTGGCGTCATCGTGCCGTGATCTTCAGCTCTCACTGGAGCGGTTCACAGCCGAGTGTGAAGCGGCTGGGATGAGAATCAGCACCTCCAAATCTGAGATCATGGTCCTCAACTGGAAAAGGGTGGATTTGTCTCTTCAGGTCGAGGGTGAGGTTCTGCCTCAAGTGGAGGAGTTCAAGTATCTTGGGGGTTTATTCACGAGTGAGAGAAGATTGGAGCGTGAGATTGACAGATGGATTGGTGCAGCATCTGCAGTATTGTGGACTCTGTACCGGTCTGTTGTGGTGAAGAGAGAGATGAGCTGTAAGGCAAAGCTCTCTGTTTACTGGTCGATCTATGTTCCTACCCTCACCTATGGTCATGAGCTCTGGGTAGTTACCAAAAGAATGAGATCACGGATACAGGCGGTTGAAATTAGTTTTCTCCGCAGGGTAGCTGGACTCTCCCTTAGAGACAGGGTGAGAAGTTCGGTTATCCGGGAGGGAGTCAGAGTAGAACCGTTGCTCTGAACCACCTCAACCGTTGAGGTGGTTCGGGCATTTGCTAAGCATGCCCCCATGGCGCCTCCCTAGAGAGGTGCTTCGGGCATGTTCGACTGGGAGGAGACCCTGGGGAAGACCCAGAACACGCTGGAGAGACTATGTCTCTCGGTTGGCCTGAGAACACCTTGGAGTCCTCCCAGAAGAGCTGGAAGAGGTGGCTGTGGAAAGAGATGTCTGGGCTTCCCTGCTGAAGGTGCTGCCCCCGCGACCCGACTTTGGAATAAGCGGAAGAAAATGGATGGATGGATGGATGGATGGAAGAAAATTCTATACTGGCAAGTCATGGAAGGACAACAGTCAGAATAGAATATATTAAAGAACATCCATCCAACAAGCAGAACAAATAGAGCTGGTGCCTATCTCCAGCAGCTATTGTGCAAAAGACATGGAACACTGCTTTAAGCTTCTGGACTGAAAGGTTCACCATCCTAACCTCAGCTTGATATTTAAACTTCAGAAAACTCAGTTAATTGGAGGATAAGCATATCCTCAAAGATCAAAA
>NC_056499.1:43255049-43263070 GCF_014905685.2 Nematolebias whitei | reverse complement strand
TATATATATATATATATATATAATATTGTCTATTTTGGAGTTATAACCCCCCACCCGGTGTAAAGTTCACAAGCCGCCACTGCTGACAGTGTTAACAAAATCACATCAGGATTTTAGCTAATGTTCTTTTTTAAAGTTAACACAAGTCTCTACTCATTTGCACTCAAGCTTTAATATTTAGCAGCCACCAAAGCTTTGAAAATGCATTAAAAATTACACAAGCTTAATGTTTTCCACTAAAGGCCAATGTTTTATTAGTGTTCTCGTTATTATGATGATTGATATTATTTTATGATAGGGCAGCAGCTCTTCAGCTTCACCTTTTCTTCTTACTTGGAACTTTGTAGCAGAAGACAAACATAAATCAGTGACTGAGATATACAGTAATGCACAACTGATTCTTTTAGTATATTTTGTTGCAAAGAGGTTTGCCAAGAGCATAATAGAGCAGGCTTTTAATACCTAATATTGTAAAATCTCTGCTAAACAAATGTAGTATTCTTGAACTCTGAAGTGTTAAGTAGAAAAATATTTGGAAAATTAAATCTTGGATTATCTGTATTCAATAACTTTTACAATAATATGGCCTTGTCCATCTGGTATTCACTCCAGACAAAAAGAGAAATGCCAACAAAACTAAATAAATAAATAATCAAATGAAATGATTCAAAGCTTTTTGTTGTTGTTGTTGCTGGGAATATCATTTCAATAAGCCATTTGGAATATAATTATAATTATTATTTATTGTAATAAATTAGAAAAGTATATAGATTATTATTAGCTAATTAGTAATTAATAGCTTATTATCATAAAGATTATAATTTTATTTATTATTTATTCATTTTTTTTATAGCCAAAGTGTCTCATGACATCAAGTCCCGGGGGTGGGGGCACATATTTAGCATGTTTCGCGATCCTTTACAGAAACGGAAACTGCAGGGAGAAAGACCTGTTATTTCTAGCAGCATTTTTGGATTTTCCCAGAAGCGTAAAAGCACATTGTTTAAGGGTTATTTTACCGGTAAAATATTTGCTCGTCATTGTTGTTCGAGCCGTTACATTACAAGCCAAACCAGTTTGACCCTAACAGAAACCTAATGAATGACATGACTTTTCACTCATTTTCAATCAAAAGAAATTATTCAAAACCACAATAAAACATTTTTTTCTAGGCATTTTAATTAATTAAAACTATATTACCAGTACTTCATCACAATTAGTGCAAAACGGTATTGCTTTTCAGCTAGTTCTAAAATGATCATTTACTATGTGAAAGTAAAACACACAGTTTTACTTGATTTACACATCTCATTTTAATGACATAAAAAAACTCTGCGTGATGCTGAAACTTAAACAAGTTTGAACAATGTTGAGTTAGTTTCTTGTATTACGTATTGCTTGTTGTAATTTTTAATGAGTTTCTTGTCTTCGCCTGTTCGTTGAGCTGCTTTGTTTCTTTTTATCGTCTCCAGCACTTGTGATCAGATAAATGTCGATGCTCTCTTTCTAGTTATTATCTCACTCTTATTTACTGATCTATATCTACCCAGAGTACCTGTGGTTGTGCGTATATTTGAATAGCATTAATTACCTGTAGTGCAGCCTGAAAGGAAACAACTCTGGCAATATGCATGCGAGTCTGAGTGAAGAAAAAATGTAACCTTACATTTAATGTAATAGTGTTTACAATGTTAAAGGAAATTTGTCTCACCCTGATAAGATTCACACATTTTACATACCAACTACTTAACTCTAATGGTATTTCTAATAAAAATAAATTATTCCCTGTGTTTTATTACTTCCATTTATCCATCCATTATCTTTTACCTTCTTTTTCCTTTCCGGGTCACAGGGGTCACTGGTGCCCATACCCAGCAGTCACTGTGCAAGAGGCGAGGTAAACCCTGGACAGGTCTCCAGTCCATCACAAGAACACATAGCTCTCTCTCACTTCCACCAAGGGACAATTTAGAGTTACCAATCAGACTAACATGCATGTTTTTGGTCTGTGGGAGGAAACTGGAGTCCCCGGAGTATTTACACACATGCATGAAGAGAACATGCAAACTCCATCCAGAGAGGTCCTGGGCCGGGATTTGAAACGGGCGACCTTCTCTCTGAGAGGCAACAGCTCTACCAACTGAGCCACCGTGCTGCTGTTTTATTACTGTTGAATCATTTGACCAGCACCAGTGTGTGTGTTTACCACTCAGATGGGTCAGTTGTGCATGCTAAAACATGAATGTGGGCTGTACTATGAATTCTGAATCCAATGGTTCAATTTTTGTTCTAGTGTTGCTACATAGGTTGCCGCTAACAGCTAATAGCAGAACTAATCTTTCATTTGGCGGATTAGCGTTTTTGCTTACTTTGAAAAACCATAGCGGAATTAGCTTTGGACTGAGTTAAATTAGGTTTTGCTAACTTTTAAGTCAGCTAACAAATGTCACAAGCTTGTTCCTGTCCATTGTGGACATGTCTCAAAGAGTCTGTTAGACACGCTATTAGACTACTACGTGCACATGCGACAAGAGACATTGGTTGACACCACTTCAAATGGAAGGAGACATACCTGTAGATATGTGACGCGGACTGACAGTGGTCTAAGCAGTTAGCGGTTTAGCGATAGCTTCTGCTAATTTTGTAGTTTGTGGAATATGGGTTAGAGAAGCTAACATTTTGGTTAGCTTTGCCACCACTGCTTATGAAAATGTCATCTGGTTGCGTAAAGCGCTTTTTAAAATTTATTTAAGCAGCAATTTAAGCATTTTAGTGCCTATAACCTGACTAGCACACAGTATTTCATTAAACAAAGTTGTAATTCCTGAAGAAGTGGAAGAAAAAGGTAAAGCAAGTGAAAAAACAAGGGAAGCAAAGAAGTTGAAGCAATGTTAGTCTTGCATTAGAGTTAAATTCCCCAGATTTAAGAAAGAAAAAAAAAAAGCTTTTGTGCTCCACCCTGTTTGTCTTTCCAAAGAATTTGTAGCTCGTTGAGCTTTTCACTTGATAATGTTTGTTTATTTGACATGGTGCCGACAGATGCTTTCAACACTTTGTCATTGTTTTTTCCCCATTGTTTTTTAAGGGAACACGTAAATGTATGATACTTTTTTTTTTTTTTAAGACAATTGTGTGAGTTCCCACATTTCTTTTTTTTATCAGAGCAAAAACTAATTCATGCTGTTTAAAGGGATAGTCTGCTGAATGAGATCTGTATGGACATGCATGTGCACTCATCATCTGTGTATCAATGGTGTTGAGGCTGATAATGTACCAGTTTGCTAGGCGTTGAGTAAGCATTTGGATTGACACTGATCAGGCAGACTGATACGATCAGCATTCTCATCACCATGGCATAAGACACAATTTATACACCACAGTGTTTCCATCTTAACTCTTTTGTTGCTATATTTTGCAAGTCTTAGGCTCCTCCAGCAATTTTCTTTATTGAAAGCGACTTTGAACAAATTTGGTAACTTTTTCTGTTCTTAATGGAGACTTTTGAAGACTGTTAAGAAGGCAGGTATCCAACAAGCAGTGCATGTTGCTGTCAGCCTTCCCACCGTCCCAAAGTGCTCACAGGTGACTCAGTCTTTTTGCAGCGTCTCTCCCAGCTGCAGTTAGAGCAATGACAACAAATATTCAAAAGATAAAATATTTAAAAAAGACCATCTACCTGTATCCATCCATCCATCCATCCATCCATCCAACTGTCCATGTTCATGGAGGATCACAGAGCTGTGCCTTTCTCCTGCAGCCACTGTGCAAAAGGCAGGGTACACCCTGCATGGTCACACGTCTATTGCACGGTCATGTAAAGACAAACAAGACAGACAATTTTTAATTAAAATGCATCTGAGGTTACTATAAGCATGGTTACATTGCATTTTTAACAAATTCTGCATCACAGGGATGCATGACGCATGATGCAAACAGGTCTCACTTTTAAACGAGTCTCCGAGGCTCATTGTGATTAATCTGTATAAATAAAGGTTGGACGAATGACCTCTTAGCCCAAATGTGCACATTTATTTATTGCAATATTAATAAAGCACATAGGCTGCCACAAACCCCATCATTTTTCCAGGACCAGAGTTCTTTGGTAAGATAGACTCTTACAGAATGACCATTATAAATGCAACTGCTCACTAATCAAGAATATATGCTTAAAACAATAAAATAAAATAAATACGCCCAGAAATTTAAATACAGCATTATATTATTTGACTTGCAACAATTAGGCTCTACAGGTTTCTGAACTGAAGTTTACCATCCTAACCTCAGCTTGATCTCTGTCTCTGTTCCTGTGAACCTTGACTGTCTTCAGCCTTGTCTTAAACTGTCTGTCACAAATCTTGGGATTGTTTTAGACTCTGCTTTTGAACAGATTATAACTCTGTTCTGCAGAAAATCTTCTTCCAGTTAAGGCTCATCCAAAATGCTGCTGCTCGGCTCTTAACAGGAACTGGTAGGTTTAATCATATTTCACCAGTTTTATCTTCCCTTCACTGGCTCCCTGTATGTATCAGAATAGATTTTAAAACTCTCCTGTTGACCTTTAAGTGCATTTAAATGACCTTGCACCCTCTTATCTCTCTAACCTACTTCAACCATATGTTCCTTCTCGGGCACTGAGATCATCTGACCAGCTGCTTTTGATTGTACCAAAAACCAGGCTGAAGCTCTGAGGATATCGGGCTTTTTCAGTCACGGGTCCTAAACTTTGGAACAATCTGACCATCAACATTACACAGGCCACTCCACGTCCTGTTTTTAAATATTTTAAAAACACACCTGTTTTCACTGGCATTTAACACAGTGTGATGTAGTATTTTATTGTTTTGTGTCTTTATGTATTTCTATTGATGCTTTTAGTATATATATATATTTTTTGCTTTAAATTACTGCCATTGATTTTTATTGTTAAGCACTTTGGTAACAAATGCTGTTTTAAATGTGCTTTATAAATAAATTTGACTTGACTTGATCATTTGACTTCAGAAAACTCAGTTCATTGGAGGATAAATGTATTCTCAGAGGTGAAAGAAAGAAAGAAACATATATATATATGTGTATAAAATAGAAATTTGAAAGTACTGTATGTTAAAAATTTTGAACCTACCTACATATTAATTTATTGATCGTTTTGTTTCACTTCAGGTCCAGACCAGCAGTTCAGACTCGCACTTCCTGGAATGCTCCTATCGTGTGGGAACTGATGTTTAATGCCAATCTTTTTGACCAAAAACACAAAAAAGCAAACACAAGTGTGGCCGTCACCGTGTTTGCTGTTGGAAGGTTTGTTTCTTTTTCAAATTTATTTCCATAAATTTATTTAAACAAAAATTATCACTATCACAACCAGCGAATTAACAAAACTCTTTTAAATTTACAACTAAAAATGTAAACACCAAACCACTGAACGGAAGCAGAGCACAACATACATCACTTTGAGATATTTAAGGAAATGTGGTGCTTACTTTAAAATGAAAGGCGACCTCTAGTGGCCATGACCAGTACTGCATAATTATTATCAAAAGGGCTTGTACAGCATGTGTTGTCTTGTTGTTTACTCAATAATAACGTTTTCAACCCCTTACCATAACCTAAAAAATATTCACCTCTAAACCATCTAGAGTTGAGAAAACTAAAATTTGTTACCAAATATTTTAACAGATTTCTGTAGTTGTGTTTTCATAGCAACAAACTAAAACATTTAACAGTGAGTGTTGTTATCACTCGTCGCCAAAAGCAAAATATGAACCTCTGGCTGAAGTTTAGTAAAACTCTCAGAAAATAATCATTACAAGTATCTCTACAACTCAGTAAGTTTTGTGACTACTGAGCTAAAATTTGGTATAGTAGCTGAGACTCACCCTCTCTTATTCTTTGAGCGCTGATTGTTTAACCATAAGCAAAAATCCCAGGGGATCGGGTGGTTCAAGAACATCCTCAGTTGTGGAGAAATGGAGATCCTCAAATAATTTATTCGAGGAAACTACGGTATGCTTTTATGTGATGTCAACAACAGAAAGCATAACTAACCTTTTAAGAGGCAAAGCAATGCATTTATATCTTTCAAAAATCATGTCTCCCTCTGAATAAATAGGTATAAATAGGGAGTGGTGGTGAAGAGGTTAGAGAAGGTGGGCCTGTGATTGGAAGGTTGCCGGTTCATCTCCTTGGACTGACAACATCAAAATGTGGGTGGGAAAGGTGAAATGCCCACACCTGCCTCCACCATCATTTGCTCCCACTGTGGGCCCTTGAGCAAGACCCTTAACCCCCACCATCTGCTCCCAACAAAAACAGGTCTCTCTTGAAAATGAGTACTTGTGACTCAATAAGACTACCTGTATAAATAAAGGTTATATAAATAAAATAGCCTACAGCCTGCCACTATTCACCACCTTAAGGTAACACAGAGAGGTGAGGGAGGCTAACCCTCATAATTCACTTCAAGATGGCTGTCAGAATCAACTGATGTCAGTAAACAAAACTGGCGATGATGATGATAGTTTTACCAAAGAATTGAGTTAAAACGTGTATTGTATGACTTTTTATAACTGTTTATTGTTGTCACTGTTGTCCACTGTTGTCATCATTCTTTGTTGAAATCAGGTCTCTCTTGTAAATGAGTCCTCGAGGCTCAATGGGATTTACCTGTCTAAATAAAGGTTGAATGATTTTTTTTTTTTTTTATCTGAGAATAATTCATATTCTAAGTGTCCCTGGGCAAGACACTGAACCCCTCATTGCCTCCGATGTGTATCCCATCGGTGTATGAATGTGATCTAAAGCACTGATTATTATTTGTACAGGTTCTTAGTTTAACTCTCAGGATTTAAAGGGGTTTAACAATATGGGTTCATTCAAATACTGCTGGTTTTTTTACGGGGCTGATGTGGAGTAGATGTAGGGCAGCTGACCTGGGGCCAGAAAGTTGGGGTTCGACTCCCCGCCATGCACACATGTCGTGGTGTCTCTTAACAAGACACCTAATCCCTAATTTCTCCCCGGGCGCTTACACAGCTGCCCACTGCTCCACCTCAGTGTATTTCACATGTGATTGGTTAAATGCAGAGAACTAATTTCACCATTGTATGGGAACATACAATGAAGACAATCTCAGACTTATCTTTCTTTTTTTTTTCTTTTAACTTGACATAAACCTTTTTCAAAGTCTAAATAAATTGTTTTACCTCATAAGCCTACGTCATAACAATTGTTTTAGTGTTATTGTATTGTTTTAATACAATAATACACTTAAAATGAGAAAAGTTTGCATATCTGCATCAAACTTGTGACCTTGAAGACCTCTTTATACTTTGAAACAATGACTGCATTCAGACACATTATGTCACCTCTCACATAAATTATTTGTCTTAGCTTCTGTTTCTTTCAGCCACCAGAGTCTCTCTTAGCTGGTTATTTGACTACGCTCAGGCTAAGGAAAACAGAACCTGTTTTAGTGTTGACAGTCCAAATGTCAGCGGACTCCAGGAAAGTCATTGTCTGCCGTCTCAAACAATGTTAAAGACAAACCTGTAGAAAAGTTGTATTATCTCAGTTAATAAATGCTGTATCATACTGTGCAATAACTAATATGTCAATTGTTTTTCTCTGTCTCCACTGCAGATACCTGGAGGCCTACCTCAAAACTTTCATAACCTCAGCAGAAAGACATTTTATGCTGGGATTACCAGTGACGTACTACGTGTTCACGGATTCACCAGAAAGCGTATCGAATTTTGTTCTTGGTCCACAGCGAAAACTAAAAGTTGTACGGGTGGATAAGTACAGCAGATGGCAGGACATCTCCATGATGCGAATGAAGACGATATCAGAGACGATTGAAAATGAGCTCCGGCACAGCTTCACACATGTCTTCTGTTTTGATGTGGACCAGGAATTTAAGGGCAGGTTTGGCTCTGAGGCTCTGGGAGAGTCCGTGGCCATGCTCCATGCCCACTATTACAAACTTCCAAAGAACAGGTTCACCTATGACCGAAACCCTAAAT
>NC_056499.1:43253687-43254949 GCF_014905685.2 Nematolebias whitei | reverse complement strand
GTGCTTATGCTCTGCATAACGGGATAAACCCATCAGCGACAGCCTTAGGGCTACGCCTATATTCATAGAATCTGGGGTTACAGTACGTAACCAACGATTTCCTTGGTAAATAAGGGGGTAGTTCCCTGTGCCTTCAGGTGGAGGGGACAGGCTCTGATTTGTGTTTTGATTCTGATTTATGCCTATGCGCCAAATGGCAGTTCAGAGTATCCAGCTTTCTTGGAGTCCTTAGCAGGGGTGCTGAAAGGTGCTCTAGCTGAACAGAACCTGAACGGCATTCTATTGCTTGACGTCTGTGCTAGTTATGATTAGTTCATCACAAACACCAAGTTTGAATTTAAGGGTGTCCATAAGTGCATTTATCACAAGGACTCCAGATCAATGATTGACAATTTAGTTGTGTCATAAGACACAGCATTTTTTGGACACCCAGATAATAAACAGTTGCAACAGTCCAGCCTAGATATGATATATGCATGGGCCTGTTTTCATGCATCAATTTTGGATAAGATGTTTCTAACTTTAGTGATGTTATGCATGCAGAGGAAAGCAGTTCTAGTAACGTTTTTAATGTGGGTGTTAAAAGACATATCCTGCTCAAAAATAATACCAAGCTTTTTATATTAGAACTGATGGCCAGATTAATGCCATCCAGAGGGAGTGAAAGACTGCAAAGTTTATTCTTAAGATGCTCAGGTCCAAAATCCACAAAATCTGTCTTGTCTGAGTTTAAAAGCAGAAAATTAGGAGTAATTATGTCTTTAAGACATGCTTGTAATCTAAGTAACTGATCGGATTCAGTGGGTTTGATGGATAAATATAACTGAATAACAACAACATAAAACTGAAAATTTGTCCCATGTTTAATAACTTTACCTAATGGAAGCATACTTAAAGTAGAGTATTGGTTCAAGCACTGAACTCTGAGGAACTCCATATCTAACTTTGGTGTATGAGGAAGATTCATTATTTACATCTACAAAAAGGAATCTATCAAATAAATATGATTTAAACCATTTTTTAACTACAGTAGTCCCTCGTTTATCGTGGGGGACCCGTAGCCTGAAGCCCCGCGATAAGTGAAAAACCAGGAAAAAGGGATAGTAGTACAAAAAGTAATAGCTCATTTTAGTATTTATATATATAAATGAGGCAATGAGGGGTTCAGTGTCTTGCCCAGGTTTAAAACACTGTCATATATATATATATATATATATATATATACATGAATATATACATACATGCATATATACATATATATA
>NC_056499.1:43239171-43253587 GCF_014905685.2 Nematolebias whitei | reverse complement strand
TATATATATATATATATGGGTTTTAAACCCTTCCCACACTATTGCAATATTCTAAATAATGTTTCTCAACCCTAAACACTCTAAAAGGGCACAGAATGTTGGTTACATACTGTAACCCCAGATTCTATGAGTATAGGCGCAGCCCTTTAAGGCTATCACTAGTGGGTTAATCCCTTTGCGCGCATCACAGCACTGAAAACTTTTGTCCACAACCACCTGCTGTCTGGGCCTCACCCCCAGTCCATATAAATTACGGTGAGACTGGGTAATCGGCTCCCAAATAGCTTTATTCTTTAGCCATTTAGGAACCAGTGAGGCCCAGAGCTTAAAGGGCTGTGCCTATACTCATAGAATCTGGGGTTACAGTACGTAACCAACGTTATATTTCGCATAGGCTTTGCCCTTTAAGGCCATTGCTAGTGGGCTAAAGGCGAAGCAGGATGTAGTCTATGCTTCACGAGGTCCATTCAGACACAATATGAAGCGCCCGCTTGCACCAAAAAACATTTCATCACTCAGCATTCTGTGTGCGTAATTACGAGCTGCGTAATTACATGTTCCATTCACAGGAGCACCCCAGAGAGAAAAGGTCTCCGATGGGGAAAAAGGGACGGCTGAAACGCAGTCCTGCTACTGAGAATGGGAAAAAAACAGCGCTTACGAATTGTAAGCGTGTAACGATAAACAGAGCAGGTCAAAAGCTCTTCAATATGAACTGATTAATAACAAAATGAACTGATTAGTAACCAAATGAAGTGATTGGTATCAACAGCCATGAACTGATTAGTAACAATAAAAACAGCAGTCATGAACTTGTGACTGATAATAAATGTCTCACATGTAATTGCATGCAGTCAGACGTGAGCTTCAAACAAAATTCCATGAAACAAGTAAAAATCATTCTGTTAGAACGCTGAGAACAGAATGAGTCATGGAGAAGGCAGAGACATCACGTAGATAGAAGCGAATAAATGAACAAGGCGATGACCAAGCAGCCGCCGTACAAATGTCCTCCACTGTCATCCCTCCATGCAAACCTGTAGGGTATGAAATCCCTCTGGTGGAATGAGCTCTGAGATTCTTTGGAGGGTCCAGTCCTGATGCTCTGTAAGCTTCAGAAATAGCCTCACACAGCCAGTGTGAGAGGCGATGAGTGGATAAAGGGCGGCCTGCGGAGGTGTCCCTATAATGCACAAACAGACGCTGATAATAACGCAGTGGGGCCGTGCGTGCTATATAACATACAAGCACGCGCACAGGACAGAGGAGGTGAGATGATGCTTCCTCCTCTGAATTGTGAGGAGGAGGATAAAACCCCTCCAAGGTTGTCATTCTCGATTTAAATGAGCTTGTAATGTTTTTGGTATGAAAGCTGGGTTAGGTTTCAGCGCAGCTGAGCGGCCATCAGCTTGAATCCGGAGGAATGACGGGGCAGCAGAGAGCGCAGATAAATTGCTCACTCACTTTGCTGACGTCAAAGCCAGCAGCAGGGCTGTTTGAAGTGACAGGAATTGAAGTGAAACCTGATCTAACGGCTCAAAAGGAGCTTTGATCAAAGCGCGCAGAACCATCGTTAGGTTCTACTGTGGAGATAGTGGGTGTGACACTGGTCTGTGTCTCCGTACACCTTTCAGGAAGCCCTCGTGACAGAAAGAAATAGCTGCTGCATAAGTCTTAATTGTGCTGAACACTGGATTTCTGTCCATCAGCTGCTGCTGAAAGGACAGCATGCCACCTAGTGGACATGAGATGACCTCTACACCTTTCTCCATGCACCAGCACTGAAAAGCTGTACTTTGATATAAGCGCATAAAGGAGCATTTTTGGCCATGGGCTGTGAGCTAAGGCGTCCACTCCTAATGGTGGGTCGTCTCGTGGGCTCAGTGAGAACCATATTTGACACTGGGCGTTCTCCCGTGTGGCGGACAGTTGGGCTAAATGCATGCCTCCCTGACGGTTTATGTAAGCTGCCGTCACTTTGTTGTCTGTGTGGATCAGAACATGCTAATCCCGCAGCAGGGGGGCAAAATGCTGAGTCACCTTTCAGACTGTGAAAACATTCTAGCACATTTATGTGAAGCGACATGTGGTCCAGCCACTGTGCTCCCACTGCCTGGGACAGACACATTCCCCCCAGTTTGACAGGAACGCGTCTGTGAAAACTGAAACGTGCGATGTAGGCCTGCTGATGGGAACTCCCTCTGACAGAATGAGGGGATTTCCCCAGTGATTCAGTTCAGTCCTCATGGAGGGGAACACAAAGATAATCTGCCTCTTATGGCGCACAGGATCTATGTGCAGGCAGGTGAACCATCTCTGAAGGCGTCTCATGTGAAGTTGGCCCAGCGGAACCATGATGTGGGCTGCTGACATTGTCCCAGGAGTTGCATGACAGGCAGACTGTCACTATGCTGCAGAGTTTGACATGGCGGAGCTGAGCTGACAGAGCTTAGGCTCTCAGCTGTGATAAACGGGCTCTCATTGTGGTTGAGTTTAGCTCCACTTCCAGATAATCAATCATCTGGGACGGACGAACGGAACTTTTTCCCAGTTTATAGAAAACCCCAGGTTTAGCAGGTGTAACACTAGCGTTTTGGTCTGTGCGACTGCTTCCTATCTGGACCTAGCTAATAAGAGCAGATCGTCCAGATAAAAATAATTCTCATTCCTGCCATGTATAATGACTGCAGAGCCATCTCCATGCATTTTGAGAACGTGCGTGGGGTGTTTCTGAATTATGGAAAATGTGAAAATATGTGCTCTTCAGATCTATGGAGGTGAAAACCAGTCGTTCTGGTGAAGTTCTCCAGCAGCTGTTTGTCAGCATGTGAAATTGTCTCCCCATGATCGAATTGCTGAAGATGAACAGGTCGAGAATGGGTCTAATCTCTCCGTTTTTTTTTATCAGAACCAGGAAGTAGTGTGAGGAAAAAAAACTGTTTTTTTTTTCTCTCCGTTGGGAACTCTGGAAATCACGTTTATCATCAGAAATTCCTAAACTTCTGACTGGAGAGACGATCTCTGTTCTGGAGAAGACAGAACCGTCTCTATAATCCCTCTGAATGGTGGGGGTTGAGCTATGAATTGCAGCATCTAAATCCTGCTGATCCTGGTCCGTCCATCTGTCCAGGGAACACGCTGCCACTCTGTGTAACACTCGGAGAGCGGGCACGCATTTTGTGTTGTGTCATGTTTCTCATGAACGTCAACCAGAATAAAAACCCTTACTGCCATCAGTCACTCTGGAGATTCTCCAGGGGAATCCAAGGGGGGCTCTGACAGAAAAAAGGCCGCATGTGTGTCTCTGTGCTGAGCCCAGGCTGCAGTCTCATATTAGAGCTGAGGTGAGTCAGCGCGCACCGAGAGGAGGCGTGAGCGCTTTCTGAGTGGGACGCCGTTTCGGTGGAGACTGCAGCAGTTGTGGAGAAACACGTTTACTCCCGCTGTGCTGTGAGTGGGCAGAAAACAGCAGAAATTAAAAACGGGCTCTGGCTGAAAACGAGGGATTTTACCGGACTCAGTCTGCTAAAAAAAACATAATTTTGGCTGACGTGGCAGACAAGTGTTTTGTGATATTTACTGAACTGTGGTGCCATTTAAAATGCTGTTTAGAGGTTACTGGCTCGTTCTGTGTGGGGAATGTGTGAAGAGAGGCAGCTGTGAGATCAGCTGATCTGACAGTCTTAGATGAAACTTTACTTTCAGAGATGTCTCTGTTTTATTTCAAAACATACATAGTCAAAAAACACACACATTCCCCTCAAGGAGCTGTTCCCTAGTGGAGGGGGCTGGCGGAGGAGCGGAGCGTGAAGTCACTGCCGCAGCTGTGGAGCACCTCTGCTGCTGTTGCTGGCCAAGGTGGTCTCTCCAGTGGCCGGAGGGGCGGGAAGAGGACTGTGACATCACCAGATGGTATACAGTCTCTGAGACCTCCTCGGACCTCTGCGATTTCTCAAGGATGGTCCTGAAGTTGGCCCCGACCTGCGCCTCTGGGGTGATGGGGCTCTCCAGTAGGTCTTTCTGCAGCCTCTCCAACAAGGATGGTGAGAGGCTGAGCCAGGTGGTCCTCTGGGTCATGGTAATCCAGGCGGCGATGTGGGACAGGCAGACCACAGAGGTGGCGCACATGTTTAAGATGACGTCAGCGGCTTTACAGAGAGAGCTCTTTGTCTCCTCCAGCAGGTCTGCTTCCTCCAGCCTCTTTGAGGTGCTGTAGGCCAGCATAGTGATGTTGTTGTTTGCCGCGACTGCCTGGGATGTGCACTAGTGAGCTCGATTGGAGAGCTTTGTCACCCTCTGGTCATGCTTTCCTGGAGGGATAGGTTGCCGGTCCATCCTGGAAGCTTTTACCCCAAGCGCCTCTGCCAGGCTTGGCTCCAGGGGGAGAACTGAGGGAAAAAACACCGACCAGTAAAACTCGCCACTCTGGAGATGGAGGCGAAGGTGGAGACGGATGTCTTCAGCTTGCCGGGCCCAGCTGCAGCCTCGTTGCAATGTGACATCACAGCTGGACAGCGAGGCCAGATGGGATCAGGGCAATGAGCCGGGGCGGAGCCAAACCTTGCCGACAGATCAGCCAATCAGGGCAGAAGGAGGTGAGGAACGGAAAGTTCCTTTGTGTTAGAAGCTTCCTGGATTATGCCGGGCAACTCTGAGAGGAGGGCGCCGACAGCTGGGAGCGATGTGGTCGCCGACGTGGGAAGACCCGAGGTGGTTCGACCGCTCTTCTTCCGTCACTACACTCTCCAGGAGGGAAGGAGCAGCGAGGTTGTTTCCAGCATCGCCTTTCACAGAGGAATCATTCGATTCACTGCGTGACTCTGCGTCAAAGAAATGCAGTGGCGTCATCCCGCACGTAACATCTGATCACGGAAAAAACACTCAGTGGAGCTGCTGCCCGCATCGCCTTTTCAAGGGAGTCATCCGATTCACCGCGAGGAAAAAACATGTTAGAAAAGGTGATGGTGTCATCCAGCGGATAGCGGCCCGCCACAGAAAAACACTCCTCGGCACTTACCTTGAACGAGGCTGCTTGTCTCTGCTTCTCCTTGGGGAGGAAGAGCTCACCGGGACAGCAGGAGGTGTGGTGGAGACCCAGGCATCCTTAGCAAAAGTTGTGCCGGTCAAAGCTGGACAACTTTTCTTTCTTTGTTCTTCTGACAGTGTTAGCTAGCTGGCTGAAAAAACAATGGGAGCCGATTACCCGGTCTCACCGTAATTTATACGGACTGGGGGTAAGGCCCAGACAGCAGGTGGACATGGACTAAGGTTTTCAGTGCTGCGCGCGAAGGGATAAACCCACTAACGATAGCCTTAAAGGGCGAAGCCTATACAAAATAGAATGTCATGATTTCCCTCTCTCTGCCGCCTCTGCTCTCAGCACCTGCAAGCATTCTAGGCCACCCCCACTTCTCAGCTCTGCACAGAGAACCGCTGCAGCAGGAAGATTATCCTGCAGTATGGGATGCACAAATGTGCAGCAGATGCAAAATAATTTAAAATAATTTATTTTAAATAAAAATTTAATGTTGATCGTGTGGCTCATCCATGTGCATCATGTCCAGTCTTTAAACCATAATAGAGCGAGTCCGCGAAAAATGAACTGTGAAGTAGTGAGGAACTACTGTATTCATGTAATCCCAATATCATATTCAAGCCTGTGTAGTAGAATATTGTGATCAAGTGTTTCAAATGCAGCACTGAGGTCTATCAGGACAAGTATAGACACAAATCCATTGTCTGAGGCCATGAGAATATCAGTAATTTTCACCAGTGCTGTTTCTGTGCTCTGATGTGCTCTAAACCATGATCGAAACTCCTCAGGTTATTTCTGTTTAGATGTTCACACAACTGATTTGCTACTATTTTTCTAAAGAGGAACCCGGACCTAGAATAGTGGTCATTCTATGTTTCAGAAAACCTGAGACGTTTATTTTCTAAATATGTGGCTTTCAAACCCCAAAATACATTATGGCAAAGACTGGTCCATCCCAAAGATCCAGTCCCCCGACACATACAGTGTACTAATGTATATGCTGTTCAGTGCCAGGAGGGCTGCGATCAGTTATGCATCAGGGAAACTAAACAGCCACTGGCCAAAAGGATGGACCAGCACAGAAAGCAACACCATCAGGAAAGGACTCTGCAGTTTACACTCATCTGCAGGCTAGTGGTCATTTTCAAAGATGAAGATGTAAATGGACTGTACTTATATAGCATCTTTCTATCTTATCATAGTAGGGCCTTCTCCTATTCCTCTCCTGTTTCCTGGAATATCCTACAAAAAGATGTGAAGCTCTCGACCTTGACCTCTCTAAGTGGCTTTAAGAATCTGTTGGACTCCTGGCAGGGACCAATGCAGACATGTTCCTGTTTTTAGTTTTCTACATTCGCCTTAGAACCTAGCTTTTTTTTGTTACCTTTTAGCCATCCTATTTGTAAAAATTAAAAATAAAAATAAACCTGCAGTATGACTTTTTATAATTGTTTATTGTTGTTGCTGTTGTCCATTGTTGTCATCTTTCCTTGTTGAAATCAGGTCTCTCTTGTAAATGAGTCCTCGAGGCTCAATGGGATTTACCTGTCTAAATAAAGGTTGATTAATTATCAAGACACTCAAAGTGCTTTACACTACAATCTGTGCCCTCATTTACCCATTCATACAGCATTCTACTATATCTATACAAACAATAATCAGTGTTTTAGATCACATTCATACACCGATGGGACACACATCGGAGGTAATGAGGGGTTCAGTTTCTTGCCCAGGGACACTTAAACATGTGACTGCTGGTGGAATTGAATCTCCAGCTCTTGTATTGGAAGACAACTGCTCTGACCACTCAGCCACAACTGCCCTTTCTATCAAGGATGAAGAGAGGAACGTTGGTTTGAGAAAATAGTAAAATAAGCAATGTTTGTGAAGAGAAAGCATCCATCCATCCATTATCTTTACCCACTTCTTCCATTTTGGGTCACGGGGGTTGCTGGTGCCCATGTCCAGCAATCACTGTGCGAGGGGCGGGGTACACCCTGGACGGGTCGCAAATCCATCACAGAGCCACATAGAGATAAACGAGACAAACAACCATTCACTCTCTCACTCACACCTAGGGACAATTTAGAGTTACCAATCAGCCTAACATGCATGTTTTTGGTCTGTGGGAGGAAACCGGAGAACCCGGAGAAAACCCACGCATGCACGGAGAGAACATGCAAACTCCACCCAGAAAAGCCCTTGGACCGGGGTTTGAACCAAGGACATGCTCGCTGAGAGGCAGCAGCTCTACCAGGTATGCCACCGTGCTGCCCGTGAAGAGAAACCGTCCATTGCTAAACAGGGGTGGAGGCCTCCATGTCCACTTGTCACCCTCTTATATTGTAGTTGTTGCTATTATCTCTCAGTCCTCTGTGAATAGCAACAGGCCATCAGGGCACTAACAATCTGTTGTTATGCTGATGGTCCTACTTTTGCATGTGAACAACTAGTTTTGGTTGTCACCAGTAAATTGATTGATCCACTATGAGAAGGTAATATTTATAAGACTGAGTTTGTTGCAGCTCCTAAGACTGAAAAAGTCTTTTGGTTTAAAGATGAAATGTTTCAACACGAAGAATCCATTCAGAGGACCTGATTTAACTTTTAGATTTTTCTACCTGTATTATCAGGATATTTTCTAAAGAGAGAAATTAAATGAATATTCTATTAGATATAGGTCTATAATTTGCCATAATTCCTTAATCATAATCAGGTTTCTTAAGTAAAGTTTTAAATACAGCAACCTTAAAGTACTGTAGTACAACCATTCACTAGAGACAAATTAACAGATTTTCAATTTCGATGGTGGACACCATGTTAGGGAGGCTGCCATGCTGAAGGAGTTCTATCAGGCCTTATTGGCTGGCAGGACACCAGAAGAAGCTGAGGAGTATTGGAAAGCCAAACGGGCTTCAGCAATGGCTGTTGCTGAGGCAAAAACTAGAATATGGGAGGAGTACAGTGAGACCTTGGATAAAGACTCTCGATAGGCTCCGTGGAGATTCTGGCAAACCATTAGGCATCTGAGGGAGGGTAAAGCAGTGCTTTACTAACACTGTATTTAGTGAAGGTGGGGTGCTGTTGGATTCAACCAATGACGATGTTCCAAAGTAGAGCGAATACTTCTTGGATCTTCTCAATCACAGCGACACATGTTCACTGAACAAAGATGAGTCATTGAGTCTTTGCGGTTGGTCCATCCATAACCATGCCCAAAGTCACTGAGGAAGTTAAAAATGTCTATGGCTGTTGGGCTCCGGTGGACAAGATCTGCCCTAACTTCCTTAAGGCTCTGGATGTTGTGGGGGTGGCTTTGTTGACACATGTTTGTAGCATCATGTGGACCTTGGGGGCAGTGCCACTGGATTGGCAGATGGGGTAGTGGCTCCCTCTTCAAAATTGGTGACTGGAGGTTGTGTTCCAGTTTTGGGGGCATCACTCTCCTTAGCCTCAGTAAGATCTATTCAGGGGTACTGGATAAGAGAAAATCATCATTGGTCTAACCTCAGATCCAGGAGGAACAATGCAGGTTCCATCTTGTCCATGGAACAGTGGAACAGCTCTTTACCTTTGTTAGGGTCCTCAAGGGGTCATGAAAGTTTGCCCATCCAGTCTATATGTGTTTTGAGGACTTGAAGAAGGCATTTGAACATGTTCCTCAAGGTACACTGTGGGAAGTGCTCCACAAGTATGAGATTAGTGGCCAATTGTTCCAGGCTGTTTGTTTCCTGTACAATACCGTAGGTGTGAGAGTTTGGTTCGTATTGCTGGTAGTGTCGGACCCCTTCTGGGTAGGATTTGGAATCTGCCAGCATTGCCCGTTGTCATAAATTCTAATAATAATAATAATAATAATACATTTTATTTGTAGCCGCCTTTCTTGGCACTCAAGGTCACATTACATAGTCAAGCAGAAAAACAGACAATATTATACACACAGTAAAAACAAGTAAAAAATTAAAATAGGTCTGTGCAGTTGCAATCACAGAGTGTAGGCTACTTTAAACAGATGAGTTTTAAGTTTGGATTTGAAATGTGGCAATGAGTCTGTGTTGCGAATATCAGCTAAGAATGAGTTCCAAAGCTGGGGAGCAGAGCAGCTGAATGCTCTGTGCCCCATAGTAATAAGACAAGCAAGGGGAACAATGAGCTAAATAGAAGAAGAGGATCTAAGGGTATGAGTGGGTGTAGCAATGTGAAGAAGGTCCGAAAGGTATGGAAGAGCGAAGTTGTGGAAAGCTTTGAAGGTAAGGAGTACTTTCTAGTTGATGCGATATGGGATGAGAAGCCAATGAAGCTGTTGTAAAACAGTTGTAATATGATGGATTGAGGGGGGGTCCATGTAATGATACGGGCAGCTGAATTTTGGACCAGTTGTAATTTATGGAGGGTTTTCTGTGGTAGGCAAAAAAGAAGAGAATTGCAATGTTCTAAACAAGAGGTGACCAGACTGTGGACCAGAACAGCAGTGGAGTGAGGGAAAGACGGAGAAGATAAATGTTTCCTAGACGGAAGTAGGCTGACACCCAAACTCTTAACCTGATGGGAGGGAAAGATGAAAGTGTTATCAATCGGAATGGAGAAGCTAAGAAGTTTGTTTAGTATTGATTTAGTGCCAATTAAAATAAGTTCTGTTTAATTGCAATTTAATTTAAGAAAGTTTAAAGTGAACCAGTGTTTTATTTCAAGGAGACAATCAGTGAGGGACGAGGGTGGAAATGTAGAGTTAGGTTTGGTTGAAAGATAGAGCTGGGTGTCATTTGCATAGCAGTAAAACTGAATATAATGTTTTGCGAAAAATGTAACCAAGGGTGAGAAAGTAAATGTTCATAACATTCATGGACAGAATTTCTTGGTGCAGCCATAGGTTGGAGAGAGTCCGGTTTGGTGGCCTCGGGCTTCCTTTTCTGCTATTTGTGGATGATGTGGTCTTGTTGGCGTCATTGTGCCATGATCTTCAGCTCTGGAGCAGTTCATAGCTGAGTATGAAGCAGCTGAGATGAGCACCTCCAAACCTGAGGCCATGGTCCTCAGTTGTAAAAGGGTGGATTGCTCTCTTTGAGTCAAGAGTGAGGTTCTGCCTCATTTGGAGGAGTTCAAGTATCTTGGGGTTTTGTTTATGAGTGAGGGAAAAATGGATCATGAGCTTGACATATGGATTGGTGTGGCTTCTGTTATATTGTAGACTCTGTGCCGATCCAGTGTGGTAAAAAGGGAGCTGAGCAGTAAAGCGAAGCTCTCTGTAAATCGATGAGTCTACGTTCCTATCCTCAGCAATTGTCACGGAATCTGGGTAGTGACTGGAAGAACAAGATTGCAAATACAGGTTGTTGAAATGAGTTTCTTCCACAAGGTAGCTGGACTTTATCTAAGAGATAGGGTGAGAAGTTCAGTTATATGGGATAGACTTGGAGTAGAACTGCTGCTCCTCCACATCGAGGAATCAGTTTATGTGGATCAGTCATCTTGTAATGATGGTCCCGTACGCCTCCCTAGGGAGGCGCACAGGGCATGTCCAACTGGAGGAGACCCCGGGGAAGACCCAGAACACACTGGAGAGACTATGTCTCTTGGTTGGCCTGGGAACACCTTGGAAACCCCTCGGAGGAGCTGGAAGAGGTGGCTGATGGATGTATGGATGGATGAGATAAGTCTTTTCCCTCTGTTGGACACTGTATTGACAGTTTTTACGCCTTTAAAATGCAACTAAAGGCTATTTTTCATAGACTTATTATTATTATTATTTTTTATTATTTAACCTTCGTTTATACAGGTAGTAACACTGAGTCACTAGGGCTCATTTTCAGGATAGACCTGTTTGGAAGCAAATTGTGAGGGTTAAGGGCCTTGCTCAAGGGCCCAGAGTGGGGCAAATGAGGGTGGAGGCAGGTGTGGATGTTTCATCTTTTCCACCCACATTTTGATGTTGTCGGTCCAGGGAGTGGAACCGGCAACCTTCCTATCATAGGCCCACCATTTTTAACCTCTGAGCCACTAATCCCTATTGGAGAGTGGTGGCACAGAGGTTCAGTTATATACTATAGATGCTTAGTTTTATACTATATCTGATATATACTTTATATATGCTATGTTGATAAACATAACGTCATCTTTTATTTATTTATTTTTTTACTTAAACTTAACTTTGGAGTTAAAACAGTCAGTACACTGTAAAACAGTATAGTCCACAGTGGGGTTACAAGAGAAATATGTGGTTATACAGTTGGAAGCTGTTTTGAAGTGTATTTATTCTGCATTTTTATTCAATTTGTCCATTTTTTTTCTCAAATATTATTAGCTAAGGTGTGTTTAAATTTACATAAATAAATTTGAAAACTAAAATGAAAGAGAAAAGTAGTTTTTCTACTTTGGATGCAGTTCAGTCTTTTCAATGTTTCCAAAAACACTACATCATGCTGCATTACACAAAGTGTACAACCACAGTGGTGAAACAGCACACACATACACACACATACACACAATACCTAGGAGTCGTGACCCCTTCTACCACAGGCCACACAACAGTATAGAAACACCATATCATGTCTCCTCCTCCTTATTTTATCGTTTGAAGTTTACTCTTATCTGTACAGTAGGGAATAATTTAGAGGTGGTATTAAAACTGTCAGCCCATATCTCCACACAATGGTGATGGCCCAAGGCCAAAGATATTGTGTGTGTGCGTGCATGCGTGCGTGCATGTGTGTGATTGAAGTTCATGAGGAAGGTAGCAGTGAGGATATGATTTGGATCAAGTTCAGCACAATGGTGCTTTGTGAGCATGTCACATTGGAATGTGTATGATGAGAATGATAAACCATGCCGTAAGCTGCGCTGAGTCTATGATACACTTTACTATCATAATCATATTTTTCCTTATCTTTTATTAGCTAAATGTCTGCCTTTTTAACCCTTTTTTGTTTTATTTCATTTTATTTATTTATTTATTTTTGGTTTATTTCTTCTCTTTTACCTTCTCTGTCTTTTTATCCCCTAACATTTCCTCCACCATTGAAAAGGAATGTGACCTGTGGATAACTGAAGTGATACTTTGGAGTATGATGTTACAACTTTGACAGACATCCTTGCAAGGACATGCAAAGGTTGGGGGAGCTATTATGCTCAGGGCACTGTGTAAGCTTATTTCAAAGTCAGAGCTGTAGAGATTACTGAGGCAAAAACGTCTTACTTTTAAAATCAGTCGTTTTTTCATCAAGCATTTCCTCAAAACACACTCTTTCATATTTATTCTTTTTCTTTTTTCAGCTGTTTCCTTTTCAGAGGTTGCACCAGTAAGTCATTCTTCACCATATCACTCTGTCCTCTGCATCCTATGTCCTAATGCAACTACTTCCATGTCCTCTTTAACTGTATTCGTATACAAACTTCTACTCTTTGGCTTTCCCCTTTGTATTTTATTTTCCCTGGCAGTTGAAGTTTTACCATCCTTCTATGGTAGAAGGATTGGTAGAAGTTCTACAAATGCACCCACTGCTCCTCCTCTGGACATGTCCAAATCATTTCAGTCTGGCTTCTCTAACTTTATCTCCCACTTGTTAAATCTGTGCTGTACCTCTGCTGATTTCATTCCTAATCTTATCCATCCTTGTCACACCCAAAGAAAACTTCAACCTCTACAGCTCTGCCACTTCTTGATTTTTCTCTTGTCTTTATATCGGTGCTACTATCCCCAAACCAAATAACATAGCATGACTCTCTTGCTGGGCAGCACGGTGGCGCAACTGGTAGAGCTGCTGCCTCTCAGCGAGCAGGTCCCTGGTTCAAACCCCGGTCCAGGGGCCTTTCTGGGTGGAGTTTGCATGTTCTCTCCGTGCATGCGTGGGTTTTCTCCGGGTACTCCGGTTTCCTCCCACAGACCAAAAACATGCATGTTAGGCTGATTGGTAACTCTAAATTGTCCCTAGGTGTGAGTGAGAGAGTGAATGGTTGTTTGTCTCTGTGTGGCCCTGTGATGGACTTGCGACCCATCCAGGGTGTACCCCGCCCCTCGCACAGTGATTGCTGGACATGGGCACCAGCGACCCCCGTGACCCAAAATGGAATAAGCGGGTAAAGAAAATGGATGGATGTATGGACTCTCTTGCTAACCTTTCTGTTAACCTTTGCTGCCACCCATTTGACACAATTTACTCCTGAAACATGTTCTCCATCCACTCCATTCTGCTTAGACTCTCTTATATGTGTGGCTGTGGCTGAGTGGTTAGAGCAGTCGTCCTCCAATGCAACACTTGGGGGTTTAAATCCACCAGCAGTCACATGCCCATATGTCCTTGCCGCAAGACACTGAACTCCTCATTGTCTCCGATGTGTGTCCCATCTGTGTATGAATGTGATAAAGCACAGATTAGTCTCTTTAGAATGATTTGTTCAATTAGCATTGTAGAGATCTAGTAGAGTGCTCTTTCGCTAAATGAGGGTGCAGATTGTAATGTAAAGAGCTTTGAGTGTCTTGATAAAACAGAAAGGCGCTATATAAGGACAGTCCATTTACCATTTATTAATTTTTTTTAGCACACTCCCCATTTTCCTGGAGTGCTGACCCAAAGTTGGTCTCGCATCTTTGTGACCTCTGCTCCTTGTTGCCTCACTGTTTCACTTGGCTTTGTCTCATTTGTTCACATGCACTCTGTCTTACTACAGCTGACTTTCATTCATCTTCTTTCAAGTGCATACCTACACCACCTCAAGTTTTTTTCCCACATTTTTTTTTGTTCTTGCCACAGATCAGTGTCATCTGCAAAGGTGCATTTAAAAATAAAATAAATTAATTAATTAAACATTAAAAATGTTTGCTTTTTACACTCCCCCAGTGATAGGTTAGTGTCTGTCATTCACTGCCTGGCCCCCAAAAAAAGTTACCACCTGGATTTAACTAAACAAATAGGTACGAGCCTCCTATTGGATAATTACTGCAATGGCAATTATCTTTCAACTGGCAACAAGTTATTTAACCCCAACTGGTGCAACGAGTTGCTTCTCATTTCTTAAACAACCATGTTGAAAGACACATCACGTGGTCGTGGAAAAGATGTCAGTCTGTTTGAGAAGGGTCAAATCAATGGCATGCATCAAGCGCATAAAACATTTAAGGAAATTGCAGAAACTGCTAAAACTGGATTAAGAACTGTCCAACACATTATTAAAAACTGGAAGGATAGTGGGGACCTATCGTCTTCGAGGAAGAAATGTGGTTGGAAAAAATCCTGAATAATCATGATCGGCAATCACTTAAACGTTTGGTGAAATCAGATCGAAGAAAAACAACAGTAGCATTCAGGGCTATGTTTAATAGTGAAAGTAAGAGCATTTCCACACACACACACACACACACACACACACACACACACACACACACAC
>NC_056499.1:43227934-43239161 GCF_014905685.2 Nematolebias whitei | reverse complement strand
ACACACACACACACACACACACACACACACACACACACACACACACAAAATGTGAAGGGAACTCAAGTGCTTGGGACTGAACAGCTGTGGATCCTTAAGAAAACCACAAATCAGTGAGGGTAACTGGAAAAAAGGCTTCAATTTGCTAAGGAGCATAAATATTGGACTCTGGAGCAATGGAAGAAGATCATGTGGTCTGATGAGTCCAGATTTACCCTGTTCCAGAGTGAAGGGCTCATCAAGGTAAGAAGAGAGGCAGGTGAAGTAATACACCCATCATGCCTAGTGCCTCGTCATCAATGCAAGATCTTGGTGAAAAATTAATGCAACACTGGATGGAAATAGATCTTGTGAAAATGCAGAAGCTTATTGAAACAATGCCACAGTGAATGCATGCCGTAATCAAAGCTAAAGGCTGTCCATCAAAATATTAGTGTGATCCAGAAAGGTGAGTAATGTTGGAGAGGGTAATAGGTTTGTGGTGTTCGGTGTTGGTCCAGGCTAGGTCTTATTTGTGGGAATAGGAAGATGTATGGGCAAGGTCACAAGGAGTGAGGAGGTGGTCAAAGAGACATGGTGGAGAAAGACTTGAAAATACAGGAGAATATCAAATGGTTAGTCGCAATTTCACAAGGAATCAGTTTCTGGCTGTCACTTAGATTTCCAAAGGCATCTAAGCATAGTGTAGATGAACAGATGCTGAGATATATTCATCAATTAAAACGGATTCTTCATTTTTCTGGACTGAATATAAACGTGCGTTGAATTTAATGAAATGTAACGTGAGACGTTATTCATCTTTGACCCATCAAAATGAATGTGGCCATTTATTTACAGAATCAAAGTTTAACATCAAACATTTACATTAATTTGGCAAAATATGAGAATAACAACATAATTAATCAGCGGGCTGTACAATTATGATCAATTATCCACACGGCGGTGGATGAGCACTTTACACAGACATTTCTAAATTATCTGGAAGGATTTCTACTTGATAGAAGAATTTAAATATGGAAAGTGAAGTTTAAAGGGAGTAAAAGATGGTGTGTGAGGGGGAGTGTTGACCAGAACCGACACTCTCCATTCGAACCCAGCTTTTCCTCGGTACGCTCGGTAGTAAACTTGACTCGTTACCTCTCTGAAGATGAATCAGCAGATACGGAGTTCCAGTTAACGCTACTTGTCCAGCGTCTCCATAGGATGGCTGTGACCCGTCCGAAGTAGTGACGATATCCCGTCTGACACAAGCTCACCTCAGCAAGTGGACTTCACATGAGTGGAGTCCTTCAGAAGTTCCACTCAGAGGTGGAAGATGTTATAATCCAAACTCGGAAGAGCCTTATCATGGCTGGACTTCTGTTCTCCCAAACGACCGGAGCTGCAAACTCTCCAGCCGACTCCAACGGCAACTCACAGAACAACGACTTCACAGAACTGCGAACATCTCAGAACTGCGATCATCACAGAACTTCTCCGCCCTCAGAGAACTAGGAAGTACCGGCATTTTAAAGAGCTCTATTTCCGGTATATTTGAGAGTTCCTGATTGGTCAATGTCGACCAGACAGGGGTGTGGTTTGTGACGTAAGAGGTTACTAGAAGTCAGAAAACAGCAAGAATTGTTATGGAACAGATTAAAACTGTTCTCAGAGACAGAGAGAGTTTTGTTTTGGCGAGGTTGGAGAAACAGGTGCCAACTTCTCTGTTGACGTCTGAGAGGATGTAAAACAAGACAGTTGTTCCAACACATGTCTGCTTTGACTCCTGACCTTGGAAAACGCACACTTGCTCATTCAAAGACAGAAATCAGAAAATGCATGATTACTCTGTAACAGGCCTTAACATGAATTCTACTTTGCATAAGCAACTAAAAAATCATTGTTACTGTTTTACAGTTAATAAAATTGATTAGTTCACTGCAACATCTAAAATGGTTTGAACTAAAACACTTTGGTTATCAACATTTGTAAAATAGTAATGATAATAAAAAAGAGAGTGTTCTTTCACTTGATTTTCAAGAAAGAAAGTCTCAGGATGGGTGAACCTGCATTTCTGGATTCAAATCAATGAAACGACAGCTTCCGTCCCACAAGGTTCTTAAGGTCAAGGGTTTTGACCTTAGGCTTAGTTTTGACATCAGGTCAAGTTCACTACAATAGGATGAACAGAAGTTTAAATAGTGAAGGATCATTCAATAGAATCAGGTGCAGGTGTGGCAGGGTGGATGATTGGAATGACTGTCAGCTGTGGGGAAAGTGATTAGGCAGAGAAAACTATGAATCCTACATGAACGAGGATACCGGAGCAGGACCAGATCGGGTAAGAGGAGATGAGTACAGGAGAGTGGCACAATGGTCCTTAAGGCTGTTTGAAGAGTTGTTTGGATGTTGATTATGGGGTTTGTTAGTAGATGGCAATTCCAGGAGGTTGATCCAAGGAGGACTCAGACTCACAGGGCAGGAATAGACACAAGGCAGATTAAGCAGGCAAGGAACTGGTAACAGGAACTACGAGGAGCACACAAAGAGCAAAAGTTAGTGTAACCACAAGGAGGCTATGATACACTAGAGCCAGACACAGCACCATTAAATGGACAATGTTCCAGCAAAGACTGATAGGTCCAAATAGCCCCAAGTATTGAAATCCTTCATTAGGAGATGGAAGGCAGCTGGAGTAACTGGCGCCACCCTGCTACTCAGGAGCTGCAACAGAGATAATAAATGTAAAAAACCCATAATACCCACAGTGCCAGTACTGTGGGGATGTTGAGGATGTCAATGCTGTATCTAGTTCAGTAATTTTAGCTGTTAGAAGTACATTCTTGTCCAACCTCCACAAAATGGAAATAGAGCTGAAAGTCTAAAAAAGTTAAATCTGCTCCTCTGGACATTCAAAAAAAACAAAACAAAGCAAATCAACAAAAAAAAAAAAAAGTAGAAACATTCGTCTCTCATCCGAGAGACTTCTTCAGTCTGAGGTGCTGTATTCAGCTCAGTCTCTTAAATAGCACCGTCTCAGAGTGGATCAACCAGTTTTGCTGCTGACAACCAAAACCAGCTGATCACATGCTCAAGAAGGACCATTAGCCTAACAATGGATCATTAGCACACTGATGGCTGTTTACTGTTCACAGAGGGCTGAGTGATACTAGCAATCACAGCATTGTAAGAGGGGGACAGTTGAACCCGGAGGCCTCCACCCCTGTTAACGATGGACGATTTCTTTTCACAAAGATGGCCTCCTTTACTCCTCTCTCAAACCATCGTTCCTCTCTGTCCAGGATGTGAACATCTTCATCCCTGGAGATGAGTGTAGACCGCAGAGTCCTGGCCTGATTATGTTGATCTTCTGTGCTGGGCCATCCTTTTGACCAGTGGCTGTTTTGTTTCCCCGATGTAAGACTGATCACAGCCCTCCTGACACTGAACAGCATACACAACATTGCTCTGTTTGTGCCGGGGGACTGGATCTTTGGGATGAACCAATCTTTGCCGTAATGTATTTTGGGGTTTAAAAGCCACTGGGACGTTATGTTTAGAAAATAAACGTCTCAGTTTCTCTGATACTCCCTCAACACATGGAATGACCACTGGTCTGGGTCTGGGTTCCTCCTTTTCACCTGTTGGCTGACTGGAGTCCTGTTTGGGTTTCTTCTCTGCTTTCAGGAAGGCCCAGTTAGGATATCCACATTGCTCTAGAGCCTGTCTTGTGTGGGATTTCTCCTTCTGCCTGGCTCCTGAGCTAGTGGGGATGCTGTCTGCTCTGTGATACAGAGTCCTGATGACTCCTAACTTGTGCTCCAAAGGGTTATGGGAGTCAAACTGCAAATACTGGCCTGTGTGGGTGGGTTTGCGGTACACCTGTTTGCAAATGTCCTCTATCAGAGACTGAGACCTCACAGTCCAAGAAAGCCAACCTGCCATTTTTTACATCTTCTCGTGTGAA
Source organism: Nematolebias whitei (assembly GCF_014905685.2). Taxonomy (NCBI): domain Eukaryota; kingdom Metazoa; phylum Chordata; class Actinopteri; order Cyprinodontiformes; family Rivulidae; genus Nematolebias; species Nematolebias whitei. The sequence continues at coordinate 43,235,215 of NC_056499.1, read as the reverse complement.
CTTGATGTATTTATCCACAGAGTTGATGTGGTCAGTAAAATGTTGGACTTCCTGAGATTTGATTTTAACCCAGGTGTCATCAACATACCTGAACCACTGACTTGGTGGTGTCCCTGAAAAGGACGTCAAGGCTCTCTTTTCTACCTCCTCCATGTACAGGTTGGCAACAATAGGAGAAACTGGAGACCCCATAGCACACCCATGTTTCTGCCTATAATATTGCTCCCCATAGGGGAAGTAGGTTGACTGCAGGCACAGTTTAAAGAGTTGACACAGTTGTTCTGTAGAAAGTGTGGTCCTGCTGCTCAGAGTGGTGTCTGATTTTAATTTTAAACTGACCACCTCTACTGCATCATCAACAGGAATGCACGTAAAGAGTGATGTGACATCAAAAGAGACCATTGTTTCATCAGTCTCCATGATGACATCCCTCACCTTGTCCACAAAGTCCATGGTGTTCTGTATGTGGTGTTCTGAGCTGCCAACTAAAGGGATGAGTACAGACGCCAGATATTTGGAAACATTGTAAGTGACAGAGTTAATCATACTAACAATTGGTCTTAAAGGTACACCTTGTTTGTGGATTTTAGGTAATCCATACAGACTAGGTGTGGCCTCCCCTGGGTACAGTATGTGGTACAGAAAACGGTCAATAGTCTTTTCCTGCTTCAAAATTTTCAGGCAATCTATTAACTTTTTCTTGTAACCACTTCCTGGATCTCTTTATAGAGGTTCATAAGTGTTTAAGTCACTAAGGAGTGTCATAACTTTCTCATGATAGTCTTTCTGGTTCAAAATCACTGTGCACCTTCCTTTGTCTGCTGGGAGAATGATGACGTTTTTGTCCTTGCTAAGAGTGGTGAGTGCACCCCTCTCCTCTCTACTGATATTGGAAGGTGGTGGTTTGGCATTGCTGAGGCAGGCTGAAACTTTGACTCTGAGCTGTTCTGCTTCAGCCTCTTTAATTTTGTTGTTGCGGATGGCTGACTCAGTAGCTGTGATCATCTCCACCAGAGGAATTCTACTTGGTGCAACCGCAAAGTTCAGTCCCCTGGCAAGAATCTCTGTCTCTGGCTGGGTGAGCTGTCTGTCAGATAAATTCTTCACCAACTTTTCTGTCTCCCTGGCATGTAATTGACTACTTGTAATCATGTAATCATGTTTACATGATTGTTAAGCTTCAGGGAAGGGTCCATTATCACACCCAGATTAGTGACTCTTTGTTTTTCTGACAGGGTTAGAGCGGAGAGGTCGATACAGTGGTTTGTGATTGTGTTGTTGGGAGGGAACAACATGACTTCAGACTTCTTTTCATTGAAACTCAAGAAATTTAAAGCCACCCAGTCCCTGATGTCAGCCAGGCAGTTGAGCAGAGTTTGAATAGAGCATGTACCATTGTGTCTTAGGGGGAAGTAAATTTGACAGTCATGTGGTCAGTAGCACCTGGAATGGATCACCTCGAAGAATGCCAGTGTTTTGGCTTGATGACTTTCATTAGAACATGGGCCTCCTTTCTGAGATACAGCATTTGCAGAGAACTTCTTTTGCAGTTAAAACTCTTAACATAAAGTCCGACAGTGTTAAATCTTCCTAATCTTGGATTTTTTTCAAGGGAGGGGCAGGAAAAAGTCTCTTCCCTTCATTTTGGTTTAGCTCAACTAAACCCACACACACAGTTGTTGAAAAGGTTGTGGAAATCTCCCTGACTTTGGCCTCACATTTCTTTGTGGATGATGCTTCTTTAAGTATACCAACATTGTTGACCATTTTTAAATAGGTTGATATGCATTATGAATAGGTTGTTAAGCCAAAATGCGCAAACACACTTTAACACTTACTTTGTTATGCATTATGAATAGGTTGTTGAGCCATAATGAATAAAAACACAAACACTTCATTGTAGTTGTGGCTCCTCTTCCGTCACCTCCCTTGAAACCAGCAGATTCTAACATCTGCCATGTCCTCTTCATGCACAAAGCCCCAATTTCTGTGTTGAGTTCAACAATAAGATATAGAAAAACAGCAAAAAACAAAACAAAAAAACAACAACTTTATTTAAAAATGCCACCTGTGTTCAGGAAGTCCACATTTGTCTTCCTGACACAGATACTGTACATTTATATTTATAGACACCACATAGGAATTCAGCTGACTGTTTATTTGCTACTGTTGGAGACTCTATCCATGGACTTGTTTTTAGTACATGCCCTGGCCCTGCTATATTTTTTATTCCAGCATATAGAGGCACACACTATTAGGCTGTGATAACTCACTCAGCTCATCTTGAGAGTGGAAACATCTCCATAAGCATCTTTTACACATTTGTGATTTCTGTATTTTCATTTGACTCCTGCATTTACTTTTGATTTGATCATAGTTTCTGTGAACAAATAAAAATAAAATGGTTGTTTTGGTCCTTCTAATCAAGGTTTAATATTGTAGAAATGCAAACTAAACAAATCTAAATATTACCAACATAAATATGGTATTAAAGTGCAACACTTTTGTGCATTCCTGTTCATACGACTTGATAGTTTATGAAACTGCTTTTGGGAAATTTAGTTTGTTTTCAAAGCTCTTTGCAGCCGTGTTTCAGCTTTTTAAATTTATTTTCTAATAATTTATACCTAAAAATCTCTTTATTTTGTGATTGTTTCCTTTTTTCTTTGCTACAAAGTAGTTTTGGCCATTTTTTAAATTAACGTTTTATTTAGAAAGTCTTTCAGTAAACACATATAGCCAGTAAAGTAGACGTTAATCAGTAAGAGTATTTTTCATATAATAATTTAAAAAGTCCAGTATGCACCAGTTTTAAGGGATTATTGATTCTGTAAAATTTACTGATTTTTAAACAACTGATTTTATAGAAAATAATAAGAAATGCATATGAGCTGAGTGATATGGGTGTTGGTTACCAGTTACTTGTGAGCTAAGCTGTTTGTCTTTTGCTACTTGAGCTGACCCAGAAGATAATCGTCTTAATTCTCTACTGGACACCTTTAGATTTATGTGGAGCTTGTTGTAAAAAATAGTTTTGAATCAAAGACCTTAGCACCCTCAAGTGGTCCTTGACAAAACGACACTACATTACAGATTTTTTTTTTTCCTTGTCTTTTCTATTTAGGGTAGGAAGTCTTCAAAAATAGGCTTTGTTTTGTGTCATTAAGGATTTGTAAAAGGTTAGTTTTACAGATCTGAACACAAGAAATATCTTTGTTTGTCACAACATGCAATTCCTAGAAAGTTTAGACAAATCATAAAAATTATGATGAATTTTTAATATTTTATTTGTATTTAGTTATAGCACATTAGTGTTAACCTCATAGCCGCGTGCTGATGTTCAGCTGGATGTTCAAGTGCCACATGGTGGTGGTATACTGGTATGTAGATGCATCGGTCAGACATGTTCAGGCTCATAGAGCAGCTGACTAATACGTGTGTTTGTTCATGTTGGATGGTGTGCATGTGAATGAAATTAGATGACTAAATTATTTAGTTGGCAGTGCCAAAACAGCACACTGATGCCAAAATAGTACAGACAGAACCAGCCAGTTGTTAAACAAGTGTTCCCATAAAGTTTCAACAGTTGGGAGTCTTAATAGAAATATTTGTGATGAAACAAATTTTGAAAAAAAATGTTACATTCCTTCAGCTGTTGGATGTCATAAGTTGCCTCAAGTTAGTGGTATAAAAAAAGTGTTAGAAAAATTAGGATTTTCAGAAGATATTCAAATTATGTCATATTAGGAAATATGGCGGACACAAAACTACTGTCAAAGGTAGAAGCTATTAAAGATGAAAACATAAATATTAAATAACTCTTAAAAATCAGAAATCCAAATTAAAATTTAAAAAAAAAAAATGGAAATCCAAAATTAAAAAAAGTCTCCCAGGAAAACAAACAAATCCATCCTTTATCTTTTACCTGCTTCTTCCTTTTTGGGTCATGGGAGTCACTGGTGCCCATATCCAGCAGTCATTGTGTGAGAGGCGGGGGACACCCTGGACAGGTCTCCAGTCCATCACAGGGACTATAGAGACAAACAACCATTCACTCTCTCACTCACACCTAGGGACAATTTAGAATTACCAATCAGCCTAACATGCATATTTTTGGTGGGTGGGAGGAAACCGGAGTACCCGGAGAAAACCCATGCATGCACAGAGAGAACATGCAAACTACATCCAGAACGGTCCCGAACCGGGATTTGATCTGGTGACCTTCTTGCTGAGAGACAACAGCTCTACCAACTGATCTACCAAACAAATAACTGTCACAACAGGCTGGTGCTGATGAACCCAATGGTGCAGGCAGGCAAGGACTCAGGATGAATATTAGCGATGCGTCCTTCTGTGTCGAGACTTCGAAGCATGTGTTGAGTAATCCAGGAGGATTTATGTGGAGCATGTATCGAGGCGTGTATTGATGACACATGTAGTGACGTTCGAGGCCTCGCTAGCGGGCCATACCACATGACTGATTCAGGAACTGGCTCGTCTGTATGCGCGAGATTCTAAATATAAGGGGCAGACAAAAAAATCCATCATCACCATCATCATAAAGACATATTAAGATCATTTGTAGATCCAATTTAGACTTTGAGGTCCTCACAAACATGATTTTTTTGTTTATTCAACTTAAAGCTTAACAAACCAGTTATGCTATTGTAATCCATCTACCTGTTTTACATTTATAGTCCACTTGATGGCACAGTAGAGCAAATGAAGCACCAAGGCGCGTGGGATCATGAGTCGAGCTGTGATGAAAAGCCTCAATACTTCATGAAGCTTAATCTTGCCATCACTAATGAACATAAAAGGTTTATTTTTCAAAAGCAGCAGAGCTGACAATGCAGCAAAACTTACATGAGACAACAGTGAGTACTCAGGGAACAGACAGGTCATCACCTGTGGACAGAAGACAAAGCCAGGACAAGGGTAAAGTCAAACACAGGCTTAAATGCACACACTGAAGAGGACTAATACATAACACATGCAAGCTTACACAGGTGTGGAAAATAGAACAAATCAGACACAAGGGAGCAGGGCAGACACACAACACCAGATGGAGATAGATTCTAGGAAAACACAACCCCTATAAAGATAAAAACAGAGGATGAGGAGAAAGCAAGGCATAAACACAACACCAGATGGAGCGAGACACCATGGGACAAAAAACACAACCCCCTACAATAATGAAAATAAAAAGCTTAACAACTTGAGACAGAACAAGGAATATCTAGTACTGCATTTATTAGGGTAACAACAACAACAACAACAACAACAACAACAATAATAATAATAATAATAATAATAATAATAATAATAAAGGAACACAAAATGCCAATCAATCAAAGAAACATATAACTTTAATAAAATAATTATTTAAACCAGAGCGTAACAGGAAATATTAGGAAATAAAATTATTTACTGATCAATGAGTTTGAGGTCAACATGAAGGAAAAAAAAACAGATGAAAGACAAGTCAATGACAAAAACATTTATTTACAGTTAATTACAGTGCAATTAGATAAGTATTTGATTTTGCTGCATTGCAACGTCAGTAATATTTGGATACAGGAATATTTAGCACACTGAACAAACATGAAAATTCCCATTAACTTAGTAATGGATGACAAAAGTCATGATGTTACCCTGAACTCTTTATCTTTTTCTCAGAATCAGCAGCTTTGATGGTTCAAATAATTCATTCACCCTGAAGTTTAATATACCTTATTTTTAGTGGTCGGACTTTTGTGCGCATCTTTGCTTTTACCCTGAGTCTTTAATCCACCCTTTATAGAACCATAAAATATGATAAGCATTTGTCCAACTGGTGTTTTCTTCATATAAATTTGCTCAGTTGTCTGTGATATGGTCAATCACATGAACTCTCTCTCTCTCTCTCTCTCTCTCTCTCTCTCTCTCTCTCTCTCTCTCTATATATATATATATATATATATATATATATATATATATATATATATATATATAGATTTGGAGGCTGATTGTGGCTGGAACAGGTGTTATTATAGAAAAAATACAAATAAATAAAACTAGAAGGATTTTAGTTACTTTTAAAAGGTTGAGGGTAAAGTCAATTAATGCATTTTAAAAAGTACCAACGGCTATACTGTGCCACAATTCTGCCCACCAAAAACTGCCAAAAAAAAAAAATTTTAATAATAATAATAATAATAAATATCTCATTTGATGATAAGGTGTAAAACCAAACAGTAAACTTATTTAACAAAACAGCATAAAATTAAAGATTACAAAACAAGTTGTCAAGTTGTTCTTGAGTGGAATGGCAATGAGAAAATGCGGGACCTAAAGAACTAGATTTTACGTGCAGACATACAATAAATTATTCCATAAAACAGGAGCTGAACCTGCAAAAACAACGTCCTTTACGTTTAAGTTCTTTAAAATTCTTTAAAATCATCTGGTTGTTGACATCGCTGCTCTAGATGAAGCATATCATTACAAAACATATTCAAAATGAGATGGAACCTGACCAATAAGAGCCTTAAAAGTAACAATACAAATTTAAATACAATCCTGTAGAAGACAGGAAGTCAATAAAATGAAGCTTGTTATATGCTCACAAACTGATATCTGTCCAGTTGGAGAGAGCTTAGTTTGACTGTTTCGTAGTTTTTCTGATATGATATGAAATAGCTGATCACAAATTTACTTTGGTCTGAGAATGCATTTGTACAATATTGTCCACTGCTATCATGTTTGACATGTGATACGGTAATGAAAACATTTTGACACAACCCTGAATGCCACCTTCAACTATGCTGCAGTATCACCAATAAAAGCTTGGACCTCCACCTTCTCCAGCTCTTACAGATACTTCACTTAAGACCTAATTATGGTAAACAATCTGACACACTTTACATTTTTTACTCTTGTTTTCCAAGAGTCTATCTTGTTCGAAGTTTCTCATATTGTTTCGGTGCCCATAGAAGGCGCTTGATGAGTATGTCACTTGTATCAGGTATAAGTTCATCCCAGCAGTACTCAGGGGAGAGCAACTTTGTGGGTTTATGAAGCCAAAAGTACTTGTTAAGATGGCTTTCATCATGCCACAAAGCTTCCACGTCATTCAGCTTATCGTCCATGATGTTCAGATAGCAGAAATCAGCCAAAGCTTTCACACCTTGACATGTGCCTCCAAAGATGGCTGCATGATAGTAGTAATCCCCTTCCTCCATAAAAGCTTTGGATTTAGGGTTTCGGTCATAGGTGAACCTGTTCTTTGGAAGTTTGTAA
>NC_056499.1:43202925-43217934 GCF_014905685.2 Nematolebias whitei | reverse complement strand
CAGTTTCTCCTATTGTTGCCAACCTGTACATGGAGGAGGTAGAAAAGAGAGCCTTGACGTCCTTTTCAGGGACACCACCAAGTCATTGGTTCAGGTATGTTGACGACACCTGGGTTAAACGTAAATCTCAGGAAGTCCAACATTTTACTGACCACATCAACTCTGTGGATAAATACATCGAGTTCACACAAGAAGATGTAAAAAATGGCAGGTTGGCTTTCTTGGACTGTGAGGTCTCAGTTTTGGATAGTGGACATTTGCAAACTGAGGTGTACCGCAAACCCACCCACACAGACCAGTATTTGCAGATTGACTCCCATCACCTTTTGAAGCACAAGTTAGGAGTCATCAGAACTATGTACCACAGAGCAGACAGCGTCCCCACTAACTCAGGAGCCAGGCAGAAGGAGAAATCCCACACAAGACAGACTCTAGAGCAATGTGGATATCCTAACTGGGCCTTCCTGAAAGCAGAGAAGAAACTCAAACAAGACTCCAGCCAGCCATCAGGTGAAAAGGAGGAACCCAGACCCAGACCAGTGGTCATTCCATGTGTTGAGGGAGTATCAGAGAAACTGAGACGTTTATTTTCTAAACACAAAATCCCAGTGGCTTTTAAACCCCAAAATACATTACGGCAAAGACTGGTTCATCCCAAAGATCCAGTCCCCAGGCACAAACAGAGTAATGTTGTGTATGCTGTTCAGTGTCAGGAGGGCTGTGATCAGTCTTATATCAGGGAAACTAAACAGTCACTGGCCAAAAGGATGGACCAGCACAGAAGATCAACATCATCAGGCCAGGACTCTGCGGTCTACACTCATCTCCAGGCCAGTGGTCACTCGTTCAGGGATGAAGATGTGCACATCCTGGATAGAGAGGAACGATGGTTTGAGAAAGGAGTAAAGGAGGCCATCTTTGTAAAAAGAAACCATCCATCATTAAACAGGGGTGGAGGCCTCTGTGTTCAACTGTCCACCTCTTACAATGCTGTTATTGCTAGTATCACTCAGCCTCCTGTGAACAGTAAACAGCCATCAGTGTGCTAATGAGCCATTGTTAGGCTGATGGTCCTTCTTGATCATGTGAGCAGCTGGTTTTGGTTGTCAGCAGCAAATTGGTTGATCCACTATGAGAAATTGTTATTTATAATACTGAGCTGAATACAGCACCTCAGACTGAAGAAGTCTTTCGGATGAAAGGCGAAACGTTTCTACCTTTTTTTTTTTTGCTTTGTTTTGTTTTTTGAATGTCCAGAGGACCAGACTTAACTTTTTTTAGATTTTTCTACCTGGATTATTGAGCATGCATCAGGATATGTGGACCAAGAAGTGGGAAAGATTAGGGAGGGTGAAGTTTGGAAAGTTCTGAAAATAATGAAGAAGGACAAGGCAGAAGGGAAAAGGACCTGAGGGCATAAAATGTCTAGCAGAAATGGCAGTGAGGTTTTTGATTCAAATATTCAATGGCATTTTTCATTCAACCTTTGTTTATACAGGTTAATCCCACTGAGGCTCGGGGACTCATTTACAAGAGAAACCTGACTTTAACAAAGAGTGATGACATCAGTGGACAACAACAGACAATCATAAAGGATGAAAACAAATTGAGAATAACAAGTGAAAAGAAAATGGTATTTAAAAATCTAACAAAAAACAGCTAGGTAGAAAGGCGATGTATAAAACTAAAAACAGGGACATGTCTGCATCGGTTTATTATCTCTTATCTGTTTGGCATATTCAAGGATGAGAAAATGACTGAGGAATGGAGAAGTATGCTGGTGCGCAACAGAAAAAAGGGTGATCCATCTAGTTGTATAAACTACAAGGGAATTAAGTTATTGAGTCACACGATAAAATCTGGGAGAGAGAGTGTTGTGGAATTTAGACAGACGAGAGATGACTATTCGTGAGCAACAGTACGGTTTCATGCCAAGAAAGAGCACCACAGATGCCATTTCTTATTTGAGGATGTTGAAGGATAAGTACAGAGAGTCTCAGAAAGAACTTCATTGTGTATTTGTGGATTTAGAAAAAGCATTTGACAGAGTGCCGAGGGAGGAGGTGTGTATTGCATGAGGAAATCTGGAGTGGCAGAGACGTATGTTAGACTGGTACAGGACATGTACGAGGACAACAGGACAGTGGTGAGGTGTTCTGTAGGAGTGACAGATAGCTTCAAGGTGGAGGTAGGATTGCATCAAAGATCAGCTCAGAGCCCCTTCTTGTTTGCTCTGGTGATGGACTGACTTAATAGATGAGGTCAGGCAGGAATCCCTGTGGACTATGATGTTTGCAGATGACATTGTGATCTGTGGTGAGAACAGGGAAATGGTGGAAGAGAACTTGGAGAGGTGGAGGTATACACTTGAAAGAAGAGGAATGAAGCCGTAGTAAGACAGAGTACAGGTGTGTGAATGAGAGGGAGGCCGGTGGGCAGTGAGGCTACAAGGAGCAGAGGTCACAAAGGTGCAGGACTTCAAGTACTTGGGGTCCACTGCCCAGGAAAATGGGGAGAGTGGTAAAGACGTGAAAAAGAGAGTCCAGGCAGGATGGAGTGGATAGAGAAAAGTTCCAGGAGTGATTTGTGACAAAATAGTGTTATCAAAGGACAAAGGAAAAGTTTACAAAACTGTGGTGAAACCAGCTATGCTGTATGGTCTGGAGACAGAGACATGGACAAAAAGACTGGAGAAAGAAGTGGAAGTGACAGAAATGAAGATGTTGAGGTTCTCCTTAGGAGTGACAAGGATGGATAAGATTAGGAATGAGATCATCAGAGGTACAGCACAGGTTGAACAACTGGGAGATAAAGTTAGAGAGGCCAGACTGAGATGGTTCGGACATGTCCAGAGGAGGGACAGTGGGTATATTAGTAGAAGGATGTTAGAAATGCAGCTGCCAGGAAAAAGACATATGATTGAGCATGAACTTTGTTACAAAGAGGAGATATATGGATGCAGTTAAGAGAGGACAAGGAGGTAGTTGGAGTGAGAACAGAGGATGCAGAGGACAGAGTGAGATGGAGGACGATGACTCGCTCTGGTGACCCCGGAAGAGGGAAAAGTCATTTGAAGATTTTCATAGCTCAAATAGATTTATGGTTCAGCATTCTGGGCAGGTGCTGAGTTTTACATAGTACTTTTTTTTTCTTTTATTGGCTCTCTTATTTATCAACTTGTAAAAAAAAAAAGACAGTGGCAGAATGTTTCAACACCTTACTTTGCATATGAATGAGGATGGTTCAAACCTACTGCATGTGGAAATAGCTGCTTGACAAGAGTCCATTGTTCTAGTGGCTCAACTGTTGATTGCTGAGATTAGCATCAACACCAACGCCTACCCTGTCATAAGCTCCCACTTCTCGGGCAGGATTCAGTAGGTAGAGAAAATGAGGCCCTATTTACACGGACACGATGGGGGGAAACGTAGGTTTTTTCGTATGTTAATTAGAGGAAAAGATTTGCGTTGACAAGGTCGCATTTTGGGTTTACATGCATCCGGAGGATTCCCCCCCGCCCTCCCGAATCCCCTGTAGTTACCATGCCGGGTCATTAGATGGTGCTGTGAATTTTGTACCTTCACCTAATGTGCATGCGTGCTGCCTCGGCACGTTGTTTTCCTCTGTGCTAACCAGCTAATAACAACATAACGTAACAACAAGTTAAAGCTGGATTTTGGACAAGAGTCGACAGATTTGATGCCAAGTGGGACTGCTTCATCTAACGGCTCCACACCAGTCACTGGGTGGACCAGAACCGAGTCAATGTCGGACTTTACTCCGTGATCATCAGTAGCTGTTTTACAGCAGGTAAATCAACGTTCTTAATAATGTTAGCTTGGGTTTACTTCGGTTACAAAACAACCAACTCAGTTTTTATTTTTTCCTGAAAGAAGAAGAAGCTGGCCTTCCACCAGGCGGACCAGTTCTGAACGAGGCCCAGATGCAGGTCAGGAGGCCGTCGAAGAGAGATGTTGATGAACTATTTGTTTTAAATTCACCTCATTTCTTTTATTCAATCAATTCAAGTTCAGTTAACTTGTTTTAATAGTGTGTTCAGTATAATTATGAGTTTTTAGTGTTACACACAGTTTGTGGTGTTGAATAAATAAATAAAAAACAAACCTGATGTGTTCATTTTCAACTTTAGTGATCACGCTATATGTTTAGCATCATTTTAAATTTGAATCACATAATTTCCAGATATCTTTATTTAGCTCAGAGCTTCATTATAGCTCGCACTAACATAAATAGTTTTTATTATTATTAAACTGTTGTTATTTAGCACATTTATGTTATAGTGCAGCGCGACGTGTGCGCGTGCCTCGTTCTATAAACAGCGACATTAGAACTGGATCAGACTGTGTCTCTTCCAACACAGATGTCGGTCACAGCACCTGGAATCTGACGTAGATTAACTATGAGATTAAAATATATTCCATCAGTCGAGGTTCTGAAAGCACTATCCGCCGCCATGTTTATAGAAATATAGCGTCTGTCCGCGCGTGCGCATGTGGTTTAACACAAAGCCTCAGCGGGAGATGTTTACATTATCAGCGGGGGGTCAGCGAAAAACCTCCACTCTGGAAGGTGGGTTCAGAAACTTCCGGATTCAAAGAGGGGGGCCACTGGTGTCGTGTAAATGATCAGCAGATCCGCAGACAGAAAGCTGCGGATGCACTCAAAATACGCAGCGTGTAAATGGCCCCTGAGTGAGTACTTGAATGAGTATCCATGTGTGTATTTCACAAATCTAAATAAATATTCACGCAATAACAAAAAACAGGGTGGCACAGTGGAACACCTAGTAGAGCTACCGCATCTCAGCGAGAAGGTCGTCAGATCAAACCTCGACCTATTCCGGGTGGAGTTTACTTGTTCTTTCCGTGCATGTGTGGGTTTTCTCCAGTTTCCTCCCACAGCCCAAAAACATGCATGTTACGCTGATTGGTAACTCTAAATTGTCTCTAGGTGTGAGTGAGAGAGTGAATGGTTATTTGTCTCTATGTGTCCCTGTGATGGACTGGAGACCTGTACAGGGTGTAACCCGCCTCTCGTAATGACTGCTGGATATGAGCACTAGTAACCCCCATGACCCAGAGCGGAAGAAGCAGATAAAAGATAATGGATAGATGAATGGATAACAAAAAACACAAACCTCATGAATAAACAAGAATGAAGGTCAGATGCAAACAGACAGCATGCATGTAACATTGTTTACAGCCTTACAAACTTTTATTTTCTGCATAAATGTGTCAAAATCATATCTAACAAATCTAGTTCGGACAACAAGAATGGTGTTAGTAAGAAATGAAACAGTGGACATGAGGCCAGAGGAGAGGATTGCTCTTCAACGCCCACTGTTTCAATGCTCTCATTTCTTCCTATCTGAAGAAAGGATGAAACGTCTTAAAGATCAACAATCCTTGAAGGGATGCATAGTGATGGCTGCCTTTCCTCCTAGTTTTAAACTAAAATCATCTCGTGTTGAGAATGAACAGAGTTAGATATTTTGGCCAAACAATAAATGGCATTATGCACGATCTCATACAATACACTGAGATAGTCTGAGATGTCTTCGCTCTCAGAAAATGCTCTGAGAATGACTTTCAGCTACTACCATGCCAAATTTAGCTCAATATCAGAATATATGAATGAGTTATAGCCATTTTTGTTCACAACGTTGTGGCCTTCCTAAACTGATCTGAGTCCAAATGTGAAATAAATTATGATGTACAGCCATTGATTCCCTTGTTTGTTTCTGTTTAAGCACATTTCTTTCCAGCGTTGTTGTTGAGGCGTTGATGGTTTGTAGTTTTTTTTTGATGGTTTGTTTTAATTGTTTATGTAATTTTCAAATATTTTTTGTGGACAATAATAAACTTTGTGCTTTGCGTTAAGTTATTGATATTCTCGCTGTTTCTCGGTACAATGATAATAAAGCTTATTCTGATTCTGATTCTATTGTCCACTGCCAAATGCGGATGTGCAATGTTTTTGCTCCTTTCTTAGTGTGTTTGTTTTATCAGCTGTGTTTGTGAAATATCTCATGATCTATGATAAAATGAACTGTGACAAATTTTAAAGAAAGTTTTAGAAGGTAATCATTAAATGAACATGATATTATTAGTATTAATAACAAAATATCTAATAATAATTAAAGACCATAAGGTCTTATATTATCCATCCATAAATTATCTTTTAGCTGCTTATTCATTTTTGGGTCTTGGGGGTCACTGGTGCCCATGTCCATCAGTCACTGTGTGAGAGGCGGAGGACACCCTGGACAGGTCTCCAGTCCATCACAGGGACACATAAAGACAAACAAACATTCACTCTCTCTCTCGGGACAATATTAATTTGTCTATCATGCATGTTTTTGGTCTGTGGGAGGAAACCAGAGTACCTGGAGAAAACTCCCACATGCACAGAGAGAACATGCAAACTCCACCCAGAAAGGACCCGAGCCAGGATTTGAACCAGCAAACTTCTCGCTGAGAGGCAACAGCTCTACCCTCTGAGCCACTGTGCCATCCTTCTTATGCTATTAATGTAGTTCATTTAAAAATCTAAATTAATATCATAAGGTGATTATATTGCTAATAATTAGTTGTTAAGTTTAGTTACTAATATCCTGATGCTTGCTCAATAATCCAGGTAGAAAAATCCCAAAAAGGTCATTCTGGTCCTCTGGACATTCAAAACAACAAAACAAAGCAAAAAAAAAATATAGAAACGTTTCGTCTCTCATCCGAGAGACTTCCTCAGTCTGAGGTGCTGTTTTCAGCTCAGTCTCTTAAATAGCACCTTCTCAGAGTGGATCAACCAGTTTTGCTGCTGACAACCAAAACCAGCTGATCACATGGTCAAGAAGGACCATCAGCCTAACAATGGATCATTAGCACACTGATGGCTGTTTACTGTTCACAGAGGGCTGAGTGATACTAGCAATCACAGCATTGTAAGAGGGGGACAATTGAACACGTAGGCCTCCACCCCTGTTTAATGATGGACGATTTCTTTTCACAAAGATGGCCTCCTTTACTCCTCTCTCAAACCACTAATGTTAAAATTTCACTCACTTTCTCTAAAGTTTTTGTTTTTTCCCACATTTTCATTTCTAGCTTTAAATAAGACAGGCATGGTTTCATGAACATATCAATTTAAGCTGCCAATTTAGCTCATGGACAAAATTTTAAGATGACTGAAACACACTATGTTATTTTCCCTAATAGCTAGTTCAAAAAGCTGAGGTAAGGGTATTGAGTGTTGCCAGGTGTTGATCAAAAAGCCCATCCTGAGGGCACCATCTTAGCTGGTTAGTTACAGTACCTCAACTACAGTATATTTGTGGACTAGTATGGCCAAAGACATTACCTCCAAATATAGTTTAAATTCACTGAAAAACTAAAGGAACACAATAAATGTTGTTATCAGTCTAATGCCGTTTTCATATAAAGGCTGTGGAACCTGCACAGCAAACAGAGAAGTGTGCAAACGCAAAGGGTTTTGAATGTTATGGCTACATCTGCTTGACCAAAAATAGCCTCAGCAAGTCTAGCATGTCTAGACTAGTTTTTCCTGTTTCAAGGTTTTCTCTGTCACATTGTCATAAAAACCTCGTTGGCTGGTTCATTTTATGCAAAAGAGGAACAAAGAGCTGCAGTGTGCAACAAAAGCAACGAAACAGAATAAAATTATATATTAATTATTTGGATTGTGAAGTTTTTCTTTTTTTTTTTTATTATCTGGTATTCTCATAATCATAGATAGGAACCAGCTCCCCCCTTCTGGGTAGAGAAGATGGATGGGAGGATGATTAGAGGATGGAGCTCCAGGTTTCATGTTACACGAGACAAAAGCAGCAGTAAGAATGACAAAACTCACAGCTATGTTTACTGGCAAGACAAACATCAAGGGAATAATTTTTTTTTTAACACAAATATTTCCTTCTCTTGCTCCTTTGATCAAACTATCAGGTTTGTTAAAGATTGCTTCTGGTTCAACATGGTTTAAGTGACTGAGTCATTTACAGACCTCTGAAAGACTCAATGTTTTAGCATGTCAATGAGATCAGTTTGTTGGAACAGGGCACACACACCCTCGGAACCTGTTTGAAAGAATGTCCGGAAAACGGAAACAAAATTAATTCAGCATAGATAAAACCACAATACTGAATCTGACTGGAAATACTTGTTTTCGTTATTAACAGGCAGAACCAACCCTATTTTAAATAGACAAATTGAAATGCACGAGTTTGCATGAAGAGTATTCAGATGTCCGGGTGGACGTGAACGCTGCCTCCCCAGCGCTGTTGCTCCTCTCCCTTCCCTCTTTAGTGGCAGGTGCATGAAACATAATGACCTGCTCTGTGTGTTGTTGACGTATAATGAATAACTTGTTCTGTGTGAGATGTAAAAAAAAATAAGAGCATGAAACTTAAGTGAAATATTATTTGGGTGATGTATTTATAAATGCTAACAGGGTCCTCATGTTTGAAGCTGAAGCCATAACAATTTATGGTGAGATGACAAACTCAGCTTCACACAGCCACATTATATCACCATGACTAAGGTTTTTAATTAGTTTTGTTCTATTTCGCCATCACTTTGACCTTTCTGATGACCAAGCTATGTTGAAATAGATTACCGTATTTTCCAGCGTATAAGTTGCAGTTTTTTTAAACAAATTAGCATGCCTGTGACTTTTACAGCGAAGCGATGGATTTATGTTTTTTTTCCTCATATTTATAACCCAATTTTTGGCTGAGATCTGATGATTTCATTCATTCTGACATGGAAAATATTGAACACTACCATTTACAGCCACACTTGACTAATATGGCAAGCCAAGTGTCTCGTTAATAGACAAAAGTGGCTATTAATGAGACACTTGGCTTGCCATACCAAGCCACCTTTCTCTTGCTCCGGAGCTCCTGGAGCAAACGTCAAATCAGCTGCATTTTGCCACATCGCCCTGGTGAAATGCAGCTGATTTGATCGTCAAAGTCTTTTTATTAAGGAAAAGTTCAACTGAGACACACCTTTACTATAATGTCGAGCAAACAAATAATTGTTTTTAGGTGGTTAACTTGTTTAATTTTGAAGAAATGCACAGCGAATCATCCCTCTGCGCGCTCCTGCAGCTACGAGGTGGCTTTTGAAATGCAGCTGATTTGACCGTTAAAGTGCATTTATTAAGGAAAAGGTCAAATGAGACACACCATTACTATAATTTAGATCAAACAAATAATTGTTTTTAACTGTTAATCTTGTTAAATTCTTGTTCAAGTCCTCCCGTGCACGCTCCCGCGGCTGCCATTTGGCAGCCAATCGATTTTTGGCACAACACTGGCACACGTTTCCGATTTTTCAGCGGTGACGCGTAACAAATGCGACACGTCAGTGGTGATGCATAACAGATGTAAGGTACACAGCGAAGTGACATATTAATGGTTTTTTCCAATTTATTAGGCATAATTGGACTGATGTGATTTACACGGCGGTGCAATGTGTATGGTGGGAAATATGGTATATATTTTAAGAGGATACAGAAGTTGAGCATCATCAAATTCAGATTCTATATCAGATTCTATCATGAGAAAATGGTAAATGGGCTGCACTTATATATCTCCTTTCTATTTTATCAAGACACTCAAAGCTCTTTACAACAATCTGTGCCTCATTTACCCATTCATACAGCACTCTACTAGATCTATACAAAGAATAATCAGAGCTTTACCACATTCATACACTGATGGGACGCACATTGGAGGCAATAAAGGGTTCAGTGTCTTGCCCAGGGACACTTCAGCATGTGACTGCTGGTGGAATCGAACCCCCAACTCTCACATTGGAGGGCGACTGCTCTAACCACTCAGCGAAGAGTTAAGAGGGAAGCATTAAAAAAGAAGAAAGAAACAATTTTTTTTTTTTAATTATAAGAAAAAACATCTATTTTTAAGATCAGAAGATATGAGTAAGTTTGACTGAAAACAAGGCTCAGTTTCAGTTACTGATTCTGAAGCGTCCGGTGGTTTGGAGACTTTTTACAAAACTCCAGACTGGAAGTTAAAAATAATAATTTTGGATGTACTAATGGGCGAAAATATTTTTAGTTCCCCCCCATAACCTGCCATACAATAAATATTTTGCGATTTTTTTAAAAACTGAAATGTGAAGATTTTTTTTTGAAACAAAAGACCTGTAAAGATTTACAAAGAAAAAGTCTGTTAAAAATGATATATTTATTTCATGCTAAAATAGTTCAGACAGACTGGTTCTTCTTCTTTCAGTTTTTCCCTCTTCAGGGCTCGCCACAGCGAGTCATCCTCCTCCATCTCACTCTGTCTCCTCTCTACCAGCATCCAGACAGTGTATCTCCTCCTTGGCCTTTCTTTTTGTCTTTTTCCTGGCAGCTGCATTTCTAACATCCTTCTACCAATATACCCACTGTCCCTCCTCTGGACATGTCCAAACCATCTCAGTCTGGTCTCTCTAACTTTATCTCCCAGTTGTTCAGCCTGTGCTGTACCTCTGATGATCTTATTCCTAATCTTATCCATCCTTGTCACTCCTAAGGAGAACCTTAGCATCTTCATTTCTGCCACTTCCAGTTCTGTCTCCTGTCTTTTTGTCCACGTCTCTGTCTCCAGACCATACAACCTAACTGGTCTCACCACTGTCTTATAAACTTTTTCTTTGACCTTTGATGCCACCAATTTGTCACAAATCACTCCTGGAACATCTCTCCATCCAGAGAAGTCATTCAGACTGACTACTTGGTTATTTATTTTTTATTTTATTAGAAGTTGTCACAATCCTCAGTGTTGGAACCCAATTGCAGAGAGGCGAGTGAGGCAGGAGTTTAAAAATAAAAATAATTTATTTTTTAATAACAAAACAAAAGGCTGTCGGTGCAGCAAAACTTACTTGGGCAGACAGGATCAGAAACAAGGCAGAGCAGATAATCAGGTGGACAAGAAACAGACAAGACAGAAGAGGACTGAGATGTCTGTAAACACAGAACAATGACCAGACAAGGAGTGAAGGAGAGAAAGGCTTTTTATAAGGCAGAGGGAGAGTGAGTAATGAGAGCACCTGGGCAGGTGGCTGATGAGGGACAGGTGTGAATGATAAAGACTGAGGAGTGGAGAGGCAGACTGAGGAGTGAGTGGAAAACAGGACCAGATACACAAAAACAGAAAACACACAAAGAGCAGAGGCTTAGGCAGATGGGGGGCAGCGGGGGCCGCTGACCGTGACAGGAGTGGAGAGGCAGACTGAGGAGTGAATGATAAAAACTGAGGAGTAGAGAGGCAGACTGAGGAGTGAGTGGAAAACAGGACCAGATACACAGAAACAGAAACCACACAAAGAGCAGAGGCTTAGGACACAGAAACAGAAACCACACAAAGAGCAGAGGCTTAGGCAGATGGGGGGGCAGCGGGGGCCGCTGACCGTGACAGAAGTATGAACAAATAATATTTTTAAGCTATTAGTGTAGTAAGGGCAGCACGGTGGCGCAACTGGTAGAGCTGCTGCTTCTCAGTGAGCAGGTCCTTGGTTCAAATCCCGGTCCAGGGGCCTTTCTGGGTTGAGTTGCATGTTCTCTCTGTGTATGCGTGGGTTTTCTCCAGGTACTCCGGTTTCCTCCCACAGACCAAAAACATGCATGTTAGGCTGATTGGTAACTCTAAATTGTCTCTAGGTGTGTGAGAGAGAGTGAATGGTTGTTTGTCTCTATGTGGCCCTGTGATGGGCTTGCGACCCGTCCAGGGTGTACCCCGCCCCTCGCACAGTGATTGGTGGACATGGGCACCGGCGACCCCGTGACCCAAAATGGAAGAAGCGGGCAAAAGATAATGGATCGAGTAGTAAGCAATAAGATGGTCAATGTTTCCCCCTAAGGAACATGAATGGCCAATAAGTTAAAGGATGTTACAAGGATTAAAGTCAAAATCAACAGAGCTCTCATTTTGTGATTCACCATGGCAACCACAGCGGAAAAGATGGTTAAAAAAGGTACCTTACCATTTTTGATCTTTTTTTTTTTTTTTAACAGATCAAATATGCTTCTTGTTGGATTAATGATACAACTCCTATCTGTTGCATTTGTACTTGTAGGCACAGTGAAACAAACAATGGTGAATTATTTGTCTATATTATGTGGGGATTGTGGGACGCTTGTTTAGATGTGTTAATCTGTAAATATATTTTTTGGCATTATTCTAATGTGAGGCAATTCAAAGTAACTTGGCTTTAATATTGGTAAAACTATTGTGGTACATCTTGCTTAGTCACATAGTCTGTTGCCATGGTGACAGGCTCTGACTTAATCAACTACGTCCAGAATGAAAATCTCAAGAGTTACATTCAGTTTCACAGTTAACTTTCTGAGAAAAACCCTCTGCTGTGGTTTGTTGGTGAACTTGTCCACCATTATTCTAAAGCTAGTTAATTTGTGTCAAACGGAAACACCTAAATCCATTTACTTTGACCTCATTTTATGTGACCTGTTTAAAGCTTTATTGTGCGAATGTTTATGAAGCATTCACACTGTGATCCATTTTTCTTCCATACGTTTTTCAGTGCAATGCTCGTCCTGCAGCTTTCAAGCTATTTCAACAAATCATAAACCAAAACGTTCAGCTCTTTCAGGACAATCCTGCTATGACTTTTGGTATTGGTGCAACTTTAGCTTTTTTGAAATATTTAGCCTTTTGTGCCATTTTTTCTCATATAAAATGAATTGAGCTCATTTTACTTCCTCCATATCTTTAGATCTGTTTACAACCTTTTACTGCTCCTTTCTCATTTTGTTCTGAATCAGCTTCTTTCAGCTTCCTTGTGCAAATTTACACATTTTCATCTACATTCAGCAGTTTTTCAGATGTTTTGTGCTCCTTTTAGATTATTTCTGCTAACTACAACATTTTTGTGCTTCTTCTAACTTATTTAAGAGAATCTGTTGGACTCCTGGCAGGGACCAATGCAGACATGTTCCTGTTTGTAGTTTTCTACATTCGCCCTAGAATCTAGCTGTTTTTTGTTACCTTTTTCTTTTAGCCATCCTATTTGTAAAAAAAACAAAAACAAAAAAAAAAACCTGCAGTGTTACTTTTTATAATTGTTTATTGTTGCTGCTGTTGTGCATTGTTGTCATCTTTCTTTGTTGAAAGCAGGTCTCTCTTGTAAATGAGTCCTCGAGGCTCAATGGGATTTACCTGTCTAAATAAAGGTTGACTGAAATTTCTGCTAATTTCAGCATGTAATACTCCTTTCAGCTTATTTCTGCAAGTTTCAGCTTTTTCTGAAATTTCAGCTACTATATATCTATTTTATGCTAATTTAAGCTTTTTCAGCTAAATCTACATTTTTTCCACTCATTTCAACATTTTTCAGCCTGATTCAACAAAAATGGTCTCTCTCCACTTCCTAACTGTAATTTCAGCTACTTTCTGCTTTTTCAGATAATTTTCAGCAGGATTTTTTTTTGCTAATTTTAGCTTTTTTGAGATAATTTCCTCTTTTTTGTGCTCATTTTTGCTTCTTTCAGTAAATGTGTTATTTCTGCTTTATTCTGCTAAATTAAGCTTGTTCTACCTTATCAACTACCTTTTAAAAAGTTTTAACTAATTTCAGCTGTTTTCAGATGAACTCAAGTTTTTCTTGGTAATTTCTGCTACTTTCAGCCTAGTTAACTTATTTCTGCTGATTTCAGCTTGATATGCACCTTTAAGCTTTTTTTCTGCTAGTTTCAGCTTTATCTGCTATTTCAGTTAGCATTTAGCTGTTTTATGCTAATTTTAGATTTTTAAGGTAATTCCACATTTTTTAAGCTCATACCAGCTCTTTCCACTTCCTTCTGGCAGGTTAAGCTTTTTTTTCTGGCTTTTCAGCTGCTTTTCAGCATTTTTTTTGTTGTTGCTAATTTCAGCTTTTTTACTTGATTTTCTCATTTTTATGATTATTTTTGCTTATTTAAACCTAATTCACAAATATGTGTTCTTTCTGCTTTAGTCTGCTAATTTAGGCTTGTTCTTGCATTTCAGCTACATTTCAGAATAGTTTTAGCTAATTTCAGCTGTTTCTCAGTAAGTTCTTCTGCTATATGAAGTCACACTACATTTTCGAAGTAAATGCTATTTCTCTATATTTGTTTTTATATTTGTTATATTTGTTTTTCTTTTTTGTTTGCGCATTTCAACACCGCGCCTGCATTGAAATATTTTATTTATGCACAACATGCATCAACAATCTTATATATTTTCAGTTTACAATGTAAATATTTTGTTTAGACGTACTTAGTTTAATTTGGATTTGAAGTTTTGGTGTCCCTTTTATTGTGGCCATTTGAGACATTTCATAAGTTTGTGTGTCTTTAGTGATAGTGAGACATTAGTTTTATAAATGCAGACATATTATAAATGTCCAGCTGTGGTTTTTTGCATAGTTTAGTGCTCTGGTAGTTTTAATGTTCAGTAAAGCAATGGTTTTCTCCCTCACACACCACTGAATTTCCTGTTACGCTGTATAAAACTTCCTTTGTCTTTTAAGGCTGTGGTTTGTTCGACTATGACAAAGATAACTGCAACGCATCAATTTCGCAAGCAATAAGATAGTTTTTTTTATAAAACATCTGCATGAAAGTCAGCAGACGACATGCATTTCTTCAGAAAATGCTAGGTCTTCATTTTTCTTCCCCCCCCCCTTGTCCTGTCCGGCATTGTGAAACTTAGAATTATTGTCTGAGTGTCAAAGTGAAGCCCAACAGATTTACTTTCACAAGCAGAGCATTATGGCTGGCCTTAATGCTCTGCTTGATATAAAAATTTAATTTTATTAGAATTTGCTTTGGGTTTGTTCCAGATGTAATGGACATGGGGATGAAAAACAAAGAAGATGACAAAGCAGGAAAGTGAGAGAAGGGTTAAAAGGTACAGAAGGAGATAGGAATAGAGGAGAGAGAGAGAGAGAGAGAGAGAGAGAGAGAGAGAGAGAGAGAGAG
>NC_056499.1:43183783-43202915 GCF_014905685.2 Nematolebias whitei | reverse complement strand
AGAGAGAGAGAGAGAGAGAGAGAGAGAGAGAGAGAGAGAGAGAGAGATTTGATTTTAAAAAGTCGTTTATTTCATTATTGTTTCACAATAAGCTTACTTCAGTACATCTGCAATATACAATTCAGAATCATTAAGAGTGAATAAAAAGCACTTATAGTCCCACTTGTCTTTAAACATTTCCAGTTCGTTCATTTTTGAATAATACTTAAATTCCATCATAAGTCTTGCTTTCAACATACTCTTAAAGAAAAGCAAACAGTCACAACTCTGACTTCCATTAATCTTTTCTTTTCTGCTTAGATATATTGCCAGTTTTGCTTGTCCAAAAATAAAATTCAATAAACGTCCTTTCTTCTTTTTCTTTTTACCATAGGAAAAACCAAATATGAACATTAAGGTAGTGAAAGATTCCCCAACAGATTTCAAAATATCACTAAGTAAACTAAATAAAGACAACAATCTTGGACATTGTACAAAACAGTGAAAAATGGTCTCCCTCGTTAAACAAAACGGACACTCATCTGAAACAGTTGGATTTATGATTGATATGAAAGCATTTACTGCAATGATGCCATGTAGAATACGCCACTGTAAGTCACCAGTGTTCTTGGTTAATGGTGGTTTGTACAACATACTCCACATTGGTTTTGCATCAGACTGACTACTAAAGAATTCCCTCCAAGGTGTATCTTTTTTGTCTTTAAGTTTTGCCCTGTTTAGAGCTTTAACACACCTTTGATATAATGTCTTTCCATTTGCAGAGTCCAAAAAAGTCCAAACCTTGCTGTCCTCCAGCAGAGGACCCAGAACTTCACAGTCTTTTAAGTTGGGTCTAATGCATAGCTTATGAAAGTTGTCTGTTTCTTCAGGTGTTAAGAGTCCGTCAAACCATCCAGATATCAAACTTTTGTCTTCCTCCGATAACGCTCTCTTAAACTTCTCCAGCATCAGATCTACTATACGAACAGAGCAAACTTCCAGTTTTCTTGCAAGAGCAGTAGAGTTGTCCATGTCAGCTCCAATCAGTTCAAGGAGAAGTTGAACAGTTGTTACTCCCTTATTCTGTAAAAGTCTAGACATCATGGGTATTTTATCCCATAACGAGCCTAGGCGTGATCCTTTAAGAATTGGCTCCTTCAGTAACCAGAATAAAGATGTAGAAGTTCCCGTTATTCCTGCTTCCATTAACTTCCATGTTTTTAAAACATTAATATAGAAGGATGACAGACCATTTGTGCTGATTCCCGAACAGTCAATGATAAACAATGTCTTTCCCAAACCCATGTTACCAACTTGCTGACAAAAACATTCTGCCACCTGTCTCCACAATACATTTTGGTCCCCATAGAGAAAACTTTGCAAAAATTGTAGCCTGAAAGCAACTTTTCTGCTTTCCAGATGAATCAAACCCTGACCTCCTTCTTCTTTTTGTAAAAAAAAAGTACACTTTGAGGTATCCAGTGAAGTCTGTCCCAAAAAAAATTAACAATAATACTTTGTAATTTCATTAGTAAATTTGGTGGCGGTTCCAGTACAGCTAAACGATGCCACAATGTAGAAGCCACCAAATTATTAATAACAAGTGTTCGCCCCCTGTAAGACAGTCTTGGCAAAAGCCAGCGCCATTTTTTCAGTTTTCCTTCTATTTTTTCAACTACATCTTCCCAGTTTTTCATAACCTCCACATGATCACCTAAATGAACACCTAGATATTTAAAACCATTTTTTACCCACTTCAGTTCATCAGGTAGTCTGGGCTCGTCTCCTTGCCATTTGCCTATTAACAAAGCTTTGCTCTTTCCCCAGTTTATTTTAGAAGATGAAAATTTGCCAAAACTTTCAGTGATAGCTGTTAGTTTTTGAACATCATGATTGTTTGTTACCGCCACCACAATATCGTCTGCATATGCAGAAAGATGCAATGATGAAAAATGTTCTTTTAATTTTACACCATTCATTGTTTTCTGATCTGGCATAACAGAGGTTCAATACTGATTGAATAGAGCATACCTGACATTGCACAGCCTTGTCGAATTCCCCTCTGTACAAGAAATGGGGCACTCAACCCACCATTGATTTTCAAAATACTTTCAATGTCACAATAGAGTGTTTTTATCAGAGCAATGAAGCCAGGGGAGAAACCAAAAGCTTCTAAAGTATTCCATAAAAAATGGTGCTCCACCCGATCAAATGCCTTTTCTTGGTCAAGGGAAATCAGACCAAACTTTAAATCCAATGAACCAGACATGTCCAAAACGTCTCTAATAAGGGATATATTATCTCTTATAAGTCTACCAGGGATGCAGTATGACTGGTCAGCGTGTATAACTTGGCCAATCACTTTTCTCAGTCTGTTTGCCAAGGCTTTTGAGAACATTTTGTAATCAGCACATAGAAGACTGACTGGTCTCCAATTTCTTATTTCACAAAGATCACCTTTTTTAGGTAGAAGAGTGAGAACAGCTCTTCGACAGCTGAGTGGTAATCTTCCCCTCGCTATGCTGTCATTTAGAACCTCTAATAAGTCCTCTGACAAAAGGGTCCAAAAGGTTCTGTAGAACTCCACAGGCAGGCCATCTATTCCAGGAGCTTTATCATTGTCCATGCTCGCCAGTGCCACTTGCAGTTCTTGCATGGTCAGAAGGTGTCCTAAGGCCGTGTTGTCCTTAGCTGAAATCTTTGGCAGATCATTTAAAAAGTGTTCTGTTATGTCAGCACATTCTTTATATTCAGTGGCATAAAGCTTAGAAAAAAAGTCCACAGCTCTTTTTCTTATTGCAGTTGTTTCCATTAAGTCTCTTCCATCTTCTGCTCGAATACTATGAATGAGTCGACTTTGACCATTTTTCTTCTCCAAATTGAAGAAAAATTTAGAGGGAGCATCCATTTCAGTAACACTTTGAAAGCGTGAGCGAACTAACGCCCCCTGTGCTCTAATCCCGAGTAGATCAGCCAAAGCAGTCTTTTTCTTTTTGAGTCTGAAAATGACCTGCATCTCCTGTAGATCCACTCAAAGTCTGAAGATCCATTATGTCCATCTCTAGATCCTTTATAGATTGTACAAGCTCTCTTGTGACATTGGAAGTATATTGAGTACAAAACTGTTGAATTTTTATTTTTCCAATATCCCACCATTGTTGTAAGGAAACAAACTGAGATTTTTTGGTTTTCCACTCTTTCCAAAGAAATGAGAAACATTCTTTAAAGAAGCCATCATTTAACAAAATAGTGTTTAAATGCCAATATGCACTCTTGGGTTTTACTCCACTGAGGAAAATATTTCCTATCACCATGCTATGGTCAGAGAAACCAACAGGACACAATATACAGGATTTAAACATTTGTAAGTGATGTTCAAAACAATAAAATCTGTCAAGTCTTGCCATTGTAATGTAATTGTCTTTACAGTGAGTCCAGGAATATTGTCTACTTGTCCCATGTTTAGAGCGCCACACATCAGCTAACTCATGAGTCTCAATAATATGTTTCAAAATTGTCCGTGAACGAATATTAGGCTCTAAGTGATTTCTGTCCAAATCATCAAGAGTACAATTAAAGTCTCCTCCCAAAATCAAGTAATCTGTTGAGGCACAGCTTGCAACAGTATTTCCTAATTTTTCTAAAAACTTACATCTTTCATTAGGATTTGATGGCGCATAAACATTTAGCAGGACAAAAGTTAGTTTTTCATATTTTGCAGTTACTTTCAGCAACCTCCCTGGAAAAACTTCTTCCACTTCACAAGATTCTGGAAGAAAGTTTTTTGAAAAAATAATTGCCACTCCGGCACTCAATGAATTTTTATGACTCATGACAATATTCCCATCCCATTCCTTTTTCCAATCAACTTCATTATCAATGTTACTATGAGTTTCCTGAGCAAAGGCAAAGTTGATACATTTAGTTTTTAGAAGTTCAAAAAAAATTGCTCTTTTCTTTGCATCTCTTGCGCCATTCAGGTTTAAAGATGAAATCTTTAACCTACTCATAGTCAGCCAGGAAAAGATCAGTAAGATTGAAGCAAAACAGCAAAACAACTCCTGTCTTTTACTTTTTGGATGCATCATTTGTTGAGGTTCTCAGTTTCTGTATCAGTTTTCGAAGACGATAGATTTCAGTGTCCTTCAAACCTTCTGGGCCTCTTTGTCTCATTAACCATTTGACCGAATCCAGAAACATTATTCTATTAGGAAAATGATCATCTACAGATACATCCCTTTTTCCTTTGGTTGCTTCCAAAAAACTACGGATCTGTTCAACGCTGTAGCCATTAGTTACCTGACCATCAGGAATTGAGGAGTCAGATGCTTCTCTGTCACTGTCCGAGTCAGAAAAGAACTCTGACTCACTCTCTGGTACAAGTTTTTCTTTTACCTGGATTTTCTTTGGTTTTGCTGCTTTTGACTGTCTTGTTTTTCTTTTTGCGTTTGGCATTTTAAACACAGTTTCATCATCCCTCACCGTTTTCTCCCCCTTAGACACTACTTCATCTACATTCAGTTCCTCTTGAGTTATTTCTTCTTCAATAACTTTCTCACTTACTTCATCTACACAAGTCGAAGTAGAAGCAACCTGACTGTTTTGCTGCATGTCTGAGCCAGACTCAGGAACATCTGCTCCTCTCTGCTCACTTTCAATGTCCACAGAGACTGTCTCTGTCCCTCCAGCAGGCTGGGGGGGCTCTTCTGATTTTCGAGCTTTTTCAGGACAAGTCCGCGCTAAATGTCCCTCCTGTCCACATCCAAAACATTTCATTGTTTCAGTTGTTGCAAAGATAGTATAGTCAAAACCCTCAACTTTGAATCTCATGACTATGTTCAGTTCCTCAGCATCATTTAATAAGATCATAAACACCTGCCTCCTGAAAGACACGACATGTTTCAGTTTTTCTGATTTACAACCTGAAGGAAGCATTTTCATGGTTGAGACAATCTGACCATGACGTGACAACTCCTTCAGTAACACGTCATCACTAATGAACGGAGGCAAGTTTGACAGGATGATTTTTTTTGCTGGATTCACGAGGGGAAACACGACAGAGTATGCGTTTCTCAGAACTACCCCACGTTCAACAACAATATTAACTTTATCTATAGAGTCCAGAAACAAAACCACAGCACTATTCATTCTGGCTGCTGCTTTCACACTTTCACACCCAACCACCTCTCCTACAGCTAACGCACACTCTTCAACCGAGTAATCCACGCCCACCGGCATCTTGATGCCGTGTCGACGGGACAAACTCCCACACCCGGTGTTTCTGCCGGCCATCGCACCGAAACCGGCGCTGCCGAACAGAAAACCAGAAAAAACACCACTATAACCCGGAGTGCTTTTAAACAGTTGTACCACACCTAAAAAAGAAGAAAAAACATGTGAAACACCTTTCAGAAGTAAAAGAAACCGCTAGTCAAACCTTCAAGAAGTTCACTTCCACTCTCCACCCGTGTGACAGACGCTCACGCATGCGCACGAGAGAGAGAGAGAGAGAGAGAGAGAGGTATAAAGAGAACACAAATCAACATCATTGAAGTCTGCCTCTAGACGTGCGGAAAAAAAAAAAAGACAAGACAAAACCGAGAAACCACAACAACAAACAACATATATAATGATACTTGTAACATAATTAGAAAGTATTTTATACAGTACATGGTAATACAATATATATTTAGTGGCCACCACAACCCAACTGAGTGTGTATCTGATAAACACCTGAATCTAAACACCTGTGTGAGCATGCTTGTCACTATAAGGTTTCTCCATAAAAATGTTCAATAGTGGATGTGGGGACCCACAGACCCGTCCCCACAGGACATGATGGTAACACAGGGAAGACCGGAACCACAGACACACAGCGACCCCCAAGCCCAGAACTCCAGGAGTCCCTCAACAGGGACACCCGCACCCCAAAGAGAGAAGCCCCGGGCGACCCCCAGCAACCACAATGCAGAAACCCCCAGGAGGCTGCAGCGAGGAGTCAACAGGCCCCGCCGGCAACCCGCCCCTCCAGAGTAGATCCGGCCATGGACACCAAGTCCCGAGGTCATAGCACCCCCCAATAGAGGCCCGGCAGAGCCAGGGCACCCAGGCACCGGCAGGCAGCCACCAGGGTGTGCCCACACACCCCACTACCCAGCCCCAGCTGCTGAGAGCCGCCAATGCACCGGCGGCAGGGGTGCCCACCACCGTCGGGGAGTACAACACACCAAATGGGTGGGGGGGGGGGGGGGGGCAAAATTGATCCAAGAGAGGGGACCACCCAAAACCCAACCTGAGACATAAACAGGCACACAGAGACAGCCCGACGGACCCTCCATTGGGCCGTCCATGTGCCCCACCAACCTGACAGCGACCACAAGCCGGCCTCAGGCCGGGGGCCAGAGCAGCAGGGAACAACAGCCAAGGAAGGCCGGCCTAGCGCACCAATGCTTCCCTACAGCCCCACATCACAGACCTGGAGAGGCCCCGGCATGCCACCCATGCACCCCCCCCCACACACACACACACACAGCACCCCCCACCGTGAATGTCACATCAGGCCGACCAGCCAGCACCCCGTCAAAGTGAAGCCACGCCCCCGACCGCCGCCATGCACCACCAATGACCACACCCTCACAACCACAGCCGACCCTCCGCCAGAACCCAGCAGCCACCCCAGCCAAAGGGCCGGCCACTGCAACCAGGAACCCTGATCAAAAGATCCAAACAACCCAGGGAGAACCGGAGCACCGGCCCAACCCCCAAATGTCCCCCAAGGCCCAACACCCACCCACAGCCCAGACCCCAACCAGGCAGTCCACCCCCCCCCCCTCCCTGCCCCCGACCCCAAATGTAAAACGGAGAAAGAGGGTTTAAGGAAAACAGGAAGACCCAACTCCTCCCTCCTTCCACTCAAATAAGGTGTTGATGCATGTTGTTATATAGTGCATTTAAAATGGGGGGGATGAGGCGGCGACCGGCACAGACCCACCCCCTCCCCAGAGACCAGGCATTGCCCGTTCACCTCCCCAACCCTGACATGCATTTCTTCAGAAAATGCTAGGCCTTCATTAATATCAGTAGTTAGCACTGTTGCCTCGCAGCAAGAAGGTCCTGGGTTCAATTCCCAGTTGGACCTGGGGTCTTTCTGTGTGGAGTTTGCATGTTCTTCTTGTGTTTGCGTGGGTTTTCTCCACGTACTGCGGTTTCCTCCCACAGACCAAAAACCTGCATGTTAGGCTGAATTCAAGCCCAGGCCTCCCTTGCAAAAGAGATCTGTGATCTCAATGGGATTTGCCTGGTTAAATAAAGGTTAATAAATAAATACCATATGCCAAATCTTACAATAGACTGTACAGGTAAAAGGTGGGAATGTTACAGTGAAATTTTCAGTTTAAAAAAAACCTTATAAATAAGATGAAGAGCCCCATCATCCAGGGCGAGCTCAGATTAGAGCCTCTGCTCCTCCGTATGGTAGGAGTCAGCTGAAAATCTACCAATTTCTTCATTACAGATACAAAGTAACCTACACAATTAACAGCAAGGGGAAATGATTTGTAATTTCCTGTTTGTGTTAATGATGATGAATTCTATTTTATTATTAATATTATTATTAGGTGAGCTGGTCTGTGAAGCTCAGTCCTCACCTCCTTCTACAGGTGTGCAGTGGAGAGCATCCTGTGCTCCAGCATCAACATGTAGCATGGAGGCTGCACAGCTGCAGAAAGAAAAGCTTTGCAGAGAGTGGAGAAGGCTGCACAGAAGTCTGTTGGAGTCAGACTCCCCACCATCACAGACTTCTACACCTCCAGATGCAGGAAGAGGGCCAACTGCATCACAAAGGACCCCACTCACCCAACACACACTTTTTGCCCCACTCCCCTCAGGAAGGAGGTTGAGGAGCATTAAGTGTAGAACCACAAGACTGAGGAACAGCTTCTACCCTGAGGCTGTTAAACTCATAAATCTCTAACCAGAATAATAACTGTGAAAAATTACATCATGTTGCTGCTGATCTGTTTCATGTTGCTGCTGATCTGTTTCATGTTGCTGCTGATCTGTTTCATGTTGCTGCTGATCTGTTTCATGTTGCTGTGTTTATTCGTGCTCATCTGCTCACACAGACTCATGTTCGTGCTGCTGTTCGGCGTATTGTGTTTATGCTACTAGTTCTTAGAGTATTTTTAGTTGATGTTTTTCTTAGTTCATATCTTTGATTTTATTACTGTTTTTCTTTTACATTTTAATACTTTGGTTGCACGTAACTGGGACACTGCATACGTAATTTCATTCCATCATGTACCACATGTGGTATGACAAATATAGAACCTAGAATCCTTGAATTAATATTATTATTGTTGTTGTTGTTCTTATTTTGTTTGTCTGCATTTTGTTTTTACTTTGTATACTTTGGATGGGGAGAGGGGTCTAGTCTGTTTAAAGGCATGAGTCTAAACTGTTGAGTCTGAGAGGTATGTTATGATCACAAGAGAAAAAGTCTTTTCCATGTTGAAGATCTCTTACCCATAGTCAAGTGTCTCGTCCAAATTCAAGAACGATGTTAGCGTTGATTCACTCGACACTGGCAAATTCGACACAAAAGCTCTGCCAGTTAAATGTCTGATAGAAAAAAAAAAAAATACATGACCAACAAAGAAATGGACTGAGATGATTTAAAACTTATTCATGCACAACAGTATATGTTGGCTTGTGTGGGCCAGTAAGGATAAACAAAATTTTAAAAAGTGATGTTTTAGTGCACACCTTGAATACAATGAAATGAAAGCTAGAGCGAGCAAGACACAGCTGAACAATCCAGCGATCTTCTTTCCTGGTCCACGTCCACTGAAATGAAGCAAAAGCAGATTGAATGAAAGTTAAATAAAAAGAATAAATATTTAAATGCATGATAAATGCACAGTATTGTAATAAGGATATGGACAGTTACTAACTTTTTCAAGGGGATGAACTGACTGACTTGACTGAGCAAGATGATGGAACTTGATGTTTATCTAACAAAGCTAAGTCAGATCCTCAGACTGACAAAGTCTTTTGGATAAAAGACGAAACGTTTCAACATTTTTATTTTTTAATCCATCCAGAGGACCTGACTTAAACTTTGTTAATTTTTTCTACCTGGATTATTGAGCATGCATCAACTTGATGTTTACTTGTAAGAGCAGTGTTTGTTATTATTTAGGGAACTTAGTCCATTTACTGTAATATGGGGGCCGAGATGGTGTAGAGGCAGGGCAGCCGGCTTGGGACCCGAAAGCCCCAGGTTCGATCCCCAATCACTGCATATCACGTGGTGTCTCTGGGCAGCACACCTCATCCCCAAAATGCCCCCCAGGCACCCTCAAGAGCTGCCCACTGCACCACCTGGTGGTGGATGGGTTAAATGCAGAGACTAATTTCGCCATTGTATGGAAACATACAGTGCTGACATTGTGATGACATTATTATTATAACATGGCTGATTACCGTAATTTCCAGACTATAAGACACTACTTTTTAAAGAATTCTGTTTAAATATCTCATTTTACAACATAGACACCCACAGCTTAGAGACAAATGCTGCCTATACATGTACAAACTTTTTATTTTTGTTTTATTTAGTGGACATGTCTTATATTCGCGTGCGCTCAATAGTCTGAAAATTATGGTAATTTTCCTACTAGGCTTTTATCCTGTACAAGCAAACATCAC
This sequence comes from Nematolebias whitei, assembly GCF_014905685.2. Lineage (NCBI taxonomy): Eukaryota > Metazoa > Chordata > Actinopteri > Cyprinodontiformes > Rivulidae > Nematolebias > Nematolebias whitei. The sequence continues at coordinate 43,193,228 of NC_056499.1, read as the reverse complement.
AAAACTTTACAAGCAATAGTAAGGTCAAAAGTAAAGGTCAAAGGCACTTTTTGTTCCTTAGTCATACTGTATATAGAGTTGCTACAAAGAGGCCAGTTTAGACCTTAATTTTCTGCCATTCTAACTTATAATGCTTGACTTTCTAAACCTAATCTATTTAGTGTCAGAAAATGAAATGAGAGAATTCCTCTCAAAGGCATCACAGCATTAAGCACACCATTACATGGAAGTAAACGGACAACGTAAATATGAGGTGTGGTTTTGTCTTTCTCACTTTATAACCCAATCATTCATGATGTGCTAATACCCCCACACGGTGTCATCTTATCAAAACCAGCGTGACTCACTTAGTGCATCCAGGAGAAGTGGGCAAACAGTTACAGGACAGGTTGGTGTTAGTGTAATCACAGAAGCCATAAGTCATGAAACATAGGTTGATGTTTAATGTTTTATTGCACCTAGCTGTTTTTACAACCACGGTATGTGTAAAAGTCTTGACTTGTTCTAAATCTCGATTATATTGTGTCAAGAAAGCTACCAGTACCTATTCGGAAACTTCAAATGGACCCATTCACCCTAACCCAGGTAATCTGCTGCTGAATATGAAAGAAACACGTAAGAACAAGTTAGATAACTGTTGAGAATAAATACCAGGGACCGAGCAGGACGGTATGAGAGCCATAAAGAGAGAACTTGGCATTCAAACAAATTGCAAAGCCTATTCTGGAACATTGAATTCACCATTTTAACCTAACCTGTTTACCTGCATAGTTTACCCACCATGATTGAATACATGCAACAAAAATTGTTGGACTTCTCCGTGTCAAACTTGATTTTCATGGTCGTTGTCATTGTTGATCTATTTTCAGTGACTTTGGCTTTTTGCACAGCTAAACCAAAGCACAGGTAGTCGGCATCTGGTCACAAATTTATATAAAAAATGTTTAATTAAAGGGCACACTAACCTCCTATATTTTCACCTAAACATCTTCTCTTGTCCAGTTCTGTCATATTTGTTTCCACAGCCTGGTCATCCACGAAGTTTTACACAAAACCTGCCAAGTGCTTCGCAGTCTTCTAGAACATCCATCCATTATCTTTTACCTGCTTCTTCCATTTTGGGTCACGGGGGTCGCTGGTGCCCATGTCCAGCAATCACTGTGCGAAGGGCGGGGTACACCCTGGACGGGTCGCAAGTCCATCACAGGGACACAAACGAGACAAACAACCATTCACTCTCTCACTCACACCTAGGGACAATTTAGAGTTACCAATCAGTCTAACATGCATGCTTTTGGTCTGTGGGAGGAAACCGGAGTACCTGGAGAAAACCCACGCATGCACAGAGAGAACATGCAAACTCCACCCAGAAAGGCCCCTGGACCGGGGTTTGAACCAAGGACCTGCTCACTGAGAGGCAGCAGCTCTACCAGTTGCGCCACCGTGCTGCCCTCTTCTAGAACATTTACGCTTTATTTATCCAGGTAGTCTCATTGAGACACGAGAACTCATTTTCAAGAGAGACCTGTTTAGGGAGCAGATGGGGGGTTAAGGGCCTTGCTCATGGGCCCAGGGTGGGGTAAATGAGGATGGGGGCAAGTGTGGGTGCTTCACCTACCCCACCCACAATTTTGATGTTTTCAGGGCCGGGGTGTGAACTGGCGATCTTCAGATCACAGGCCCACCTCTCTAACCTCTGTGCCACCACTCCCCCAACATACTCACATTTAATTGCATCCATCTGTTAAACTACCGGAATGAACGCTTGAACTTCTCCATTTGATACAGCTGCTGTAGCTGAGTGGTTAGAACAGTCGCCCTCCAATGGGAGAGTTGGGGGTTCGATTCCACCAGCAGTCATATGCTGAAATGTCCCTGGGCAATGTGTGTCCAATCGGTGTATGAATGTGATGATTAATCTTTGTAGAGTGCTGTATGAATAGGTAAATGAGGGCACAGAATGTGTTGAAAAGAGCTTTGAGCATCTTGATAAGATAGAAAGGTGCTATAGGGGATCGCCCGGGGCTTCTGTCAGCGGGTCGCTGTGTGTCTGTGGCTCCGGTCTTCCCTGTGTTACCATCATGTCCTGTGGGGACGGGTCTGTGGGTCCCCACATCCACTATTGAACATTTTTATGGAGAAACCTTATAGTGACAAGCATGCTCACACAGGTGTTTAGATTATATATATATATATATATATATATATATATGTATATATATATATATATATATATATATATATATATATAATTTATTTTTATCTCCACCCTCGGAAAGAACAGTGGTGTACCTCATGGCTTTGAGAAAGTCCCTTTTCAGGTTCCCAGCAAATGATCTCTTCTGCTGAAGTACACAATGTATAATGACTAGAACTGCACCTTCAAAAAGAACAGAGAGAAGAAAAAAGACAAAACATTTCAATCAACAAGCACATGGACAGAACACAGAACCAGTTCTGTCAGCTCTAAGAATATTGTACATGACTTCAATCACACACACTCAGTTCATTTGGGTTACATGGCAAACACTTCATAAAATAATATATGAAAGTAAACAAAATATGATGCAACATCTGTCAGTCCCGTTCATAGGATGAATTAAAACAAATAACGTGATCAAAGTCAAAGCTGCACCAAACTGACTCAATCATAACACATTAAACAAAACTCTGCTGCAGTGAAGGCGTGTGCAGCTTCTCAACATCTGGCCCATCATTAATTATGATGATAATAGCCAACGCTCAAAAGACTTCACAGAAGAGATTTCCACAGAGCACCATTACACCACCAGTTGCTTGTAGATTGAATTACAGCATCACTCTGAACAACAACAGCCATGTTTGGAGCCACTTGTTTATACTTTAATACATTAAATGTAAAGAATATTAAAATATTACTGTTAATTTGTATAAATAGGCTCACTGTATAACTGTCAACTTGCAAACTGTACGAATAGAATTAATAAAATAGCATTAATCATTTTGTATAAAAGTTATTCTCACCTTATCGGCTGATAAAAGCACAGTTCATCTTTGTGGAGGATTTTGTTCTCACTTTTTTCCACGCAGATCATGCGTGGTGTTTAACTTCAGCAACAACTAAAAAACTGCAGCTTTCTATTGCACTTTAATTATTTCCCTAATAAACAGTTCTTTATGTATTACAGTTATTAAAAAAAAAAAGTATTGGAATAAAAAGCCCAGAATAAAGTGGTTTATCGTCCTTTCTGCCTTTTCCTTGAAAACCAGCTGGTTTTAGAAGACGCGACTGAACTCATCCCCAGACTCACCTGTAAACAGATCCACTTGGAACCAGTCCGACCAGCGCGGCACCATCAATTTATAAAAACAAAGGCTTTTGTTTCTTTTCTTCTTCTCCTTGTTAAAGATTAAAAATAAATTAACTCAGAAGGCTGATAGAATCCAACTGAAACCCAGATCTCAGAGCCACACAGATACTTTTGTGGCGGAGGGGGGGGGGGGTGGGGTGGAAGGACAACACCCGTGTTGTTAATGAGCTGTGGTGCCCCCTCCCTCCCTCTCCTCTGGCTCCCTCCCACTTCACACCTTTATGAGAAGGAATCAGACCATCAACAGGGAAGGCTAAAAAAATGTGGTTTAGTGTTCCAGGGAAGGGGAATAAAGCTCCATTTTGTTTCACTCTGTTTATAACAGGGGTCCGCAATCTGCGGCTCTGGAGCCACGTGCGGCTCTTTGGCCCTTCTGCAGCGGCTCTTTCAAGCTTTGACCAAAACTGACATAAAACTGAATATTATTGGTTGTTGTAACAACTAAAAGGGCTAGTTTTAGCAGCTTTCCTGTAATTTATTTTGCAAATATATAAATACTCGAAACATTACAAGGAGTAAAACATACTCCTTTTCACTTTACGCTTTATATCTTCTAAGTAGGGTACGTCATTTTTCTACAATTAAAAAAGTGTATTGTTTTAGTTTTTAGAAACTGGGCAAAAACTATATTATTTTTCCTTCTTTACAAGAATATCGTCTTTTATTTTGTCTTAGAATGTAAAAATATCAATAAATGTTAATAATCATTAGATATTTTTAGTTTTATAAAATCACCCCTACTGTCCAGAAAAGCACCCTCCAACAAACTCAAAGTGGTCTGTGGGGCACCAGTTGAGAATCCCAGTTGTAGCAGGTTTTGTGGCTCCGGACACGTTTCATTTAGTGAACAAAGGGGCAGAACTGGCTCTTTTGATCATAAAGGTTGCAGACCCCTGGTCTATAAACTGCATGGATGGTTAACGGACTGTACTTATATAATGTCTTTCTATCTTATTTCAAGATACTCAAAGCACTTTACAATCTGTGTCCTCATTTACCCATTCATACAGCACTCCACTAGATCTATACAAAGCTAACTGAACATCATTCTAAAGAGACTAATCAGAGCTTTATCACATTCATACACCGACGGGACGCACATCAGAGGCAATGAGGGGTTCAGTGTCTTGCCCAGGGACACTTCAACATGTGACTGTTGATGGATTCGAACCCCCAACTCTTGCATTGGAGGTTGACTGCTCTAACCACTCGGCCACACAGTGAAGTCTTCTTTGGATCTTTTTTTTTATTTAATCACCTTTTGTCATATCTGTGTGTTTTGTTATGTTTGTGTCTGTATGTACAAATAATATATGTCTCTAGTCTTGTCTCTTAATTACTTGTTTAGATTTTAATCTTTAGATTAGGTTAAATGTATTTTTACATTTATTAAAGGCCTGTTTGTATTGTTGTGTCTGCACTGTGTGTTGGATTTTTTTGCACGTCATGTTCTGTGTTGCACGGTGATCCTGGAGGAACACTGTTTCATTTCAACATGTACTTGTACGCAGCTGAAATGACAATAAAACCTCTGACTCTCTCTCTGACTGATTATTTTTATCAAGTTCTCTGTTGTTTCATCGGTGTTTCTCTCCTTGTAGTCAGCTCCTGCCACTCACTTGTTCCTCATTGTCTTTGTCCAGGTGTTTGTCATTGTGTCTCATTGGTGTCCCTTTAAGTTCAGTGTCTCTGTGTCATCATGTTGTCCCTAGACTGTGCTTCCCATAACCTGTAACATTCTGTTCCTTGTATTTCCACGCACCCACATAAATTCTGCTGCCACATCAGCTGTTTTCTTTTAGTTAGTTTTTTATATATATATATATAGCCTAGCTATCCATTATTTATCTTCAACACCATGTTGAATGTGACATCTTCAGTGAACAGCTTACTTTGCAGCCCAAACAAAGTTCACTGTGTTTGCCTGGCAGAGTCTTAAGATACATTGCTGAGAGTAGAATGGTATCCGCTGCACATGCTTAGTTATATGAACTGCATTTCAGCTAAGAATGAAACTTTTCTCTCAGGTGGCAGTAAAGACCAAAAAATATCTTCATTCTTTAAACAGAACAAAAAGACAACCTCAACAGGACCCTGTTCCTCATCACTGAATTGTTTCATACATTGACTCTGGAACATTCTCTGTGTTTTCACCGTCTGACTCTGTTTCCTCTACAATATCTTTCATGTCAGGTCTTGCCTCATCCCCAGTGTCATAACTCAGTTACTGAGGGCCTCAGGATTATTATCTTGTGTGTGTGTGTGTGTGTATATATATATGTATGTTACGGTATATATATGTATATATAAAAATATATACATATATATCTCGCAAATCTCTCTTGTAAATGAGTCCTTGTGACTCAGTGAGACTAACCTGTATAAATAAAGGTTGGATGAATATGTGTACAGTGGGGAAAATCTGTCACAATCCTCACAGTTGGAACCCATTTGCAGGGAGGCGAGCGAGGCAGGAGTTTAAATAAAAATAATTTATTTAAACAACAAAACAAAAGGCTGTCGGTGCAGCAAAACTTACTTTGGCAAAAACAAGGCTGAACAGGACATCAGAGTTCACAGGCAGAGCAGATCATCAGGTGGACAAAAAAACAGACAGGACAGAGGAGGACTGAGATGTCTGTGAATACAGAACAATGACCGGACGAGGAGTGAAGGAGAGAAAGGCTTTTTATAAGACAGAGGGAGAGTGAGTAATGAGAGCACCTGGGCAGGTGGCTGATGAGGGACAGGTGTGAATGATAAAGACTGAGGAGTGGAGAGGCAGACTGAGGAGTGAGTGGAAAACAGGACCAGATACACAGGAACAGAAACCACACAAAAAGCAGAACAACAAGAGCACAAAAAGCAGAGTGGGGAACACAAACACAAACCGAAACAGGAAATGGTACAATCCTTACAAAATCAGTATTTCATACAGATTTTGGAAGTTTTCCCACCTACAAAGAATGGAGAGGTCTGTAATTTTTATTGTAGGTACACTTCTAACTGTGAGAGACAGAATCTAAGTTGTAAAAATCCTGAAAAATCACATTGTATGAATTTTTAAATAATTAATTTGCATTTTATTGCATGAAATACGTATTTGATACAATAGAAAAACAGTACTTAATATTTGCTACAGAAGCCTTTGCATGCAGTTACATAGGTCAGACGTTTCCTGTAGTTTTTGACCAGCTTTGGACACACTGCAGAGATTTTGGCCCACTCCTCCATACAGATCTTTTAGGTTTCAGGGCTGTCACTGGACAACATTGAGTTTGAGCTCCCTCCAAAGATTTTCTATTGGGTTCAGGTCTGGAGACTGGCTCGGCCACTCCAGGACCTTGAAATGCTTCTTATGGAGCCACTCCTTAGTTACCCTGGCTGTGTTTTGTGTCATTGTCATGCTGGAAGACCCAGCCACGACACATCTTCAGTGCTCTTACTGAGGGAAAGAGGTTGTTGGCCAAAATCTCACAATACAATACCCCATCCATCCTCTCTTCAATACGATCCAGTCGTTCTGTCCCTTTTAAAGAAAAGCACCCCTAAAGATTATGTTTCCACCCCCATGCTTTATGGTTGGGACGGTGTTCTTGGGGTTGTACTCATCCTTCTTCCTCCAAACACGGCAAGTGGAGTTGATACCAAAAAGCTCTATTTTGGTCTTATATGACCTTTTCCCATGCCTCTTCTGGATCTTCCAGATAGTCATTGGTGAACTTCAAAACAGGCTGGACATGTGCTGGAGTGAGCAGTTGGACCTTGCATGCCCAGCAGGACTATGATGGTGTAGTATGTTATTAATGGTCCTCTTTGAGGAAAAATAACGTCCATACCCAAGCGTGTTACATATTGTTCTAGTGTTATGTAATTAGTTATTTAAAGGTTTCGAATTATTTTAAACTTTCTTCAATTAAAACACACTTGAGCAGCATACTGTACTGTTTTTTATTTAATTTGTGGATTGATTCAGTTGTATTGAAAGGAAAACAAGTGTAATTTACAACATCTAGTAAAAAAACAAAAACCCTTAACTATTTAACATTTTAACTGTACACTATAAAATGATAGAGGATTATAGACATTTTTCCCAAAATTATGCTATTTTAAAGAAATTGGCACATTTATGTATTTTTCATGAGTAACAACTATTTACAGTATTTACAGTGATTCACAGCTTAATACTGAATATTAAAAATATGAAGGAACAAAAGTGTGATTTGTACATTTTATGATTCTTACTGCGTTGATATAAACACATGGATAAAGGTGTTGAAGTAAAACATGTCAGCAGAGTAGACTCCACACTTCTTCTGCAACATAGAAACAGCTCGCAGTAAGCCTTGGTTGTAGAAGCTGTACCCCTGCAGAACATCTGGACTGCTCCCTGGTTCTGGCCTCTGAGAAGACGTTTCCAGTGACACGTGCAGAGACTGAAGATGTGAAGTGTGGACACAAAACACATGTTGGGAAGACTGCAGCATCAGAGGGAGAGCAGGGAAGTGTGGAGCCATGTGGTCCAGAATGATGCTACGCAGGACTTCTCAGGTGGGCACTTGTAAAACATCTGTGAGCCCTGTGGCACAGGACCACATCTGGATGGTACCAGCTCCAAACTTAGGACGAGCGATAAGTGGTTGGGACTTCAGTTTCTCCTGCCGTCACCCAGTGAGATCTAAAACAGATAACTGTTTTTAGCACATACATATGATACTTGTTATAACATATTTAGCTTTAAACAAGTAATAGATTTTAGTTTGAAGATGAGCTGAAACAGCAGCAGAACAAAACAGACTTTGCTGCTTCCACAAACAGTAAGCACTGAGCAGGAAGATGTTACTGTAAGCTCTCAGTACAGAAGCTGTCCATCATATGTTAAAGTTCTTCATCTGTCAGAAATGAACAGGAACTCTAATGAACATGAGCCAACCGGCTCTCTGACTGTTTCAAACCTGCAGTCTGTGTGGTTCCTCATTTTTCTTCATGGACCTGAAGCATCTAGCTCTGACAACTACCTGTCCCTCGACAATATTTGACCTGTACTTATGCAGAAGTAAAGCACAATTTGAACATCAAGCATCATAGCATCTTATAACTAACATCTAGTACGTTTTCTTTCACAAATAGTAATGGCAAACACGTATCAGAATGTTAAAACATCATTTAAAAGTTTATACAACGTCTGTCTCAAATATTCCAAATAATTTAGCGCACTAAATTAGGCTTTATTACGATGTTTATGTACTTCATATGTTGTAGCTAACGGTTAGCCTGATCAGCGACATCTTTTCTTACCTTGATAGCTGTTGATATATTCTTCATGGAAGAACATTTATCCTTTCTCAAGTTTATTGGTTCAAGAATTCACCGCTGCAATTTCCTCCACATCAGCGAAAGAAAAGCTTTGCATTTGCATAGACTCGCGAAAGCCGGAATTAACCCAGCACCATGAGATGCTACTTTCGGTTGTCGTGAAAAAGGTCTATTGTCCTGTAGCCCATCCCAGCATTGATATGGTCTACAATTTTGTCCCTGGTGTCCTTTGACAGCTCTTGTCTAAGGACAAGTGTGACTGATTGAGTGTGTGGACAGGTGTCTTTTATACAGGTAATGAATTAAAACAGGAACAGTTATTACAGGTAATGAGTGCAGAACAAGAGGGCTGCTTAAAGAAACACTAACAGGTCTGTGAGAGACAGGATTCTTGCTGGTTAGTAGGTGATCAAATACTTATTTCCTGCAACAAAAAAAAAAGCAAACTAATTATTTTTAAAAAATCATACAATGTGATTTTCTGTTTTTTATTTATTGCTTTCTGTCTCGCAGTTGAAGTGTACCTATGATACTAAATTCTTATCCCTCCACTCTTTGTAGGTGGGAATACTTGCAAAATCGGCAGTGTATCAAATATTTATTTTCTCCACTGTATGTGTATATATATACAGGTCTCTCTTGTAAATGAGTCCCCGAGGCTCAATGAGACAAACCTGTATAAATAAAGGTTGAATGAATATATTGATTGCATACTTCCTGTTCTTGGACCTGCTCTCTTTTGACATCCTCCTATGGAAAAGTGTTTTTTTTTTTTTTTT
>NC_056499.1:43168751-43183383 GCF_014905685.2 Nematolebias whitei | reverse complement strand
ATTTAGGGTTTCGGTCATAGGTGAACCTGTTCTTTGGAAGTTTGTAAAAGTGGGCATGGAGCATGGCCACGGACTCTCCCAGAGCCTCAGAGCCAAACCTGCCCTGGTCCACGTCAAAACAGAAGACATGTGTGAAGCTGTGCCGGAGCTAATTTTCAATCGTCTCTGATATCGTCTTCATTCGCATCATGGAGATGTCCTGCCATCTGCTGTACTTATCCACCCGTACAACTTTTAGTTTTCGCTGTGGACCAAGAACAAAATTTGATACGCTTTCTGGTGAATCCGTGAACACGTAGTACGTCACTGGTAATCCCAGCATAAAATGTCTTTCTGCTGAGGTTATGAAAGTTTTGAGGTAGGCCTCCAGGTATCTGCAGTGGAGACAGAGAAAAACAATTGACATATTAGTTATTGCACAGTATGATACAGCATTTATTAACTGAGATAATACAACTTTTCTACAGGTTTGTCTTTAACATTGTTTGAGATGGCAGACAACGACTTTCCTGGAGTCTGCTGACATTTGGACTGTCAACACTAAAACAGGTTCTGTTTTCCTTAGCTTGAGCGTAGTCAAATAACCAGTTAAGAGAGACTCTGGTGGCTGAAAGAAACAAGCTAAGACAAATAATTTATGTGAGAGGTGACATAATGTGTCTGAATGCAGTCATTGTTTCAAAGTATAAAGAGGTCTTCAAGGTCACAAGTTTGATGCAGATATGCAAACTTTTCTCATTTTAAGGGTATTATTGTATTAAAACAATGCAATAACACTAAAACAATTGTTAGTGGGAATCCTTCAAGGCCTTCATCACCTCCAAAGAAGGCCTAATAATTCAGCACATATGAAATGTTACATTTTAAACTTTTATTTAACATTTAATTTATATAAAGTTAATGCTATTGGGACTGTGGTAGCTCAATGGTCGAGTGCAGCAGCCTTGGTCTACAGGCTCAAGCTTGCATCAGGATGTGTATCCAACACAAAACAATTGCAATTGTATTATATATGTATATATATACATATATAATACACATTTTCAATGCAATTTTTACTGTTCGCTTTTCATTATTTCTCTTATTTGTAAAATCTTTGCAATTAAGCAAGATAATATATATTATATGTATATATATATATATATATATATATATATATATATATATATATATATATATATGTATATGTGTGTTTGTGTGTGTACAGTATAACTTGTTAGAGTTATGAGATGAAATAATTTATTTAGGTTTTGAAACAGCTAAGTGTGGAGTTACAATGTTTGTAGAAATACTTTGTAAATTATATCAAGCACAATGTAATGTGATTGGGGTTTAATTTGTAAACCCATCGATGCTGGAACACAAATAGCAGGCAGGCTAGCGGGGGTTGGGTCTGGGGGTCCTTCCCCACAAATTTTTTAATAGATGCAATTTTCTGCATTTTGGTGTATTTTACCAGGTTGTTGAACATCTACGTTTACCTACATTTGTAAACACTCTGCTTCTGTCAAGCATCTTACCCCACCTCCCTCTTACTTGAGTCAGAGCCCGACACTATCCCTACTTGTTGTTGTCTGATTCCATAATGTGAAACCTCCAGGCGCCTCATCCGTCTGTTCATGGCAGCTGCCTGTGGGCTCCTGCCTGCGTACAACAGCCTGGTTAGCTCAACACTCATGCGACCACTCTTTCAGGGCCAGAGATTTCTTTAAGGGTAAATGCGGAGATGCTCCTAGATGAGGTAGCTCGTATGCTCATTAGCCAGAGTTTCTTTATTTGTTGTTGTGTAATTGTGTAAATTGTGTAATCAGGGTCCCAGTTACATCCAACAATAAAATGTAAACTAAAAACAGTAATAAGATCTAAGATATGAACTAAGAAAAACATCAACTAAAATACACTAAGCACTAATAGCACAAAAGCAATACGCCAAACAGCAGCATGAACATGAGTCTGTGTGAGCAGATGAGCACGCATGAACACAACAACATGAAACAGATCAGCAGCAACATGAAACAGATCAGCAGCAACATGATGTGATTTTTCACAGTGATTATTCTAGTTAGAGATTCATGAGTCTAACAGCCTCAGGGTAGAAGCTGTTCCTCAGTCTAGTGGTTCTACACTTAATGCTCCTCGACCTCCTTCCTCAGGGGAGTGGGACAAAAAGTGTGTATGCTGGGTGAGTGGGGTTCTTCATGATGCAGATGGCCCTCTTCCTGCATCTGGAGATGTAAATGTCTGTGATGGTGGGGAGGCTGACTCCAACAGACTTCTGTGCAGCCTTCACCACTCTCTGCAGAGCTTTTCTTTCTGCAGTCGTGCAGCCTCCATGCTACATGTTGATGCTGAAGCACAGGATTCTCTCCACTGCACACCTGTAGAAGGAGGTGAGGACTGAGCTTCCCAGACCTCACCAGACCTGGGGGGTGGGGGTAGGTGTGTTTGTTCCTTCTGAAGTCCAGGACCTTCTCCTTTGTCTTTTTCACATTGATGCGAAGTTTATTCTCTTTGCACCAGCTCTCCAGGTGTTCCACCTCTTGCCTGTAGCTGGACTCATCATTGTTTGTGATGCATCCCACCACCGCTGTATCATCTGCAAACTTTACAATGACAGCCTGGATGGGCAGGTGCACAGTCATACATGAGCAGAGTGTACAGGAGAGGGCTCAACACTCATCCCTGAGGGGAGCCAGTGCTGAGGGTTATGGTGGAGGAGAAGTTGTGGAGCCTCAGTGACTGTGGTCTGTTAAGAAGTCTAAGACCCAAAGTAAGTGGCTGTTGTGTTTAAAATGAGTGTTTATTTAATTATTTTCAGTTTACATATTCAGTATAAGTTTAATTTGTTCAAGGCTATCATATTTGTTTATAACTTTATTTTTAGTAAGCCTGAGAGTTACTGGAGCCAAGCAAACCGTTACCAGAATGAACTTTGTCCAAATAAGAGAGTTCCCAGATCCTGTTCCGGCAGGATTAAAATTAAGCCTCACTTGAGATACTGCAAAATCTGTCAACTCTTGAAAGTATGAGTGTGTCACATTCGGGTTTGGATTCATAATAAGCCAGACACAGGTGTACAAAAAGAACAGTTTTTATTAAATTGGTTGCTTCTGGAGGAATCAGGATCAGCTGCATTAACAGGTTCTCACAGGAAGGAGAGAGTCACTTGACAGAATGACAGCGATGACATCACTGGTCCTGGTGCAGAGCAGCTGTAGAGAAAAGCTGCAATAATGTGGTTCAAGGGGCAAATCCAATAATGGGGTCCGGTTGTTGAAGCAGTGGTCATGAACAGAAAGGCAGAGAGCAGAAACCAGGGCCAAGTCGCGATTCGTGAGGCATCGTCGTGTTAAACAACTTGTCCATGATATTCTAATTTTTTGGAAAGGGTTTGTATATTTGTTCTTGCACATAGTATAACATGTTGTATATGTTCATCTTGTCCACAGTGCTCACCTTTTCTTGTATTATGTTTCTTTGTTTGAAATAGTGAATGTATGCCAAATCTCAATCTTGTTATTAATCTTTCTTCCTTTAGTTGTGTTCTTCTTAGATCTAAAGGCATTTCTCCCATTTCTACTTCTAGTGCTGTTGTTGGTGTAGTTTTGAATGCTCCTGTGCAGATTCTTAACGCCTGATGTTGTATTGTGTCTAATTTTTCCAAATGAGTTTTCGCTGTTGATCCATAAATGATGCTTCCATAATCAATGTTTGATCTGATTAATCCTGTATACATTTGTTTTAATGCACCTCTATCTGCTCCCCAGTCACTGCCAGCCAAAAATCTTACAATATTTATTATTTTCTTGTATTTATCTATAAATTTCTGTATATGTATTTTTTATATTATTTTTTCATCAAACCATTATCCTACAAATTTTACACTTTTTACTTGTTCTAATTCTTGATTATATTTTTTAGATTTTATTTCCTCTCTTATTTTTTTCTTTGCAAATACCATAACTTTTGTTTTGTCTACTGAGAACTTAAATCCCCATTGAAATGCCCATTTTTCTATTCTAATTATCATATATTGGATTTTGTTTTACAACAAATTCAGTATTTTTACCTCTTTTCCATATGGCTCCATCATCTGCAAATAATGAACATCCCATTTCCTACCCAGTGTCTGTAAATATATAATTTATCATTATTGAAAACAATAACGAACTTAAGATGCTTCCTTGTGGTGTTTCATGTTCTACTGTAAATTTTCTTGATAGTTCTTGCTCAATTCTCACTTCTATTGTTCTGTTTGATAAAAAGTTTTGAACTCAGTTAAACATCTTTCCATTGATCCCCATTTGACACAATTTAATTAATAATCCTTTTACCCACATCATATCATATGCTTTCTCTATATCAAAAAAATACAGAAACTACACTTTCTTTGTTGATTTGTGCTTTTCTGATTTCATGCTCTAAACACAATGTTGGATCATTAGTATTCCTCCCTTTTCTAAACCCACACTGATATTTAGATATATACCATTTGATATGTAAATAAAAAGTTAATCTATTATTAATCATTTTTTCATTATTTTACATATACAGGTATTTGACATTAAAGCAATAGGTCTATAATTTTCTGGGTTTGTATTGTCTTTTCCTGCTTTGGCTATTGGAACTATTATCGCCTCCTTCCAGCTCTCTGGCAGCTCCCCTTCCTTCCAGATTTTATTGTAAAATTCTATTATTATGTATTTTGATGTTTCACTTAGATGTTCTATCATTGCATATCAAATGTTATCTTTACAAGGTGCTGTATTCCTTGTTTTCCTTATTGCATAGTTCAGTTCTTCTCTTTTGGTAAACTGTTCATTCAATAAATTATTTGCTGATCTGGGGTTACAGTACATAATCAACTTTTCTTCAGTATTTTGTAAAAAATATTTGTATTTTAGTTTTGTGGCTTCCTGACGTTTCCTTCCTTCTTCACTGATGTTACTCAAACTATGAATTTTACTAAATGTTTTTGCTAATATTTAAGTTTTCTTGTCATCTTTTATAATAGTTTTGTTATCTATTTTTAATACTGGATATTCATATTATTTTTTAATACCATTCATTCTTTTAATTACATTCCTTTTTTTTTCAATTTTTGTTTCTTTACCCACTGTGTTACAGAATTTTCTCCAATATTCTCTCTTTGTGTTCTTAAGGATTCTCCTTACCATTGCTTGCTTTCTTTTATAATCAATTGGATTCTGATAAATTGGATTCCTTTTAAGTCCTTTAAATACTTTATTTCTTAACTTTATTGTTTCAATAGACTCACTTGTCTACCATGGTACAGTTTTCTTGTCATTCTGTCTTCCTCCTTTCTTTATTGAATTTTCTGCAGCTTCTAGACTTACCTTATTTATATATATATATATATATATATATATATGTATACTCTATTTATTACTTATTTAAATTTTTAAACAGGAAAAGATTAAAAGAAATCGGGCCTGGATCAGCATTTTTGCTGTTTTACAGCAGGTTCCTGTTCTGCAGAATGTAAAAAACACAACTATCCGGCATCACATCACATTAATGGACACACAGACATACTACCTTACAAAATACAAGAATGGCAGCATAAATACGGCAGACACCTAACGGTGATTGCAAAAGAGGGTGTCCAACAGATGACGCACAAGTCTTCTTAAAAAGTGGGAATGTTGAGATGGACTTTATATGCTGTGGAATGTCATTGCATGCTTGAGTATAAACATAGAAAAATGATCTCTGGCCAGAACAGTTTTTAAAGGCTGGTATTGGCAAGTGTCCACTTGTAGCAGCTCTAGTCAAGCGACCATGTCCATTATTGGTTTTAGGAATCAAAGTAGAAAGAGCTACATTACTGACACCATGAAAAACCTGAAAATACAATTTAATACTGTAATGCTGTGTAGAACATAATTTTGAAAAGTTAGAGCATTTGAAGAAGAAAGAGCTGTACAGTGATGAGTCCACCCAGGAAGTTTGTTATGAATTTTGTAGGGCTACTATTGTACTATTGTAGAGCCTAGCTATGGGTTTCAGGATTTCATTAGTAGTAAGAGACCAGACCAATAAACAGTATGACATAGTTGAACGTATTATGGCATGAAGATATGTGTTTGAAACTGAAAATGTTAAATTTGATCTAATTTTGGAGTAAACGTACATTTTTGTTTCAGCTTGGTATATAAAGATTGCACGTGGTCATGATAAGTTAAATGAGAGTCCAAGATAATTCCCACATATTTATAAGTAGTGAAAATAGAAAGGGGTTTGTTTAAAAAAGTAAGAGGATTTGATATATTGAAATGTCTTCTAGGTGAGGAAAAATACATACATACAGATTTTTTTTAATTAATTGTCAAGCGATTTTCTTGTAGCCAAAAATGACATTGCTGAAGATCTGCTTGTAGCTGACTGTTGATAGATTCGATATTTGAGCCAGATAAGAAAAGAGAAGTATTATCAGCATACATTAAAATATTGGAGTGATTAAATATTTTGGGAAGGTCATTTATGTATAGTAAAAAAAGCAGAGGAATATTTCTCAGTGACAGGTCGCTACACACTGGACAATGCCATCTTGTAATTTTCCTCTTATCGCCGACCCTTGGATCGAATCGGTGGTTCCTCGGGGACAGGTGGCGCCCAACTGCAGCCCCCCGCTGCTCATTCCCTCCTGGAGAGCGTAGTGTCGGTGGAGGGGGGCTGAGTGAATGCTCACCCCATCCCACCTCGTTTCGCATCGGCGATCACATCGCTCCCGGCTGACGGCGCCCTCTGGGGTTGCCCGGCGTAACCCAGGAGGCGGCTGACATGAAGGGACCTTTTTTACGTCCCACGCCTTTCCTGCCAGTTCAGATGATCCGGCGGGAAGGTTGTTTTTACTAGGTTCCATTCCGGCTCACCGTCTTGATCCATCTGGCCTCGTTTTCCCAACAGGACGTCCTACGGGCGAGGCCACAGACGTTTTTTTCCTGGTAGATTGGGGGGGCCGGTCTCCACAGTCCGCACCCATCTCCAGAGCAGGGGTTCACCGAGCGGAAAGTCCCTCAGTGCCCCCTGGAGCCAAGCCTGATGGAGGTGTCATTGGAGCAAGATGTCGAGGTGGACCAGCGTCCTGTGCCTCCAGTTAGCATAACCGAGACGGTGACACCGCTCTCCAACTGAGCTCACCAGCATGCGTTCCACACGCCCGCTGCGAACAACACGTTACGCTGTTGGCGTACACGTTCAGAGGTGGGAAGAGATGGTGGCCCTCTGTCCTTCGGCTCGCTCCGCTCTTGTAGCGGCTGCTTGCTAACGACGCTGCTGGCCCCTGCAGTACGCTCCGTTTACAGGGCAGCTGACGTCATCCTCAACCGGTGCGCCTCTTTTGCTGTCTGCCTCCCCGCATCGCAGCCGGAGAACGAGGTCCCAGAAGCTCTCCTGGCTTGTCACTCCACCTTCCTCTCAGGAGAGCTGCAGGAGCTTGTTGGAGGTCCTCTTTTCATCAGCGAGAGATCATTTCAAGATGCTCCACGGCTGCACAACGCTTCCCCAGCTCTGCTACGCCAGCCCCTCCCGTCAGACGTCCCCGGCATCCGGAAGTTCATTTTTTTCCCGGACTTCGCCAACAGGGGGCCCTCCAGGACAACAAACAGAGCTCAAGGGAGGATAACCAGGTGTCGGTTTGCAAGAGGTGTGTTGATGACACGATGTGAAATAAACATCATTTTATGATGAAGTGTCTTTTAGCCAGTCTGTCGGCATGGATTATCTGACAAGCGGCCCCATAACACACACTCATCACGAATGAGCCTTTTAAGGTTGTTTTCATTCACAGTCAGCGGTGCCAATACGCTCTCCCGCGGCATGAAAGTGCACACGCAGCTCTCAGCGCCCGCCGTTCACGTCAACGTTAACGTGAGACCGCAGTACAAGCCCAGTAACGTATCTCGCTCTCGGCAGGAGCGACATGCGTTTTTTCATCGCAGTAGTGTCAAACGCGCGCTCCTGTGGCGTCAGCAGTTTCACAAGCCTCACAGCGGCTCCGCTCCTTCATCCTCGAAGAAGGATTTCTGAATTAATACTGCAGCTTGTGGAATCACTCAAAAGTTCTTGTGATTCGCAGCCAAGAATGAACGTGTTTCTGCAGACCGAGTCCAGTGATAACCTCGCCCCACCGATGCCGCGCACTGCTTCCTGACCGCACCAGTGTCAATGCGCGCTCCCGTGGCAATCTTGGCTTAAGGCATCGCATGAATGAGGGCGCGCACACATGACTCTTCAGGGCACGTCGGCTCATACGTGCACCCGCTCCCCGAACGTTTACACAGATCAGCTGCACACAACGTGAGCACAGCACATGAGCTGCATCCCGCAGCATCAGCAAACCGACAACGATTTGCATGCTCGGGGGCGCGCGTGTTTTCTTTCTCATTCAGCGCGCACCAGCTCACATCAGCATGCATGTGCGTTTCATAGCATAAATGCGTGCCCACTTTATAAATTATAAACGAGTGGCAATGAGCGCGCGCTCCAGACGGATGGGCGGACCGTTTTTCATCCGGGGATTCATGCTGTAGTACAGCTCAAACCCCGGTGTGGAGGAACTCTGTGACATTTTCTGTCATTTCTGAACAGATCTCGTCCCCTCTCGCAGAAGTTCAGGAAATTCTGGTTTAAATGTAATTTCTAGAGTCTCAGAAGGAGAGGAAAACGCAGGGTCCCTCTCTCATCACTTCCTGGTCCCAAAGAACTGGAAAGATGAGATTTATTCTAGATTTGTCAATTTTTTTAACTGTGAGAAACAACACTCCATTATGCGCCCGAGCCGCTCTAATTCTGCTTTATCTGGACACCTACTGCTGCTGAGCAGTTTGTACAGACAGGTGGCAGCAGTGCAACTCACGTGAACCGGTTGAGTGATATCAGCTGTTTTCTGTCAGCAGACCTATGTCACACATGTCAGCTTTCACAGAGGCACACACATTTAACAAGCTGTGGGGGCGCTGTGGTTCTCCACACAGCAGCTCATTTAAATGTTTTTGGAGTGTCGCACGGGTTCTTTGAATGTGACTCAACACTGACCTTGAATTGCAGAATCATCAGGGTTTTTGATTCACACAGACAGCAAGTGACTGTTGCATACATACTGGCAGGAGATGTATGCACTCAACCCATGTGCCACATTGTGAGACAGATGCTGCGTGGGGCACACCCAATCTGCTCTCCATTGGAGTAGGGTACATCTCATGTATTCCGAACAAGGGGCGGATGTGATGTCCAAGACGGTCCTTTGCGGCACGGGGACCTGGGACCTTCTACCCAGAGCTATGGCTCAGACACGGCAGAAATCCTACCAGTGCCTGTAGACGTGTAACAACACGAGAGAACGCTCAATGTCAACTATAATTATCGTGGAGTCACGGGACGATCCACCGCTGGGTTGGACATGCCTGCTCACAGCCTGTGGTCGTAATGCTTTTTCACCTTCCTCTCTCCCTCTGGTATCACGGTTTTCTGAACCGAGCTCAGGAGGAGAGACTGGCAGCTCCTCTGCCCCAAGTGCGTGAACGCATCATGGTTCCCAGGCCTACGACACTTGTTATCAGGGCGCTCGTGGAACCTGCCGTGGAGGGAGGACGCTCTCCTCCAGGTGGGAGGAACGATAAGGAGTTAATCAGAATAGGCCAGCACCTGTGGTCTGGCCGCTGTGCGGATCTTTTTGAGAGGATGGATCTCTCTTAAGATGTAGTGCGTACAATTCAGGATTCACGTGCTGCAACCACCACAGCGCTGTTCACATCAAGTGGTCAGTTTTTTCAGCACTGCGGTACAGAGAAAGGTGTAGAGGCCACTTCATGTCCACTGTACGACATGCTGTCCTTTTCTGCAGCAGTCGATGGACAGAAATCTGGTGTCCAGCCCGATTATCGTATGCTACAGCCATGCTTTCTTCTTGTCTCAAAGTTGTCGGAGACAGAACAACCTTTAATCATCCTCTGACGGAACATTTTGACTCAGATTGAAATAGCAGCTGTGGGCCTGTTTGTGACATGAGAAACGCTCAGTGTCAATTATGGTTTTCTCTGAGCCCACGAGACGAACCACCGCTGGGGGTGGATGCGCTTGCCCACAGCCCATGGCCCAAAATGCTTCTGTACGCGTTTTCCTCCACCTCCTCTGATTTTACGGTTCTTGAACCGAGTTCAGGAGGAAGGATTGACAGCTCTCCTGGTGGCCCCCGAACGCGTGAGCGCACCGTGGTTCCCAGTCCTGCAACGCCTGCTGTCGGGGAGCCCGTGGAAACTGCCGTGGAGGGAGGACGCTCTCCTCCAGGCAGGAGGAGCGACCAGGAGTTACCCAGAAATAGGCCAGCACCTGTGGGTCTGGCCGATGAACGGATCCGCTTAGAGAGGATGGGTCTCCCACAGGATGTAGTGCATATGTAGTGAACCTGGTCTGACCCTTATCTGACCCTGATGACCTCAAATCTACCAGATGGACAGAGACTGTTATTTTCATTGATCTGAATAAGTCTGAGCCATCTGATGACTTTCTTTCTTGAATTAATCAAGCAGAAAAGACAATTCTTTATAATCATTACTGTCTTACAAATGTTTGATAATCAAATTGTGTTAGTTTCACTCAATGCTTACAGGTTGAAAAGAACTACTCATTTTTATTTTACATAAACAGTAAGTAATGATTTTTATTCCTCATTCAAAGAAGAAATCACCTTAATATGCATTTCTTGATTTTCTGTCTGAAATGAGCCAAGTCGTAAGTATGTGAAAGTTGAAGCTTCGGTCAACTAAATGTTTACTGAAAAAGGGATGTCATGTTTTACTATTTGGAAAGATACAACAGAGTGAGGCTCCAAAAAGTCTGCTTTCTGCAATAATCTCTCTGTCAGTTGTTAAACAAATCTCATTCCCTGACCTCGACTTTTGATAATACCTTACGTCAAACACCACTCCTCTTTCTGGTCCATCCACGAATCAGAAAGCTCTAAAGTAAACCCGGAAGTAAACTCATTTAAAATGTGACAACTTCCCGGTTCTGGGAGAGTTTTCAGAGAGTTTCCAGAGAGTTTTTCTTTGGAGTTCGAAAAGTCTGAAGAGTCTAAGAGACTGAGAGACTTAGACAATGAAGAGTTGCAGAGAGTTGGAATGGTGAATAGTTCTGAAGCAGTTCTCAAGGAGTTCTGAAGCAGTTCTGAAGAGAATTCAGAAGAATTTGTCAGAATTCATGGAGAATTCATGAAGAGAGTTATGATTTTGGGAGTTGGAATCTGAGAAGAGTTGCTGACAATGAAAGGAGTTCAGAGTTCTTGAATGCAGGACGCGTTCAGGATGATCCAGAGACGTTTTGGAATTATAATTTCTGTTTGAACGACCCACGCACGACTCTCTGAAGGTTTGGCAGTTCTCAACGGAGACGCTGAAAAGAGTCTGAAGGATTCTTACTGAGCTGATGAACTTCAACAAGGTAAAAGTTCTTCTTCGACCAAGTGTACCGTGGACCAGCTGAGATCTGACGGAGCGTGCAATTTCTGGTCAAACAGATTAAATTCCCTCACATATTTCTCTGTAAGATAAATCTCCACTTCATCTTAAACTCTTCTCTCTCTCACAAAACCAGTACAGATATTTTAGAAATATCTGAAGCAAAGTCCTCGTTCACCGCCGAGTGATCGATGCTCATTTTCTGTGAAACTGTCTGTTATTATTTTCATATTTTGCCAAATTAATGTAAATGTTTGATGTTAAACTTTGATTCTGAAAATAAATGACTCCATTCATTTTGATGGGTCAAAGGTAAATAACGTCTCTCGTTACATTTTGTTAAAATTCAATGCACGACTTACACAGTCAGAAAGATGAGGAACTCGTGAAAAAGTATGCATATAAACGGGGATATATTGTCATACTACAACTAGTGACACGTACCCACGTGACTCACTACACATACAATTCTGTTTTCACATGCTGCATCTACCACAGCGCTGTACACATCAAAGCGGACAGCCATTTCTGCGCTGGTGCACAGAGAAGGGTGTAGAGGCCACCTCATGTCCATTAGGTGGCATGCTGTCCTTTCTGCAGCAGCTGATGGACAGAAATTCTGTGTCCAGCACGATTAAAACGTACGCTGCAGCCATCTCTTCCTGCCACGAAAGGTTTCTGAGACAGAACAGGTTTTAATCATCCGCTGATGAAGCGTTTTCTAAAAGGTGTACAGAGACGCAGGCCTGTTTTCACACCCACTTGTTCCACAGTGAGATTTAATACTGGTCCTGCAGGTCCTGATCAAAGCTCCATTTGAGTCTTTGGATCAGGTTCCACTTAAATTTTTGTCTCTTCAAACAGCCCTGCTGCTGGCTTTAACATCCGCTAAGAGGATGAGTGATTTATCTGCCCTCTCTGTCGCTCCGTCATGTCTCAGAATTCAGGCTGACGGCAGCTCAGCTGATTTAAGACCAAACCCAGCTTTTATGCCTAAAACATCACAAGCTCTTTTAAATCAAGAGCGATATCGTTGGAGGGGTTCACACACAGATCAGAAGAAGTAGCGTCTTTTCATCTCCTCTGTCCGGTGCGGGCGTTGACGTGTTACATAGCGTGCACAGCTGTAATGTGTCAACATTTGTTTGTGCATTATAGAGATGCATCTGCAGGTCGACCGTTATCCACCCAGCGCTTGTCACACTGGCTGTGTGAGGCCATTTCTGAAGCCTACAGAGCATCAGATTTAGAGCCTCCTGTCAACCTCAGAGCACACTCGATCAGGGGTATCGCATCTTCGACTGCTTTGCATAATGGTATGGTAATGCATGACATTTTGCACTGCGGCCACATGGTCAACACCCTGCTCATTTATTCGCTTTTATCTACGTGATGTGACGGGTCGTTCCATGACACATTCTGTCTTTAGTGTTTTACAGAATGAATATTGTTGTTTCATGGAACTCCGTTTTACTCACATCTGTATGCATGCATTACAGTGTGAGATGTTATCAGTCACAAGTTGTGATTGTTATTTTGGTTCTATTGTCACTAATCAGTTCACGACTATTGTTACCAATCAGTTCATTTGATTAATAATCAGCTCTCCTGTTATTATTAATCTGTTCATACGGTTCAGCCGTAAACCGGTTGGTTCATGGCTCTTTTCAGCTTTTTTCCCTCCCCGTTGAAGTTTTCCGGAGCGTTCATGCATTCAGAACGCATAGTTACACAACATGCGTCTGTGCATGGCACACATAATTACGCAATGCGTAATTACGCACATGGGGAGCTGAATGACAAGACGGTTTTAGGCAAGCTTCTGCGTCATACGGTGTTTGAATGGACCCAGTGAGGCGAGGACAACATCCGCTTCGCCCTTAACCCAATAAGCGACAGCCTTAAAGGGCGAAGCCTATACGAAATAGAACGTTGGTTACGTACTGTAACCCCAGACTCTATGAGTATAGGCGTAGCCCTTTAAATGTCGGGCCTCACTGGCTCCTAAATGGCTGAAGAAAAAGCTATTTTTGGGAGCCGATTTTCCGCTCTTAACGTAATTTATACGGACCGGGTGGGGCCCACACAGCAGGTGGGCGTGGACTAAATTTTTCAGTGCGATGCTTTGGATATCGGGATAAACCCACTAAGCGACAGCCTTAAAGGGCTACGCCTATACTCATAGAATCTGGGGTTACACTACGTAACCAACGATTCATTCAGGGGGAAAAAGTAATTTTGTTGTTGCCACGTTTCTGTTAGACAAATAAAATCCAGCTTACGGTCGGATATTAGGTCTTGAATAAGCTGACCTTTTCCAGTGAGTGAGCGAACGTTCAGAAGGCCAAACTTTACGGAGGAGGAGTTGGTAGCGACCGAAGCATTAGCCGACTGAGCTAGGCTAGCTAACATGCTATTACTTTTAGTGGTCCGAGTATTGCGGCGTGTAGAATGGTGAGAGTCAGACCAGATGGAGTTTATGGGGTTAGACTTGTCAACGTGGAGTCTACGGCGGGAGCCACGGTGAGGATGGAAGGCAATGTCCTGAAGAGGGAGCACAGGTGGCACGGCTGGTAGGAAACGAAGGCGAAGGAGCTCGACCGCTGAGTAATGGAGAAGACCAGACGCCGGGTGGTGGTGGATGAGCAGCTGGAGAGTCCAAACCAGAGCAGGCAGCAGGTAAATCCTAATGAACCGCACGGTTGGTATTGAGACGGATCAGAGACTTGGTGTAGGGAAAAGACAGGAAGGACTGAATAAAACAGAAAAAAGCAAAAAAGCACGACGAGCAGCGGCAACCAAGATGCGCCAGCGTTCGCTCACCGGAAGTAAGTCAGAGTAGAGCTACTACTTAATGGCTGAGTAGCCATTAAACCAACTGTGTTGAAGATATAAATGTGATGATTACCTCCTGAAAGTTTCAATAAAATCCAATCAGTGGTTCATGGAAAACAAATCAATAAAATAAAACAACAACATGAGTACTCACACAAACATTTACAAAAGCATTACTGCCTTTTGGCCTTTGGGAACAGGTGATAACAATGTCATTGTGACATGCTAGTTGGTTGCCTTGAAAACGCAACCACGAAAATCTGTTAAAAATATTAGTTTACAGACTTTAGTTTTATGACTTCTTGATAGTTTTAGAG
>NC_056499.1:43168062-43168651 GCF_014905685.2 Nematolebias whitei | reverse complement strand
ATTATGGTAAGGGGTTGAAAAGATCATTATTGAGTAAACAATAAGTTGACAGATAATGCTCATAGAAGCCATTTCGATACTAATTATGCAATAGTTGTCATGGCCACTAGAGTTTGCCTTTTATAGATTGTAGCAACACTTTCCTTAAATGTCTCTAAATAAGTGATGTCTGCCAAGTTCTGCTACTGTTTTATGGGTTAGTGTTTGCATAATTGGTTATAAATTTAAATGCATTTTGTGAATTGTACAGTGTTGGTGTTATGATGCCAATAATTCATGTTGAAATAAATTTATGGAAATAAATTTGACAAAGAAACAAATCTTCTAACAACAAGCATGCTGATGGCCACACTTGTGTTTGTTTCTCTGGGCTTTTGGTCATAAATATTGGCATCAAACATCAGTTCCCACATGATAGGAGCATTCCAGGAAGTGCGAGTCTGAACTGCTGGTCTGGACCTGAAGTAAAACATTTAAAAAAACATTAAATTAATAGATATGTGGTAAGGTATGCAGACAGGTAGGTAGGTTGGAAGGTAGGCAAGTTCTGGAATTTCAACAGATTTTCACAATTAATGTTATTATATAT
>NC_056499.1:43149280-43158062 GCF_014905685.2 Nematolebias whitei | reverse complement strand
GGAATGACCACTGGTCTGGGTCTGGGTTCCTCCTTTTCACCTGTTGGCTGACTGGAGTCCTGTTTGGGTTTCTTCTCTGCTTTTAGGAAGGCCCAGTTAGGATATCCACATTGCTCTAGAGCCTGTCTTGTGTGGGATTTCTCCTTCTACATGGCTCCTGAGCTAGTGGGGACGCTGTCTACTCTGTGATACAGAGTCCTGATGACTCCTAACTTGTGCTCCAAAGAGTGATGGGAGTCAAACTGCAAATACTGGTCTGTGTGGGTGGGTTTGCGGTACACCTTGGTTTGCAAATGTCCTCTATCAGAAACTGAGACCTCACAGTCCAAGAAAGCCAACCTGCCATTTTTTACATCTTCTCATGTGAACTTGATATATTTATCCATAGAGCTGATGTGATCAGTGAAATGTTGGACTTCCTGAGATTTACTTTTAACCCAGGTGTCGTCAACATACCTGAACCAATGACTTGGTGGTGTCCCTGAAAAGGACGTCAAGGCTCTCTTTTCTACCTCCTTCATGTACAGGTTCTGCAGCAGAAACATGGATGTGCTATGGGGTCTCCAGTTTCTCCCTTTGTTGCCAACCACCGCACATTTTCTCATCTCCTCTGAGGAGCCCACTCTCAGATGAAGCAAATCCATCTTGTTGTCCAACGAGCGACATTCGACAGAAAAAGAGAGGGTATCGGGAGTTTTGGGAGTTTGCCAGCTTTAGCATTAGCACATAGCCTTACCAGAACCCCTGCCTGGCGACCTCACTTCTTAAGCCGGGAGCAGCGCTTCCTCCTCTGTCCATTGGAGTGCCTCTGCTGCAGCTTCCAGGTAGATGACTTTAAGATCGTCATTCTGCCAAGCGTAGTTTTTTAGTTTGTTGCCGATCGCTGCTATAGTTCGTGGCAAATTCGCTCTTATTCTCATCAGTTAAGTTTGGCTATAATTCACACGCATAGATCGTACAGAGTCAGGCACGGAGTCAATTTCAAAACTAAATAAAGACTGGGATCGCACCAGCAGCCTGTGAAGCTGCAGGTCCAGAAAGCGTGGCCATCTTGGCCAGTTGCAGGCACATATTACACAATTTTATTTAGTTTATTTGGAAATGACATAAAACTGGTCGCAGCAGTCAAAATAGTTCCAAGTATGGTTTTCTTTAAAATTAGCAGAACCTAAATTTGTTAAACTGGTTTTAATTTTTTCTATTCTGGTTTGGATAATGTCTTGATTGGAAGGATACTGCCAGTGTTTCTGTTAACTGTTGATTGTTGACATTTGTTATAACCATGTCATTTCCTTGAGTTTTATTATTTTATATGCAGAAGCAGTTCACGGTAATTCATTTTTCAACATGTTTCAAGAGCAGCACCTGTGACCTATCCTCCTAGTTCATAATTAAGCATTACAGTTGTCCAACACCTCTTTAGGCTTGGTTTAAGTTAAATTAATAATGATGTAATGTAATATACCATGTGGTTTAGCTCAGGCTTTGTTGACCTAATTTTAGACTAGATGACTTGGACCTGCAAGACTGATGCATTCAAACAGTATATTCTTTCCTTTTTCTTTGACAACTATCCTCCAGTTTTCTCAGTGTTTTTTCTTCCTTTTACTAAGAGTATATTTTGAAAGTGAATGTGGACAAAAAGGCAACATACAAATTGTCAGTTGGAATAAATACAAATGGCTATGAATGTGTGTGTACTTTTATTCTTTTAAAATATTTTCTGTTGTAATCTCATATCTTGTCAAGACCAGTACCAGTAGTTCTTTATAAGGACCAAAGTCTATCCTAACATGATGGAATGACTTTTTCTTTTGCAATAGTGTCATTTAGGCATGTGCTGCTAATGGTTAGGTTGATGGTCAGGGTAAAACTACCATAATGAAAGAAAGTGAATACAGTGTTGTAACAATGATAAAAATACAAAGCTGTGTGTGTGTGCATGATTTTTGGTATGCCTTAAGAAGCTTTTATAGTATTATCACGTCTTACTGGGTCCAATTGTCCTTATGGGGACCTAAGCCTGGTCCCAGTTGTGTAAAATGTAATTTATCGTATTTTTTGGATTATAAGGTGCACTTAAAATCCTTTAATTTTCTCAAAAATTGACAGTGAGCCTTATGTATGAATTATGGTTGTGCTTACTGACCTCAAACCAATTTTATGTTGTTGTTGTGAATGAGTTGAATCAAGTTTGACTTATCTGACTGTTTTGTTTTGCTTAATGCATTTTATAACCCGGTGCATCTTATAGTCTGAAAAATGTAGTAGACATTTATTTTTATGGGTTATGTTTCTGGCTAAGATGCAAATTGAGTTAAGGTTAGAGTTAAGGCAGCAGGGTATCTTGCTGGGCATAGGCAGTCATGTCTTGCAGTGTTCTCCATTTCCTCATGAGTTGAAGAGGCACACATTCCTGTTACTGATGTTTGAACAACTTCCAAGAAATTGTGCAACAGATTTCCTCTCAAAATTTTGAGTCATTTCTCAAGCCTGTCTCAATCCCACCTAAATTGTTGGGGACTTCAACCAGTCTTGAGTATAAATATAAAACAAATAAATGAATAAATAAATGCACATTTGTCTTTTTATTTCAGAAGTCTACTTAGGCTGATTAAACCTTAAACATGGGGCATGTGCCATCAAGTGAACAAAACGAGCAAAGGTGGGAGTGATGACAACTTTAATTACAGACTTGCAAGCAGCACAGATGAACGTAGGCTGTGACTTGAGATACTGCTGTAGGGTCAGGGACGTGCTGCTAATGGGTAGGGTTACGTATTGTCTGGCTTTGGCAAGAAATACGGTTTTGTTTCAGATTACCTTGTAGGGACCAATTTTACAAAAAAAGCATGCATTGTGGGTACCAACTGCTTTTTATGGGGACCAAAGCCAGGTCCCCATAAAAAGAAGGTTCGTGGGAGGGGTGGTGGTGTTAGGCTCCAGTACAATTCCTCTTCAACCATTGAAGAAAGGAGTTACTATAAATGTTTTAAACAATAATCTTCTAGTGTGTGAACATTGTCTTCAACAACAACAGAGAACATGTTCTGTGTTTAAAGTAACAACATTTTAACTACAATTGTTTGAAGTGGCAGAATTTATATTTATTTTTCCTTCATAAATTCCCCCTTTCTGTAAAGGAAGTTTACATTCTGTAAAAATACAGATTTTTAAAAAGAGTGTGCGCTGAAAAAAAATGTAAGAACACTTTTTTCAAAATTTTTACAGCTATTTTTTTTATTTATTTACCCTTTATTTATCCAGGTAGTGTCTTGAGTCACGCGAACTCATTTTCAAGAGAGACCTGTTTAGGGAGCAGATGGTGGGGGTTAAGGGTCTTGATCAGGGGCCCAGTGTTGGGCAAATGAAGATGGAGGCAGGTGTGGGTGTTTCACCTTTTCCACCCACATTTTGATGTTGTCAGTCCGAGGATTTGAACTTGCGACTTTCCGATCAGAGGCCCATCTTCTTTAACCTCTGTCCCACCACTCCCCTATAAATACAGTGAAATATAATAATTTTTTTTATTTTTTTTTAATTAAGGTTCTTCATAGAAACTGTTTACAGGGTCATTGAAACAATATTTTTGATTGAATGTAGACTGCAAATTACAACTTTTGTTAAAAAAGATGCCAATATTAAAAATAAGGTGACATTTCTTTGTAAAGTTTGGATATTTTAAGGGCAAAAAAAAAAAGTTGGATCTTAAGCCTCTGGCTGCAGATAATTAGACTCTAGTTTAGTTTCACACCAACAAACCTGCTGGCAGTCAGCTGGTGCAGGTACTCATCAGAATATACATTATTATGGCTTTTGTCAGTAAAAGTGTTTGTCAGAAAACTGTTTATTTATTTAATTTTAATTTACCTTTTATTTATACAGGTAGTCTCATTGAGCCACGGTAATTCATGTTCAAGAGAAACCTGTTTAGGGAGCAGATGGTGGGGGTTAAGGGCCTTGCTCAGGGGCCCAGAGTGGGGCGAATGAGGGTGGAGGCAGGTGTGGGTGCTTCACCTTTTCCACCCACAGTTTGATGTTGACGGTACCGGGAGTTGAACCTGTGGCTTTCCGATCATAGGCCCATCTTCTCTAACCTCTGCGCCACCACTCCCCAACATAGCATTTTAACATAATATTTAACATAATATTAAATCTTTAATGTTCTTTGTTGAAAACTGAAGTCATTGTGTTTAGCCCTAACTCTATCTAAAGAATCCAGCAGACAAGTTGAATCTTGGCTTCGTTGCAGTCTCCCATCCTGAGCAAGCACAGTGGCAACAGTGGAAATGAAAAACTCCCCTTTAAAAGGAAGAAACCTCCGGCAGAACCAGGCACAGGACAAGCGGCCATCTGCTTTGACCGGCTGAACAGATTAAGCTTAAGTCAGTGTTGAGCAGCTCTGACCTTAAAAAAACAGTCCATGCCTTTATTATGACCTGACTTGATTAATAAAATGCTCTTCATGTTGGGGTCACTCAGGTCTCCCTTTCACGTATCCAGCTCGTCCAAAATGCTGCAGCTCATCTCTTAACAGGAACTTGTAGGTTTGATCATATTTCACCCATTTTGTACCTCCCTTCACTGGCTCCTTGTGCATATCAGAATAGATTTTAAAACTCTCCTGTTGACATGTAAGTGCATTAATAACCTTGCACCCTCTTATCTCTCTGACCTGCTTCAACCATATGTTCCTTCTCGGGTGCTGAGATCATCTGACCAGCTGCTTTTGGCTGAAGCTCAGAGGAGATCGGGCTTTTTCTGTCATTGACCCTAAACGCTGGAACAATCTGACCATCAACATTAGACAGACCACTTCACTTCCTGTTTTTAAATCTCTTTTGAAAACACATCTGTTCTCACTGACGTTTAACACAGTGTGATATGATTTAATATTTCATTGTTTCTCATTGTTTTTATTTTTTGATGCTTTTAATTACATCTTAATATATTTTTCTTTAATTATTGCCTTGATCTTTTGGTTAAGCACTTTGGTGGCAGCTGCTGTTTTAAATGCGCTTTGCAAATAAAACTGACTTGATTGGACTTGTTCCTGTCTGCACTATAACAAATCGAAGGTTTTCCCGTTAACATCTTGTGAGGCTGGAAGTGAAAACTTGTAGCACTTCAGTTAATATTTGTTTCACATATATTCAGGTTTAAAATAGCGCCCAATCCCATGTTCAACAATGACAAGGACACCGTCGCTCCATCTGTTAATCATTAAACATTTATGATTTATTCAGTCTTTAGTGCACAGTGACAGCCCTCTTGTAGACAGACACTTGTTCCTCACCGTGCAGCTTCCTACACAATGACAGCCATTTTTATTTGTATTATTTGGTGCAAATGGTTTAAATAACTGGTCAAACTTTGATAAAGAAACAGGATTATGGAAACGGGATTCAAATTTGAACTGGACAACCTTGTATGGGTTTATTCATTAATGTCAGGGTTTTTCCACTTCAGTTACCTGAAACAGTACACTAAACCCTTAGGTTCAGATCTGTATACACACGCTCGTTCTTAGTAACAATTTTCATGGAATTTGCCTTTTTTTGCTCTGTGGTATGCAGGCTACATTGTAAATTTCCCAGTAAAGTGGGTGTGTTCCGAAAGAGGCCCTGTAGCAGTAATAGAGGAAACTGACATTAAAAGGTCTAAAAAGAGTCATTTGATTCAAGCCTACCCTCAAGTTTATGTATTCGTTACATCTACTGACAGATGAACTCAACGCTCCTGAGGTGATCCTCTCAGTGATTGTTCAATATGAAAAGCAGTTCGTAAAACACATAATCCACCGGTGATGCCATGGTAGGTGTCAACTTGACACCCACTTTTATTCCTGCTTATTTCCTGGAATTTCTACCTTTATATAGACGTGTTGTGGTTCTGGCATCCAACAGGAGAGTTCTTGTATCACCTGTGTGGGGGATTTATTTCTGTGTGCATGAGTTGTTTTTGTTTTGGCTGCAGCTAATTGCATTTCCAAGAAAAATGATCATTTTATACAGATGCTATGAGAACAGCTCATGAACGGCTCTGTTACATCATGTCTGTAACAGCTACCTGGAGGCTGGATCATAAAATCCTCCCCTCTCCTTTTAGTTGGGAGCAGTTTGTAGTTTAGTTCTCTTGAGCATTGGTGCTGCTCCTCTGTAATTTGACAGAGATCAAAATATTTCTGAGCAAAACGCAAAGTTGTTTTTCATGAATACTGCAGATTGGACTCCCATTATTTTTATTTTATTAATATCTTTTTAAATATCATGTGTACAGTGTTTGTATTATGTTCACTCTTTTAGATCATTACTACCACTACAAATAGTAAAAAAAATATTGTCACCACTTTACAATAAAGCTATGGTTAAATCATAGTTTATAGATATGTTATAAATTCACCTTATACATCATTGACAACTGCTTATTATGCATTAATTAAGGGTGACAAGAGAGATAAAACTGATGTTTCTTGCCAAATAGTGAGCCAATTTTTTTAGGATATAATGTTTTACTTTATCACTGCATTATAAGTATCTACAACTAATATTATATCCTAAAACATAGGTTTACAAATTACAAATGCTTATTGTGCTAACAAAATAGTAACTTAGTGTGAAATGTTAAATATAACAACTCCAGATGAAATATATAAGTGAACCTATTTGGCAACAAACTGGTCAGTTTTGTCTCTGTCACCCTTAATTAAAGCTTAATAAACGATTACTGATTCATAAAGTGTTCATATAATAATTAATAATGCATCTATAAACTATTTATGAACCATCTATAAAATCTAGAAAGTTTGTCCATCCATTCATTCATCCATCCATCCATCCTTCCATTCATTCATCCATCCATTATCTTTACCCACTTCTTCCATTTTGGGTCACGGGGGTCGCCGGTGTCCATGTCCAGCAATCAATGTGCGAGGGGCGGGGTACACGCTGGATGGGTCGCAAGTCCATCACAGGGACACATAGAGACAAACGACCAATCACTCTCTCACTCACAACTAGAGACAATTTAGAGTTACCAATCAGCCTAACATGCATGTTTTTGGTCTGTGGGAGGAAACTGGAGTACCTGGAGAAAAACCACACATGCACGGAGAGAACATGCAAACTCCACCCAGAAAGGCCCCCGGACCAGGGTTTGAACCAAGGACCTGCTCGCTGAGAGGCAGCAGCTCTACCATTTGCACCACCGTGCTGCCCAAAAAGAAACATATCAACTTAAATTTTTTTTTTTTTAATATGTCCATAATTTAACTTTGTCAGTATTTTTAGCTCTACCAGAGCCGGGCTGTGGCCTTTCATTCATATTCATGACCACTGGTGGCTTAAGATGAAAACATATTTTAAGATAATGAATATGTGAGATTCAACGTTAAGTCAGGTCCTCTGGACGGAGAAAAAAATATTGTTGAAACGTTGAGCATGAATCAGAATATGTGAAATTGTTTTCCAGCCATTCTTCCTCAATTATAATTACCATAATTTAACAATCCAGTTATAACACAGCACAGGTATTCTTGTGAATACATACTAACATATAATACTACCATATACTAATTATGATAATAATCTGGAAATGGATTGGAAACAAGCGTTAAATTTTATTTAACCTTTATTAAACCAACAAAATGCTGAATACCCTAAAGACCAGTGGCAGAAGAAACAGGTTAAATACTTGTATTTTTTATTATGTATTTATTAATGGACTTGCTGATTTTTTTTTTAACCCCCACCTATTATGCATTAGGTTTCTGACAGAATTAAAAACATGTTTAGTGTTGTGCTTAATGTATTTTAAGTATTTTTTTTTTATCCTGGTCTGGAGATATGCACAGTAATATTATGAGCAACATCATTCCTCTTGGTTAATTCTGAAACAGGAAAGTGTTGCCTTGAGTTTAACAATCCAGCTATAATGCAGCACAGGTATTGTTGTGAAGTATAAAAAGGCCAAATACAAAAACAAAACAAACAAAAATCAACCCAATTTTTTTTTTTTAAACTTATCCTGAATTCAAAGCTGTAAACTTATGACACTCCATGGCAAATCCTCAACCCGCTGTGATGACATTTACTGAGGAAGGTAAACATCTGATGAAGAGGCACTGCTAGTTAAGCTCTGAAGTCACCCAATGTTTCATTTGGCTCCGTTACTGTTATATTTATTTTCAGTGCCTGTGACATAAATTATTTCTGTAAAAAAAATACTAATCCAAAAATGCTTTGCCCAAAAAAAAAAAAAAAAAAAAAAAATCACTCTACTGAGATGAACAGTTGAGATACTCGCATGAGCACTAACAGGAAGTGATGTCAAAGAAGAATGGCTGCCATTAGCAGAGCATTGTTACAGTGGATAACAACACAGACAGAGGAGTCTGTGATGTTGCTTTAGATTATTATGAGCTACAGTAGTCCCTCGCTAATCACAGTTCGTTTGTTGCAGACTCTCTCTATCTCAGGTTTTCAAAATAAGATCGGACCTGACACACAATTGGCTGATTGATGGATGAGCCATTTTTTTTATTTTAAATAAATTACCTTAAATTATTTAGCACCTGCTGCACCCTTGTGCAGCCCACAGCTCCAGTGCTCCCTCCTGCAGCTGATCTCTGATCTGCTGTGGAGAAGTGGGCGTGGCCAGAGTGCAGCTGAGGCAGAGAGCTGAAATCATGACACGCTGTACTCTTTTAGAGCCTTTAGAGTTTAGAAACATTGTTTAGAATATTGCAAGAGTGAGGGAAGGGCTTAAAACATCTTTATATATA
>NC_056499.1:43143688-43149180 GCF_014905685.2 Nematolebias whitei | reverse complement strand
TATATATATATATATATATATATATATATATATATATATATATATCTATATATATATACTTGTACTACTTTTCCTACTTAGTGGTTTTTTACTTGTCGCGGGGCTTCAGAGTACGGATCCACCATGATAATTGAATCGAGGGACTACAGTACTATCAGAGGGAGATACAAAGAAGACTCAGAGTTAAAATAATATTCAGTAAACAATCCCAGGAAGTTGTAAAGAGTTCACCTTTGATGTCACTTCCAGTTTCACTTTGTCTGTGCCAAGTTGAAAAAAATAAAAACAAGTATGTGACAAAGTGGGTAAAATTATGTGGACGGTGTAAAATTTCTTAAATATTAAGATGTTTTCTTCCACTTTTAACATTTGCAGGATTTGTATGTCACAGGTGCTTGATCTCCCTACTGTGAGTGTGATGTTTCAAAGACCTCATCCTCTACTGCACCATTTACCTCAGATGTTTGTCTTTGTAAAATCATATTAGAAAGCACAGTGTCCTGACATATGAGCAAACATTAAATAGGCTCTACAGGGCACCTGGTGGTGGTTGTTGAGCCTCACACTGCAGTGCCAAGTGAAGACGTGGAAAAGTTCACTCTTTTCTTCAACATGGAGAAGGAATGCACAGCACACTTCAATAATATTTGTTCAACACTGTGGGCTACAACTTTTATGTCTGACACAGATTATCTACACCTAACAGCGATAATTTATCAGGTGGATAAGTATCACGAGGGGTTTTCCTTTGTCCTGGTTGCATGTACGAACCCAGATGCAGCAGCCCTTACATTTACGGCATCTTTGCTTACACCCACATTCCTGTGCTGCATGGCTCTTACTGCATTCTAATATCAAAACAGTGCTGGAATACTGACAGATTCCTATAGCTGGATTTACTACTGGGTTTTAGTTGTCAAAAACATGTGTATGCTCTTATAAGGTGTGATAAATGGATTAGATTCACTTGTTTTTATGTCATCTAATGTACATTTTAGTGTCAGGGCGTTTTTGTGCTCGAACCCTCAATGTTTAGAGTGACGGAGGTCAAAGAGGAGCTGCTGATTCCCTTCACTCATCAGAGCAGTCCATATCTCCAGTGATGCACATGTTGACATGATGCTACATGATAACCAGCAGCTCACACTTACAGTTTGTGCTTTGCACTGATATGCCCAACTCCATATCTGATGCCGTTTGCATAAATGCTTTTTTTTTTACATATGTCCTTTGTATACATCCTTTGGCTTGTGTTTAGTTCCTCTTCTTGTACACCACAGGATTAATGCACGTTCATATCCTGATTTATTCAGTCAGATGTGTTATTTATTTTTAATTTAAATTTTGAAATATATCTCTCCCATGCAACATTTCGTTATGATACAGAGCACTGTACAGGCGTTGGATAGGAGACGGGGTCACTCCAGATAAATGTCCTCTGTCGGGCACGAGAAATCCACAAACTCTTTGTAGTACAACTGGAAGGCTTTCCTAAAAACAACAACAACAACAACACAAAAACACAAGTCACAATTATTTCCAGACTTAAAACTGCACAATTCAGTACTTGAACCAACAAGTGACGTTTTATTAGAACGTTTAAATAGACAACTTAAATGGACACCTGTTAATTATTTATATGAACACAATCTAAATATCTCACAGTCTCACATGGAGACACGTCTGAGCTGCGCGCTGTTTGTACCAACGGTTTTTGAACGGAGGTGTGTGTGTGTGTGTGTGTGTGTGTGAGGGTGGGGGGCGGTGGGGGGGTTCAGCGTGAGGAAAGAGGCCGCATAAGCGCTGCCTTTAGCTTTTTAGTTAGCGCTTCTGTATTACGCACTGCTACCTTAGCGCTACATCAGTGCCGACGGGAGGCGGGGGGCTGACGGTTCGGTAGGTGGGCCACTCGGTTCAGTTGACAGGGTGGGGCGCCCTGCTTGTATAATGTTAGGGGAAACACTGAAGTGTTTATAAGAGAGTGGAAAGGGGCTATGGGGGGGGGGGGGGTTGGTGGTGTAGAGGCTAGAGAAGGTGGACCTGTGATCAGACGGTCGCTGGCTCAACTCCCCGGACTGACAACATCAAAGTGTGGATGAAAAAGGAGAAGCACCCACACCTGCCTCCACCCTCATTTGCTCCACTCTGGGTCCATGAGCAAGGCCCTGAACCCCCCACCATCTGCTCCCAAACAGGTCTCACTTGAAAATGAGTCCTCGATGCTCAGCTAGTCTCATGGTACTCAATGAGACTAACTGTATAAATAAAGTTTAAATAAAAATGTAATTAAATTAAAGCCTTAAATATACTGTATATATATATTTTTTTTCTTCTTTTGGCTGCTCCCTTCTTCAGGAGTCGCCACAGCAAACTAAGTCGCACGAAGACTTGGCAGTTATTTTTACGCCGGATGCCCTTCCTGACGCAACCACAGACACCGAGCTACCACAGCCCTCTGTGTGGAGCACAGAGCTGCTATCTAGGACACCTGGAGGAGCAGATGGTGGGGGTTAAGGACCTTGCTTAAGGGCCCAGAGTGGGGCGAATGAGGGTGGTGGCAGGTGTGAGTGCTTCACCTACCCCACCCACATTTTTGATGTTGTCGGGCTTGAACCGGCGATCTTCCGATCACAGGCCCACCTTCTCTAACCTCTGCATCACCACTCCCCCTATAAATAAATTTTAAATAAAAAACTTAATTAACATAAAGCCTTAAATATACTGTATATAAGAGTATATAAGACTCTACTTACGAGTCATTATTTTATAGTGTAAGGACTTGTCATGCTATGACTCCCAGTTGGCATTTCATGAACCAGAGTGAAGTTCTGATCCCAACTTTACAACCAAATAATTAGGATTTTTTTTATTTAATTTTTTCATTGCTTATTAATCTGGTCTTTCAGCGTCTAAAACATGTAATATCAATTTATATTTGTAAATTAGGTAGAAAAAAAAATCAACCATGGATTAAGGAGCTCGTTTTTGGCATTAATACTTTGTTAGATAGTCAGATTATAATCTATGGCAACAGAAACATTGCTCAGCGTGCACGTTCAGCCACATGACACTGCATGCCTTTGCTGACATCTCTAGGAACCTGTTGAAGGGCATGAAGCTATGAAAACACACAGACTCACTCTGCCAACACTCTCCATGCAACAACACATCACAGATCATCCCTTTCATGAAACTAGTCAAGTCCTGTTAACTCACCCCACTGACTCTGCGAGAGGCTTGGTTGAGTTTTCAGACACAAACACGTGGCAGGCAAACCTCTGGTCTGCTGGGTGCTTTGTTATGAAACCAAAATACCTGCAGACAGAAATAAAGAGCTTTCAGAAGGACATTCTGGATGATAACCACTTCAGCACATTACATTCTGCAGTTGTTTGTCCCCTGAACAACGCTGTTTGAACTCTGCAACATTTTTTGGATTCCACCTAGTGGCTCAGTCACGTTTCTGCAGGTGAAGAGCAGAGTGCAAACCTTACTACAACAAACTTACTTGGTGTTTTTGGGATGATAGCCACAAAAGGAGACATTCCTCAGCTGGAAGAAGTGGCTGCACTCATTACTCTGTCAACGAAACACAAAACACACAAGTGGATTAAAAGTCTAGTTTTAAAACTGAAACGCTCTGTGACTTTATTTCATTAGTCAAAGTTGTCATTGTGTTCATCTCTTACATGCTCACTGTAAACTGATATAATTTGATTTTAAACTATCAGTCAGAAAACCATGAGTTGTATGTCACATGAACTGGAATTTTAGGCAAAGACCTTTAAAAATCGAAGGAACAAAATAAAAAGTCTTACTCTATCACAGGTATAGTAGTCCTCTTGAACGGCAAGCTTGATCCCTTTAACATTGATCTCCAGAACGCAGGAGGAAGGGGGGTTGTACTTCACTGTCATCCTTCTGTTGGTGGCAATCTGCAAGAGGAGTAGAAAAATACAAATCTAACATTCAACAAGCCTGAAACGTCTAAAAATATATATTTTAAGTTGCAATCCAGCTCTATCTAGATGTTGACATTAATTATTGGATATTGTCTTTTGCCATAGTTTTGGCATATGCACAAACTAATACCGTAATTTTCAGACTATTGAGCGCAGCTAAATATAAACCACGCCCACTACATAAAAAAGTACACATATAAGCTGTGAGTATGCACGTTGCAACATGAGATACTTACACAGTGAAAAAATTTAAACTTTTAATAAATATCTACAGGTAACATACACAAATATGTGCAGTGAGTTTTATTTATTGATTTATTTTTTTCTGGACAGTGCCTGTAATGTGGCTGTTTAAAAAAAATACAGTGGTCTACCAGGAAGTCATTGAATGCTACATTCATCTTCCTCCTGTGCAAGCTTGTGCTGTCCTCCATCAAGCTACCTGCCAACATCCCACTGAGCTCGGAGTGCCATTTTAAATGCACAAATCACACATTTCAAGTGGCTGCAAATACTTTGTTGTGCCTCCAAGGAGGGGGCAAACTTTGTTTCCTAAAGTCCCCCAAAGAGCTCATTTTCACTTTGTTTCATTTGTCTATGTGACCTGTTCGGTAATTTCTTTGGTCATGTTTTTTAAAACCTTTATCTATACAGGTAGTCTCATTGAGTCACAGTGCTCGGGTGTGACAACTTTTATTTATTTGATTTATTATTTATTTATATAGCACCAAATCACAACAAAGTTTTCTCAGGGCACTTTACAGGAACATTCACATACATAAAAGCCAATTAGTAAAGTTCTCTATCTAAGGAGGCCAGCACACAAGATGAATCTTGGCTTCGTTGCAGTCTCCCATCCTGAGCAAGCACAGTGGCGACATCCCTTTTAAAAGCTAAATGTTTTAGTGGTATGAAGCTCTTTAGCCCATTAAAAAGAAAAAAAAAACCATAAATTAGCCACAGCATTGTGTAAACCACGGTGTTTACAGTGAGTGAAAAAAGCAGCGGCTTATAGTCCAGACATTACGGCACTCAAAAGTGCAAAATATTTGTCTCTCTACCTTCTGCATAGCTGCACACAGGACATCATTTCCTTTGTGGTAGGGCACTTGCACTGATCCCAGAAATTTCAGATGATATCTGTCCATCCATTCACTGCTCTTAACTGCAAAAGCAAAAAGAAAAACAATAAATAGATAAAAATATGACTCAATAAACCAGAAAGCATAGTCAAATCCATTAACGACTTAACATATGGCAACTATTTATAGTCAGGTGAAATTTCAGTAAACAGCAGGTCAGTCATGTGACTATTCTCTGCTTTGTGTTAGTTTTGATACAGAAAAACGCTCTACGTCCTCTTTACTATGGGAAATCCAGATTTTGTTTTTAATTCTCTCAGTTCCAACACACATTTTTTCCTAGTGTGTAACTTTAAGAAGCATATAAAAATTATTAAACACCATGAAAATATGCAATTTACGTATATATATATATATATATATATATATATATATATATATATATATA
>NC_056499.1:43132656-43143288 GCF_014905685.2 Nematolebias whitei | reverse complement strand
TTGACGGTATGTATATGTATATATGCTGCTTTTTAGGATAAGTGATGTTTCAGATGCTTTTGAAAACAACATTTACAATAAATCATACACATCCATAACTGAACAAAGATGAATTAATGTATAGTACTTTAGCCAATATATTTAAAACATTATACAATTTATCAGTTTATAATCTACTAAAATATTCATAATTTGTTTAAATGATGCTGACAGCAAAGCAGAAACTTTCTTAACTTTTAATGTGTGCAGAATATGAGTCTTTAACAGACTTAGGCTTCTTGTAATCAGGCACAGATAGTGTCCATGTTGTTAGTAACATAAATCTAACTTGTACAACTACAAATACCAGTAGAGTCCATACTTTTATAGCTCTCTGTGTCCTTGGTCACCTCTGTGGCATAATAGGCAGGGAAAATGCCTCGGGCTCCAGTTCTCATGTTGTAGCCCTCATACCAGTAATCGTCCCCTTGGACCTCCACCAGCAACGGGTCATCCACCTCCAGCTCCAGCTCGTCATCGTGTCGAGGGACAAACCTATTGGGACAAGCATGAGATGAAAAATATAGCAGCTGTATTACAAATATTAGTCACATTCTTTTACAAAATTTCAGAATTCCTCTGGAGATTTTGTCATTATTTACTCCCGTTCTGTGAAGAAAGCCAAAAAAAAAAATCAATTTGTCATTAAAGGAGGGGTAAACAGAACCACTGCAACAACAAGACTTACCATCATCCACTATCAACATTAAACAACGCAACTTGACAAAAGCTCAGCCGAGGGTTTACAAAGAGATTACAGTGGAATTGCAACAGTTGTCTCGGCTGACAGGTGAATATTTACTTATGTTCGTTTGTGTTTTAAGGAGCTTGACAAGCTCGTCACACAACATCCTAGATTCACCTGAAACCTGCTTCAGCAGCAGACAAGGTTGAAATACTGTTTGCTTTGTCATTCCACAAGTTTGCTCCAGTGGTTGTTGAACAATGATGTCTTACTTGAGGCAAACTATGCAGTCAGGTTTAAAGTTGGATGTCTCACTCCATACTTTAAAATTAGACACACAGTAAAACAAAAGTGCAAATGTGATTTTGAAATGAAGGCCTGACATTCCTTGAAGAAATGTCATATCTTCTGCCACATTTAATGGCACAGTTTGACATTAGATCATTTTGTGTTGAAGAAACGGAGCTGGTTTGGTCAATCCTTGTAAATAAAGTGATGTGACCTCAGTTTTGTGAGATCATGTGACATGTTAGCACTAAGTATGTGTTGATAAAGACTTTTTGCTACAACCAAATCAAACTTTATCTGTAAAACTGTGTTGGTCATTTAGATGTGGTGGCCATCTTGATTTGGGTTGACTTCTAAAATAAATGAGTTTTGGATGTACAGCGATTATTTTCTGAATGTTTCATTAAAACCCATAGATGGACATACAAAGTGTACTTTCACAAAACACTTCAAACTGGAACTTAGACACCTTCTGGTCACTTTGATGATTTGTAAATTGGTTGAGGTGGTGAGAGTGGTTTAAGCCAAACCACCACTGACATGCTACAAAATGAGGTAGTAACAGAGCCGTAACAACTGAGCTGTGAAAAAGTACACTGACATTAATAACAAGAAATGTTATTTGGGAAAAAAAACTGTTTGTTGGTGCTAAGATGGTCAATTGCGCCGCTCAAGGTGGCTGCATGTTGGAGCAGCTCTGTTACTTTCATTCTGAGATTTTGCTTTTGGAAACTTTAATTCCTCTTTTTCTGGATGTAAATCACATTTTTTGGATGACTGTTTCCTCTGGTATTGGATGCTGTGTAGCTGGAAGGATTTTT
The DNA here is from genome assembly GCF_014905685.2 of Nematolebias whitei. Taxonomy (NCBI): domain Eukaryota; kingdom Metazoa; phylum Chordata; class Actinopteri; order Cyprinodontiformes; family Rivulidae; genus Nematolebias; species Nematolebias whitei. The sequence continues at coordinate 43,141,455 of NC_056499.1, read as the reverse complement.
ACGGTAACTTTTTTAGTTTTGGACATTTGTTATAATGCGTAACCATGGCAACAAGGCAGTTTCTACAACCAACAGCAGCTGATTAACATCTCAAAAGCTCAAGTAATATCTCAACTACAGCCCTAAATTTCAAATGAGTTGAAAAGGATGTTCTGTGGACGCATTCTCATCTACCTGCCAGCTGTGCTCGAGTGCCTGACCACTGAGATCCTGGAACTAGCAGGAAACACGGCTCATGACAGCGGAAGGACAGGATCGTCCATCAGCACCTACAGTTGGCTGTCTGCAGCGACGAGGAGCTCAACAAGCTGCTGGGAGGAGTGGCCATCGCCCCGGGAGGATTGCTGCCCAACATTCAGGTGATCCTGAAGCCCAGGAGGCCAACCAAGTGCAAGTAAATAGATCAACATCTGTGGCCAGTTTTTTCAGATCTGCTATAAGACGGACCATCACAAGAGATCCTTCCCACCCACAACCATCAACATCTAGAACAACTCTTTTATGAAACAAGGAAAATGAGCTACAACAACATTTAATTTCCCTCTGGGATTAATAAAGTATTTTTGAATTGAATTGAATTGAATTGAATGGGGCTAGAAACATCTCAGCACAAAAAAAAGAAGCCGTCCAGATGACCTGACTGAACATTGTTGGAGTTACTGGTAAAATTTTTGGCAAATATGTAATCAAAAGTGTTGCATGTATGGATTGTGTTAGTTCAATATGTGTGAAATTGACCAAGTTGTAGCCATTTCAGTGTTTTCTAAGGTTGCTTATATGTGGTGGTCATTTTGATTTGGGGTGGAAATGTTTTCCTTGTATGCCCTACGATTACTTCCTTAGAATTAAAAAAGAAAACATCCACTAGTTTGTGTAATATTTTGCTAACATACAAACTTTCTCCGGCAGCACGGTGGCACAACGGGTAGAGCTGCTGCCTCTCAGCGAGCAGGTCCTTGGTTCAAACCCCAGTCCAGGGGCCTTTCTGGGTGGAGTTTGCATGTTCTCTCCGTGCATGCGTGGGTTTTCTTCAGATACTCCAGTTTCCTCCCACAGACCAAAAACATGCATGTTAGGCTGATTGGTAACTCTAAATTGTCCCTAGGTGTGAGTGAGAGAGTGAATGGTTGTTTGTCTCGTTTGTCTCTATGTGTCCCTGTGATGGACTTGCGACCCGTCCAGGGTGTACCCCGCCCCTCGCACAGTGATTGCTGGACATGGGCACCAGCGACCCCCGTGACCCAAAATGGAATAAGCGGGTAAAGAAAATGGATGGATGGATGGATGGATGGACAAACTTTCTCTCTCACACACATACATACAGGCAGGAGCAAAAACATTAGCAGGCAATTAAGAAAGTGGCTGTCCTTACATCCTTCACAGCATTTTGATCAAAGCATGTTGTAAATTTTAATGAAGTTGAGTAAGTTTGATAAAAAAACAAAACAAAAACATAATATCTGAAATAGGTTTACAGTAAATTCACAAGCTAACATCTAGCTAAAACTGTATATATATATATATAAATAATCGATAAATCAATCCCACTGAAAGTCATGAAACTCATGACTCTTGCTCATGTTTGTGCTGCTGTTCAACGTAATGTTTTTATGTTATGAGTGCTTAGTGTATATTTAGCTGATGTTTTTCTTAGTTCATATCTTAGATCTTATTACTGTTTTTCTTTTACATTTTATTGTTGGATGTAACTGGGACCCTGTGTACATAATTTCGTTCCACCACATGTACCACATGAGGTGGAATACAATAAAGAATCTCTGACTCTGAAGTAGCTCTCCATCTCAAAAAGGTTGGTGACCCCTGCTGTACACACATACACACATATATAGAGAAATTATGAGAATATGAGATTTAATTCCTTTTGAACCTTATTTCAATGACCGTAGTAATTCATATCATCACCATAAAAGTTGGAACACATTCAGAACATTAGCAACTGATTATTTTACATCATTCCCATTCACATGCAGTCTTAAACATACGAAAACAAACATATCTACAGACATATGCTCATAAATATTATACTTTGTATTATATACTTAAACCAACACACCCTTTGCCTCTTCAGAGGGGCTGCTAGTACAAAAAAATAAATGTTTACCATGGCTCGGTGTGAAACTTACTGTCGTACTTAGGGAAACATGTTACTTGCTACACAACTGTGCTAGACAAGAAATGCAAATACACAATAAAAGTGTGCAGATCAAACTGTAAGTCAACAACATCACAGCAGAAACATCAAAATAAAATGCATTCAAATCTGTTAATAACATAACTGGCCTGGGGCTAGCCAGTCTAATGCTAGACTAAGCTAGACTAAGCTAGCTACTAATGCTGAAATATGTTTAAGCTTTGTAAGAACTTGTTCTGCAGCATCTGTTGGTACATACAAATGCTTTTCTCTTTATTTAAGTTTCTGCACCCAGGAACCACCTGTAAGTCCAAAATTGTGCTTGTAATGTATTTTCAAACTTTATACTAGGTTGGAATAGTAACATACTGTATAATATAGGCAAAGGCAAGGCAAATGTATTTGTATAGCACATTTCATACTTGGAGGTAACTCAAGGTGCTGCACAGAATAAAAACAATTTAACACGAACAAGGCAAAACTACCTATGTGCACACACAATATAATACAATATATCACTGTATATATATATATATATAAAATACAAATAGTTTTCATGGTGATGATGATGCTGGTGTTGTTACTCACCTGTAGACTGCTCTGTGGGTCTGATCTTTCTCTTCTCCATTTATGACACAAGAACACAAGCCAAATGACTCAGCACCTACAACAGCACAAAAGAGACAGAAAATGAGAAAATAACCTCAAAAGAATGACTTTACAGTGTCTGAGTCAGCGCCTGTTACAGGATGTCAAGAAGACAAATTATATTCACCTCAAGTTGCAACAAAAAACAACCACACGTGAGTAGAAACTCCATTCCAGCCAGTTCTTGTCAAAGCACACAAACACTTTAAAGGGCTCATAAATCACACTGTAATTAGGTGTGAACAGATGAGCTTTGAGTATTTGTATGTACATTCCCATGAGATCCCCAATTCCCATCTGCACTCTGGAGATAAATTGTTATGTTTTAAAAAATAATTGAAAAATGAACAAAAAGACAACAAAAGGCAAACTACTCATCTAGTATTAATCCCGCATATTGTTTGAGTATTACCTCGTAATGTTTCAAACTGACTAAAGTTTTACAAACACAACATGCTAAGGCTTTTACCAAGTCCATTTATTAGAAAAGAGGCTGTCACACTGACTGGATAGTTGATAAAAAAAAAATTGGAAAACAAATAAATAGAGAAAATAGTGTTTTAAACTTGTTTATTGTGTATCTCATGTTCCATTTATTTTCTCAGTTGATGTGTTAAGACTGCATTACAGTTCACACAATAAACCTAATCACCATCAGTACTGTAGTAACGTGTTGTGTCTATGTGCACTTATGAAGGAATGTAAGACCGTGCTCTGCAACATCAGTTCAGATTATTTGCAGACAGAAAGACTGTAATTTTGAATTAGCAGAGTACATTAGTACAGCTAGGTAAGGCTACAGTAGCTCTGTGGTCTTGTAATCTTAAGGCCTTGGGTTCAAGCCCAGGTTGCATCAGGAAGGGCATCCGGTGTAAAACAATTGCTAAATCCTTCATGCAAGTTCACATGTTGTTGCCACTCCTGAAGAAAGGAGCAGCCAAATGAAAAACATCTTGTGCAGCTAAGTGGAAATTAAATGTTCTACTTCTGTAAATCTACTAGTTGCGGATCTTTATCTATTTTTTCCCTCTGTACAAAACTTTGAACAAAACTATGGAGCAGCGTGTTTTGTACCTTTTGTAGCTCATACTTGAATCTTGACTTCTCTGTTTGTTGTTTGTTAAAGAGGAAGGATTTTAGCTCAGGGGCCTTCAGTGCGGAGATGTTTGCTGGAAATTGTGCACACCATTCTAGGAGAAAGCATGAGTTTATTTTTTATATATTTTTTCATTTTATTTTAAATCTGGTCCTGAATTAGTTAATGGGTGGAAAAGGAAAATACTGTACAAAGTACATTAAAATGAGTCTCTGGCATATGCATTTACCCTTTATACCCTTTATTGAGCTGTGGCTGAGTGGTTAAATCAGTCGCCCTCCAATGGGAGAGCTGGGGTTCAAGTTCACCAGCAGTCACATGCCGAAGTGTCCCTGGGCAAGACACTGAACCCCTTATTTTTTCATTTACCCTTTATTTATACAGGTAGTCTCATTGAGTCACGAGAACTCATTGAGTATTACTATTATTATGATTATTATTAGTATTATTATTGCCTCTGATGTGTGTCCCATCAGTGTATGAATGTGATCTAAAGCTCTGATTATTATTTGTAGAGATTTAGTAGAGTGCTGTATGAATGGGTAAATGAGGAAACAGATTGTAGAGTAAAGCGTTTGAGTGTCTTGATTAGATAGAAATACTTTATATAAGTACAGTCCATTTCCCATTTAGCCTTTATGCACACCAGTCAAATCTTTTTGCATCGCTTTGCATGCTTTGTGTATTTTAGTTTACATAAAACAACTACATTTCCTAACTCCATCTATCTGTTTTTGACTCTACATTAAGAACCTGAAGTGTCTGGAGATGAGTTTCTTTCAAATCCAGCAGATAGTTTCAGGTAATGTCAAGCACTTACTGGAAGATCGAGAGTGGCCATTCATGAAGACGTTGAGGAACTTCTTGGAGAAGTGCAGGTCATCCTCTGAAGTGGAATCTTCAGAGAGACAAGCTGTAGCCTCCCTCTGAACTCCTCCTGTCTGAGCGTCATGATCATCATCTTCAACTTCTTCATACTCCTCCCCAATGGCAGACTCATAAGGGGAAGAGACGCAGTTGTCGTAAACAGTAGCTGAGTCGCTGTCATCGCTGTAGCCTTGGTAACACTGCCTGAGACTGATGAGCTCTAGCTGAGAGTGCTCATCCACCACTAGTGTGTATTTGACTGAGTCATATGTTAAGCTGCTGGCCTCGGAGCTCATGGTAGTCCTTAGTGGGATAGGTTTTCTGCCACTTTCATTTCCCTTCCCTCCTCCCTTTGTCATCTTTCTGTTCATTATTATCCTGTCTACATCCTCATCCTCCCCACAAAAGCTTTCATCTGTGGCATCCACATACTCTACAGATGACCCAGCTCTCAGCGTGGCCTGCACTCCCTTTAAGCTGAGGTCCAGAGCATGAGAGGAAGGAGCTGAAACAGCCATGCTAGGTGGCGTGATGAGTGACTCCACACAAGAAGCATATGAAGGTGGGGGGACATAAAGTTCGTCCTCCTCATAAATGGAAGGATTGGTCCGATCTGGTAGAGGCTGATAAGGAGGTGGGCCCTCTGTGTCAGAGCTTATGGACATACGTCCTTGTTCAGTCTGTTGTGAGAGAAAAGGTCGGTCTGGCACATTGGGGGGTTCTAAGGGGTCCGCTGAACGCTGAACCGGAGTCAAATAAATCTCCTCCGTGGGTTCCAGATGAACATCTGTGTGGTATCGAACCTTCTCCCGATGGTGACCAGAGCAATCCGCCTTACCCGTTGGATATAGAGGAGCTGGTGTGTAGTTCTGTGGTGGTGGTGGTTGAGGTGGCTTCTCCTGTAGCTTGGACCGAGTTACAGCACCATTGCTTGAGCCGTGTGATTGTCCCGATGTGTGGCGGTGCCTGCAAGGGGCGTCTGTGGACGTTCCGCGGTCTTTGGTCTGCGCTGCCCCAGCCTGCACCTTGTCCTCATCGCTCAGGCAGCGGTGCTCACGAGGAGGGGTGAGATCACCTACAGGAAGAGCGTACACAGACAGAACCACAGAGATGGCCATACAGACAAACACGCAGGCATACAAGCATAAACAGAGGCCGGACACACACACAGAGTAAACACACATGATGAAGGCAAGAAGACGGGATCAACAGAGGAACAGCCATGAAGATGGACACATGGGACAGCAAAGAGAAGCACAAAGCAGAAAGAGAGAGGAGTAAAAATGGTTAGGATTACCCAGTTAAATCCCCATCAAATACGTTATGTCATGCAGTACGTCATAATCCACTGGCAACAAATCAAACCATATTATTTTTTTGTCAAAGATCCAGCTCTGACGTTTGACATCTAAGCTTCTAAACAACAGGTGAAACAATCACACTTCCTTTATTTAAAAAAACAAAAAAAAAAAACTGTGGTTTCCATTTTAAAAAGTATTGAAACATTTTCAGTCAGGTCTTTTCTCAAAGACATGTTTATTTGATGAGTTGGCTTCAACATACACTTATGAAAACAGATTCTCTTTGATAAAAACAAAACATCAGATTCCATTCTTCCATTTTGAATTTAGTTGTACAAATGGCAAAATACAACGCCATAAAAAAGGGTTGATCTGGCAGTATTTTTTTTAAAGTACATTTCTTGAAGGCATTTCATTTCCAGGTCATGCTGATAAATGAGAAATAGTTCTCAAACATTTCCATCCATCCATCTATTATCTTTACCCGCTCTTCCTTTTTGGGTCGCGGGGGTCACTGGTGCCCTTATCCAGCAGTCACTGTGTGAGAGGCGGGGGACACCCTGGACAGGTCTCCAGTCCATCACAGAGAGACAAACGAGACAAACAACCATTCACTCTTTCACTAGAGACAATTTAGAGTCACCAATCAGCCTAACATACATGTTTTTGGTCTGTGGGAGGAAACCCACGCATGCACAGAGCGAACATGCAAACTCCACTCAGAAAGGTCCCTGGCCGTGATTTGATTCAGCGACCTTCTCTCTGAGAGGCGACAGCTCTACCAACTGTGCCACCGTGCCAGCCCTCAAACATTTCACTTGGTAAAATAAAGGTTAAAAAAATAGTTTGTATCCCCCACACTGAAGCTCTGAGAATGTTGGCAATGACCAGTGATGACTTCCCATGATCTGGCTGGGCTAAAACACAAACACACACCCACAACTCCCATCAGTCCCTGAGTTAGCTCCACTTAGTGATCACTCCAATTCAAACTGTCCCTAAAGACAACACAAGTACACAGCCCTCCAAACTGACTATCACACACAACACCACTGTTTTGGAAGCGAAACAGGAACTATAACTATTGACAGATTCAACATTCCACTCTGCAAAATGTTGCCATTAACTAGGGGTGACAACTTCAAAAACTTCATTTTCCCGAGATAAATATAACGTTTCCTGAAGATCTGATAAGTGGAAAGTAAAAGCTTACCAGTTTTAAGGGGTGAAGATGAGCCTGAAACCTTTTCTTGCCAGCTGTATTTCTTTCCAAATGAGTTGTTGTTTAAGGTGTCCTAAAACAAAAGAGGAAGAGAGGGAGGTGGTGAGGATGAAAGATGGGCGGTGGGTACTGAGATAAGGAGAAAGAGAAGTTTGGGATCCTAGACACTAAGTTTACAACAGTAGTGTTGGATTTTAAATTCCTCTTTCCACACATGCACACACACTCACGCACACACATCTTTTTATTCAGATGAATGAGCAGGGATTCTTTTGTCCATGCTGCGTGGTGTGCATTTAAAGGGACCAGACCTTTTATGAAAGCTACTGGGATGCTCAAACAGTAGGAGCCTGCTCATGATTATGGGATAACAATTAAAAAGCTGAGTAAGGACTTTTTACTGTTTATCCTTTGTAAAGTGTCATTCTATCTGAATTATAACAATGTGAAAATAATTTGTATCCCTAAAATAGGTGTGCAAAAAAAACCAAAGAGACTAAAAACCAATAGACTCCCACAATTTTTTTAAATTTACTGAGGCTTATATACTTATATAACATACATTAACAGAGAGTGGCATGATGTGGGAGTGGAAGATATTGTGTTTTTAATGTTCACTCATTCACTCACTCACTACAATGGGGTCACTATATACAGTAGTAGACTTGTTAGATGGTAGAGGACAGCTATGGGTTTTTGCATTTCAAATACTAAATTAATACATTGCTTACACATTTCTGTACAGAACAACAGTTTTAACAGTTATAGTATTTGTTCAAATTAAAACGAGTCACAGTTTACAATGGTTGAAATTTGACTTGCCTTACATTGTAAGTGGCTGCATATCTTCAACATGTTTCATATTTAAACCTAAACAACTTAAATATACTTTCAGTTAAATGGGACAAAGCTCAGACAGATGAGGACATGCCACACTTCAAATCAAAACATGCATATAATTAAAGCATTTTCAACTAGTCTGAATATCACAAATGGGAGCTGTAAACATTAGCATTAACATTTTGCTGTGTTGGCTGTGGCTGCAATGCATTATGGTCTATTTTCAACCAATGCAGTGTGCAACTTTATGCACTACTTTAAACGTACCACAAGACAACTTTCTAAGGCACTATATACAGTGTTGCAGGGACCATGCTCCACCATGATAAATGAAAAACCGTGAAGTACATGGCAGCACGACGGCTCAGTGGTTAGCACTGTTGCCTCACAGCAAGAAGGTTCTGGGTCCTATCCACAGTTGGACCTGGGGTCTTTCTGTGTGGAGTTTGTAAGTTCTTCTCGTGCTTGCGTGGGTTTTCTCTGGGTACTCCGGTTTCCTTCCACAGACAAAAACATGCATGTTAGGCTGCCTTCAGGCCCAGACCTCCATTGTAAAAGAGATCTGTGATCTCAGTGGTATTTGTCTGGTTAAATAAAGGTTAATAAACTAAAATAAATAAGTAGGGATAGTCCAAGTAGTAGTATTATTAGTAAGTAGTTTATTTTAGTATAT
>NC_056499.1:43127698-43132256 GCF_014905685.2 Nematolebias whitei | reverse complement strand
AGCTGCAGGAGTAATATAAGGCTATGACTTCAATCTGACACTGGTGCATTATCTGCCAGTAGGTAGTTGTGTTCCTGGCCTTTGTATTATTCCTTGTGATTAGTGAAAACGAATGTCTACTTGTCACGTGTTGTAGCTCTGACTCCTGTATTCCTTCTGTGCATTGGACCTCCCTGGTTTCTTCTAAAGCCTCCTTGTTATCTCTCCAGTCATTTCTTGCCCTCCACCACTTGCCGACCGGTTGTATGAGCTTTTGGAACCTCCTCGCTCCTTTTTACTGGAAACTTTTAGGAATTTCTTTGGGGATGTAGAATAAATGAATTATTAAACACCTGACTCCCTGTCAGGGACCAAACACCATTCTTTCATGTAACGGACAGTTTCTCACCACAATACTAACAAGGAACTGCCACAAATCGGAACTTGCTGGAAGCTGTTTGTATTTATTCAACCACTTCAGTCCTCAGACAGCCTGAGATGCTGTAAGCAAAGACACAATGGACTAAACCATCATGAGTTTGAGGAAGAACATAATTTTTCAAAGGCAGAAATGATTGTTTTCCAGTGTAAATGGTGGATATGCTTACTGATTTTTGTATTGCCTAAAAGTATAGTTTCCTTAAATGATTTAGTGGGAGAAACTATCTCAGATGTTCAAAAATTTGAGGGTGTATCGACCAATCCAACCCACCTGGGATTTCCATAGGCATACGGTGATGATGACATGCTAAAGTTCAAACAAAGCATCAGAATGGGGAAGAAATACAATCTAAGTGACTGCATGAATGACTGAATGTGGTTGTTGGTGCCAGACAGACTGGTATAAATATTTAGGAAATAGTTTTTATACTGATAGGTTTACACCCATCTATACGTGGCATTTTAAGAAAATCACCCAAAACGAGAAAATATCCAGTGAGCAGCATTTGTGTGAACAGAAAGGCCCTGTTAATGTAGGAGGTCAGTGTAGAATGAGGGGACTGGTTTGAGATGAGAAAAAAAGGCAAGAGATGCTCAAATAAGCACTTGTTCCACTAAGGCAGGGGTGTCAAATTCACTTACAAAAAGGGGCCAAAATTAAAACCTTTTTTCAAATTAAGGGCCATTTTCAGAATCTACATTAACTCAAGTCAGATACCCAACATGTTTTCTTGATAGCAGGCTCCTCAAGAGTTTGAGTGGTCTCATTTGTTGCACTTTTGACATCATAATCACAGATTACTTAAAAATTCAAGTGATACAAGTATTTTACATTTAAAATAACATCTTGGGGGCCAGATAAGACGTCAACGAGGGCCACATTTGTCCCCTGGGCCTTATGCACTAAGATCTGGATAATCTCATCTATGAACACACAACACAACTTCTAGCAGATGGGTCACAGCAGCACAAGGCCACACCTGGTGCCACTATCAGTTAAGAACAGGAAGCTAAGTCTATAGTCAACACAGAAAAATACTGCCTGGTCTGATGGGTCAGGACTCACTGGACTCATTAGACCTTAATCCAATCAAGTACCTATGGAATATGGAACATGAGACTCACATTAAAGACATGCAGCTGACAAATCATCAGCAACAGCATGATGGTATCATATCAACATGGACCAGAATCTCTAGGATTGTTTCTACAATCTTGTTGAATCTAGGCTACAAAGAATTAAGGACATTCTGAAAGCAGACGGGTTCAAACGTGGTACTACTTGTATAATAAAGTGCCTGATGAGTGTATAAATATGTATTTAAATTATCATCATCATTTGTTCATTTACGGCATATCTTGAGCTAGAGCAGTGGCGCACACATGAGTTCATGCCAAGTTCATGTGAATGTCACTGCTCCAGGTCCAAATACGCTGTAAAATAAGTTATTTTTCTTCTTTGGTGTTTTATGGCAGATTGCATCCACTCTGCTGCATTACCGCCTCCTTGAGACGAACCCCAAGCCTACATTTCCGAAAAGGAAGTTTCACTGATGTGAAACGTAAACCTGTCAATCTGCATTCGATTACACCGTGGCTTTCTTGAGGACCCGGCTGTGTGACACAAAAAATGAATTTTGGAACTGAAATCGAAAATTATACAATTATATTACAGACAATGAAAGTAGTCAAACTGAATTTTCAGTACAACAAAATACAGTTTCATAGCAAATGAATTCAGTTTCAAACCATTAAATTCAGTTTCAGTTCAGTGAAAATCATTTTCAAACCAACGGATTTAATTTCAAATTACACAAATATAGATTCAGTCTGAGCAAATTAAATTCAGTTTCTGTGCACAGGTTTGACACGGCTCACCAAAACACTGGCCAGGTCGATCTGCTGAATCCATGCAGGTGTCTCAGAGGTCGTCTGGCCCAAACTGAAAGACCAGAAGAGTTTCTATCCACAGGCCATACAGATACTAAACATACATGTCACTATAAATACCACATGAACTGATAGCTTATATAAAAATTAAAAAAAATCTGGTCATTTATATATTTTGTTTTACCTTTTCAATTAAAATTATGTTTGACAATCATAATGTGAGCTACATTACTCTTACTGCTACGTTTCCACCCAAGACTATACATTAAAGCTTTTTTAGTTCACAAAAAGGCAGCACGGTGGCGCAACTGGTAGAGCTGCTGCCTCTCAGCGAGCAGGTCCTTGGTTCAAACCCCGGTCCAGGGGCCTTTCTGGGTGGAGTTTGCATGTTCTCTCCGTGCATGCGTGGGTTTTCTCCGGGTACTCCGGTTTCCTCCCACAGACCAAAAACATGCATGTTAGGCTGATTGGCAACTCTAAATTGTCCCTAGGTGTGAGTGAGAGAGTGAATGGTTGTTTGTCTCGTTTGTCTCTATGTGTCCCTGCGATGGACTTGCGACCTGTCCAGGGTGTACCCCGCCCCTCGCACAGTGATTGCTGGACATGGGCACCAGCGACCCCCGTGACCCAAAATGGAATAAGCGGGTAAAGATAATGGATGGATAGTTCACAAAAACAGCTTTACTGCTTTTATTACCTTTACATCTGCCGGTACAGTTTCTTGCACTGACTTGAAGACTGTTTTGTTAACTCTTCAGTCTATCTTGTGGCAGAGTGCTCCACCTCCATTTTACTGTGATTTGTAATTCTGTGATTGTGACAAATCCAGAACCTTGCACCGTTTACATGGAAATAAGTCTGTCTCTTCCACTTGCCAGTTTTGAAAGACAAAACAAAGACAAATAACAAAAACTGCTTATTCTCTGTTATCAGTCTGTTTGCCATTCGTTCCAGCCATGGGTAGAACGAGTCCAAGTTTTATAAAACAGAAAGAATGTTTTTATTTTTCAGATGGAGCAAAAAGTGGAAGCTCCTGTGACGACACTGTGTTTCAAAATAAGATATTGTCCTCCTCCTCTCCTGCCCACACATGACTCACTTCTTCACTACGTGTATCAGGCGAAAGCTCGGCTGTTGCCGTGGTAACAAGTGACTCAGCAGGTGGGAAGCAGCAGATTGGAGCTGCTTTGCAAAAATATTCACTGTTGTGTTTAGGAGCTCTTCGTCAAGACATTGATTCTGATTTCACTTGAGTTTGTGTGTGTGTTTGTTAATGATTTAAATCTGCGTGGACAGAGCTACACTGCAAAACACACATGACCTCAGATCTGTACAGTAAAATGTATGTACCAGATGAGAAAATGGAGTTGGAACAGTCATCTCAGATATTCAAAGTCAGCTTGGACTATGTAATCTTCACCCGTCAGCTCAGGTCCAAACAATGAAAGGGTGGTACCCTGCATGCCCCCACATTATTTTGCTCTTTTTATGGTTTCAACGTGTGACCTCCAGACCATACCTGAGAATCAATCTCATTCAGCCCAATAATTAATATTCTTTTTTTAAAGTCTAATCAAATTGAAGAATCAGTTGTATGGTCATAAAGGACTCAGTAATGGTGTCTAAGTCTGTCAGAGTGCTTGCTGAGTTCAGGATCAGGCCCAAATAGTATCTCAAACAGCAGCATTAGCACATGCAGCTAAACACTTGAACGCATCAGTGTCCCTTCCTTTGACCTATGAGTAAGAAGTGATGCTGAGATTTTAGATGTGTTTCAAAATCTGCACCTGCAGGTGATGAACAAGCCTGAGTCTAAATGAGTCATCTTGAAGCTAACTGAATTAGCATCCATAAGCTGAGAAGCAAAATGTTATGCTAGCAGCTATTTTTGTGAAATTAGTTTTCCGTGAAGCACTTTATGAGACGGGCTGCTGAAGCAGACAGGGACACAAAATATGTCATTTCTACAGATGAAAAATAAATAAATAAATAAAATGCTGTCTAAGTCTGCAAAACAAGTAGCAACCTGACTATGAAAATAGATAATTCTAGATAGGCTGTAAATGACCTAAACAACATGATCAGTAGCAGAGAGACGAGTCAGGAAGGATTGATAATCCTTGTATAAAGGCAAAGGGTCCCACCTGACATCCTCAATCAAAGTGTTCAATCAAAACAAGGACTCTAGGTAGGTAGGTAGGTAGATAGATAGATAGATAGATAGATAGATAGATAGATAGATAGATAG
>NC_056499.1:43110616-43127688 GCF_014905685.2 Nematolebias whitei | reverse complement strand
TAGATAGATAGATAGATAGATAGATAGATAGATAGATAGATAGATAGCTAAACAAATATGTAGTAGACTTGTTGCAGTTGATGCAGGAGAAGAGAAAACAATTGGACATAAAGACTTACAAAGACAAACACTTTTAAACAGCTACAGTGTGTTTTTATTGTGTTGCTCTGGCAGCTCACACAACACACAGATGTGCAAAAGGAAGGACAAACAATCAGAGTGTCTTGCTTCTGTCTAATGGAAACTGGGTAAATATAGAACTGGGTGGTCATGTTCATAAACTGTGCTGCTAGAAAATGAGTTGGAGTCCACTGTAAACAATGCCCCATGGGTCACGTGTCAAACAGAAGGTCTGATAAACTCCACAAAAGCATCTCTGTCTTGGATTAAAAAAATATTGCCAAAAAAATCACACAAAGAAAAAAAAATCTGAATGAAAAACTACATCAAGTTGTTGACTCAAAAAACAACAACTTTGGTATGTTTGTGCTAATTGTAAAAAAAAAAAAAAAAAAATCCTTATGAATGAAAATATGTGATTACCGGTACTTGTAAATAAAGTTTTATTTTGACTGCTGGATCTTAAGACATTTGGTAATGGGTCAGCTAGGTCATTGTGTGTTTCTGGCTTCATGGCTGATCGTAAGAGCTTCGGAGAGACTGATTGGCTTTTGCTTTGGGACTGCACACATCAAGAGCCACACAGCTGTAAACCTAATAAACTCTACGCTCTGTCCAGTTTGGACCACAACCCCTGCAGACCCATTGAGCTTTGCTGGAACTGCTGCAATCTATATAGCATCAAATCTTATTATTTCTTTATTTCATATTTCTTTATTTCTTTTTCAATAAATCACCACAAAACATGACTTGTACCATTATTTTCAGAAAATATACCATACTAACAAACCAAGTAGTGTTTCTAACAATGTTACATCTTTGGCTTAAGTCTTCGTCAGGTTGACGAAGTCTTTTGGATTAAAGATGAAACGTTTCAACAAGAATCTGTCCAGAGGATCTGACTTAACTTTGTTAGATGCATCTACCTGAATTGTTGAGCATGTATCAGGACAAGTAGTTTCTTTCATACATGAATGTTAGCCAGCAAACTGCTTGGTGGGTAAACAGTTTACTGGAACTCCTCTGACTGATGAAGCCATCCGGATAGAGGGCAAAACGTCTCTATAAAAAAGAAACTGTCCAGATGACCCAACTGAGAATTATTGGAACATAGCACAATGACTGCTTTGCTAAAGGTTTTTAATGATGTTGTTGAAGCTTTGGACGCTACTGTGCTGCACTTTACCTAGATCTGTCCAAAGCCTTTGATACTGCAGATCATGACATCTTATGCCACAAGCTCTCAGATATTGGCTTCTCAGATCACACTGTTGGCTGGTTCTCAAACTATCTCTCAGGTCAGAGGCAAAGTATTCGGCATAATGGTACTTCATCTAGCTACCTAATTGTCACCAATGGTGTGCTGCAAGGCTCAGTTTTAGGTCCTGCTCTTTTTACAATTTATATAAATAATGTAGGTCTAAACATCACTGACACATCCTTGCATCTTTATGTCGATGACACTGTTGCTTGTTGTTGAGCTAAATCATTTGCCAAGGCTTTCCAGCTTCTACATTCTGCATTTGACATCATTCAGACAGACTTATTCCACCTCAAGCTGGTGCTAAATGCTGACAAAACCAAAGGGATGATGTTTTCCAACAGAAAGTCGGTGCCAGCAACTCTTTCTCCTATCTTTTCCACCCATGGTGTTCCTATTGAGTTTGCAGATTCTTAAAAATACTTAGGAATTTTGGTCGATCCGCAGCTCTCTTTTAAACCACATATTGAAAACTTGGTAAAGAAACTGAATTTAAAATTGGGTTTCTTTTTCAGAAATAGATCTTGATTAACTCTGAATGCCAGAAGACACCTTGTAACCACTACCTTCCTATCAGCCATTGACTATGGGGACATTATTTACATGATTGCTCCTGCCAGCTCCTTGCAGATGTTGGATGCTGTCTGACATGGGGCACTAAGATTCATAACTGGTTGTAACTACCATACCCATCACTGCATCCTCTACTCTTTGGTCAGTTGGTCATCATTATCTACACACAGGCTCTCACACGGGTTCATTTTCATATATAAATCCCTCCTTGGTCTGCTACCTTCTTATATCTCCTCCCACATGTCATGTCATCAGTGCAGTTACAACATGCGCTCTCGGGCCATCATTACCTGCAGCGTCCACTCATGGTGGACAGAGCTTGGCAAAAAAGGCCTTTTCCTACTCAGCTCCTGCAACCTGGAACACCTTGCAACAAGAACTGAAGTTGTCCACCTTGATTTCTTTAAGGGGTTTCAAACATTTGATAATGTCAATAGAAAAATCAAAGCAAATATGTTCTTGTTTTTACTATTTCATCCTGTTTTATGGCACCCTGATTTACTGTTGTGTACACTACTCTTATTTTAACTGCATTTTTACTGTAGTTTATTCTTATTGTTGGCTGTACTTTATATGTTATGTCTGGAACAGGTCCCTCTTGCAAATGAGTTCCCGTGGCTCAATGAGGTTAGCCTGTATAAATAAAGGTTGAATTAAAAATAAAATTGACTGATCTAAAGTCTGGATCGTTGCAGCCTAAACCTAACCAGATGAAAACTATTCTATTTTTCATTGATTTCTAATATTTGTGGACACAAATATCTGCACATTCTCATTTGAATAAGGCTGTCACTTTATTTGATCTAATGTGTTTTTCTAGAAAACAAAAGGAAATGTTTATTTCATGTTTACTGTACTCTGTCTTGCACATGCATTTATTCTAAACATCAGATTCTGAAACATTAAACCTCAAATGCAAGGTAAGTCTTAAAGGTGAACCTAAACCACACTTTGTAGACAAAATGTCTTCATTCTTGCTTTAAGTTCTAACATATAATAACATATTGGGTGAAACCAGAGAGTCGCAAGCTTTGGCAGTATGTAAGCACAAACAGAGACGGGCACCAAGGGCAAAAACAAAACAAAACAATGTGTTTCTTGACAATTGAAGCGATTGTTCAGTCCAGAAAGCACATCCTGTCAGAAAAACAGCTGGAGCTAAATAGTGGTTTTGTCAGTTTGATTTTTCTTTCCATTAAAAAAAGAACAAAAGCAATTTTGTCTAAGAAAAATAAATCAAAAAGGAAGACATACAGAAATTATATGTTGTAATAATATGATTCGTTTGTGTCAGTATTCAGCTTTCTATCAGAAACTGTGCTTGTGTGTCAGTAAGGTTAATTCAGACAATACCTGTGTGCGTGGCACGATTGGAAAGAGATTAAGCGTCGTAGGTCTCTTGGGCCGGTAAGTGTCCATGGTGGTAGATGCTGCAGGCTCCTTGGTGACTGCTGAGGGGCCAACAGATGATGCCTTTGAGGACTCTTTATCGCCGTGGTAACTGTCGGCACCGTCGATAAGCTCCAAATGCAACATCTCTGCCTGAAGCTGGCCAACGGCTCCCAGTTCCACCCTCCCTGACATGCTATTGGTTCCTCGCCTCATGCAGCCCTGCAGAGATTGGAGGGAAATGGGCATCAGTCAAAGCAAAGAAACAGAGAGTGAGACAGAGAGCAACTGTGCGCCTCGAATGAGGAGATTGAACTGGCCAATTAGAAGCTGCTCTTGTCTTCAGCAACAACACTATCACTGAGCTGCTTAAAGAGAAGAACAGAGAGAAACTATTTATAGACTCCACTTCTCTAAATGATCATATTTACATGAGATTTTGGAGAAGGAATTTGCACTCCTTTTTTCTGCTCCTGAGATTGTCTTGTAATGCTTTCTGTCACAATTTGAAAAAATTGGAGATGACAACTTGCAAGCAGAAGCATGTTTTCATGCCTAGAAAAAACACAACAGACGCCATCTTTGCTTTGAGAATGCTGATGGAGAACTACAGAGAGGATCAGAAAGAACTCCATTGTGTCTTTGTTAGAAAAAGCATATGACAGGGGTGCCGAGGGAGGAGGTGTGTTATTGCATGAGGAAATCTGGTGTGGCAGAGAAGTATGAGATACTTGTATAGGACATGTATGAGGACAGCAGGACAGTGGTGAGATGTGCTGTAGGAGTGACAGACAAATTCAAGGTGTAGGTGGGAGTGCATCAAGGATTGGCTTTGATCCCCTTCTTGTTTGCTCTGGTTATGGACCGACTAACAGATGAGGTCAGGCAGGAATCCCCATGGCCTATGATGTTTGCAAATTACATTGTGATCTGTGGTGAGAACAGGGAACAGGTGGAAGAGAACCTGGAGAGGTGAATGTATGCACTTGAAATAAGAGGAATGAAAATAAGTAGTAGTAAGACAGAGTACATGTGTGAATGAGAGGGAGGCCGGTGGAACAGTGAGGCTACAAGGAGCAGAGGTCACAAAGGTGCAGGACTTCGAGAACTTGGAGTTCACTGTCCAGGAAAATGGTGAGTGTGGTAAAGAGGTGAAAAAGAGATTTGAGACAGGATGGAGTGGATAGAGAAAAGTTTCAGGAGTGATTTGTGACAAAAGGGTGTCAGCAAAGGTCAAAGGAAAAGTTCACAAGACAGTGGTGAGACCAGCTATGTTTTATGGTCTGAAGACAGAGACATGGACAAAAAGACAGGAGACAGAACTGGAAGTGGCAGAAATGAAGTTGTTCAGGTTCTCCTTACGAGAGAAAAGGCTGGAGAAGAAATATGAATGAGATCATCAGAGGTACAGCACAGGTTGAACAACTGGGAGATAAAGTTAGAGAGACCAGACTGAGAGGGTTTGGACATGTCCAGAGGAGGGACAGTGGGTATACTGGTAGAAGGATGTTAGAAATGCAGCTGCCAGGGAAAAGACAAAGAGGAAGATATATGGATGCAGTTAGAGAGGACATGGAGGTAGTTGGAGTGAGGACAGAGGATGCAGAGGACAGAGACGGAAGAGGATCACTCGTTGTGGAAAAGCTGAAAGAAGATTTTAACAGATAGTTATTGTGCCACGACAAAACATTAATAACTTATGTGTTGATGATGTGTTACTTATTTTTAACACAGATTGACTGATTGCTAGGAGAAGCTAATTAAATATCTGTCAAGTTGCTAGAAGGAAAAAAAAAACATGTTAGAAATGTCATGTGTACTAATTTGCATCTGCCATTGTTATCTGCAGGAAACTAGTCAAAGTGATTTGGTCATTTCGTATCCCTTTATAATAATGAAAAAATATAAGTGTATGTGTCTGTGTGTTGTCTTGATTAAAGATAGTGATATTTTATTTTATTAGCATTTTTTGTCATTACCTATGTCTTTTTGACACATTCAGTTAACCTACATAACTTTACGTTTATAATTCATCATTTTAATATATATTACTTTTCTCCACAAAAATACCTGAAGACTTACTGATGGTTGGCTAAGTCATTTATTTATTTACTTTTCTCTTTTAAATTGGACTAACAGTAATTGTAAAACACTTTGGTCAGATTTTGTTGTTTTTATGTGCTATAGAAATAAATTGACATCAATATTCCTTTGGTTTATTTGTTTTAATATTTTTATTTTATTTTAATGGAATCTATACAAAAAAAAAAAAATTTCAAAGTCTTAAATTATTATTATGATCAATGTTGATGACTTGCAAACATATAAAAATAAGAGAAACATGCAAAAAATAAAATAAAATACTTGAATTGGGCCGTTAGCTTATTTGCCTTTCTCCTCCCTAAAAATTTACTCCTATTGACCATTTTTAATTCAACCTAGACTTATTCATACTCAGACCATCAGATATTTAGAAAATAAATTATATTTCAACACATTATATATTTTTAAGATTCGCAAATGTCATTGTAAGAATGTTTTTGACCAAGGTCAAGGAGAATATTTTTCTGATATGATGTTCACTTTATTTTAGCATTTCTGCCTAGATCGAAACAACTGACACTCAAGAGCCTTTTGCCAGAAACATTAGGTCAAAGGGCACTGAGAGCGGTCTGCTCCATTTACCATCAGGCCACCAGGCACAAGCAGCACCAACTCCTATTGGCTTCAACGTAGACTCACTAAGCCCATTATGGTCTTTAACTCTCTTTGCTTCACATGCAAAGTCCAGCCACAAAATACAATAAAATAAAAAATAAATCAGACTACACATATAAATAATATGTTATCTTTAATTCCAAAAAATAAGATGTAATGAGTTTCAGACTAATAAGCTTATAATATTTCACTACAGCTGACAGCAACTTACATTTTACTCATCCTAATAAAAAAATAAAAAAATGTACCCCACATTGTTTTGAACATTTTATTATATATATTGTATTTAAAGTACAGCAAAGTGCTTATCAGCATGTCTTTACATATAAAGGCAGTAAGCTAAATCACAGCAGATGCACAGAATGAAGGTTAATCCACTTCTGTTGGCTAAGTGTCGCCTTCAAGCACATTTGTATGCGGTGAGACACTCATCCAGGATATCCAGATTTTTTTTTTTCTCAGTAAGAAAGAAGCTTGTATGTGAGCAGGCAACTAAAAGGCCATTGACGTTGGGACTGGAACTGAATGCTTCAAGTCAGTATTTGTCCTCAGGTAACATTAGAAAACTTCACATGCTTCTTAAATGCCTTTTTTAACATCAGATTATGGATATGATGTGTAGTCAAAACACCACTATGGCGTAGAAAACATTAAAGCTGGACAATTATCCAAAGATTTGTAATAAAAACAAATTGTCTAACATAAATAGTGCTTTCTCAAACTTAAGAAAAATCCACTTTAAACAGTGAAGGAGGTCAGATTTTTAACTCTCTGCAGCCCTTTAGACAAATGAATATAGTGTGTGCTGTGACTGGCAAAGAAGCACAAAAAGGGAGAAGCTTGATCAAAAGAACTGTCCTATATAAACAGTAATTATTGGATATCTGGAAAAATTGCTGCTAGGCTTTCAATGAGACATCCAGTAAAACATTTACAGTATTTTTCATCGTATAAGTTGCACCTTTTTTCATAAATTTGCAAGTCCTGCAACTTATACACTAAGCGAATAATATAAGTTTTCCCCCCATATTTATAACTCAATTTTTGGCTGAGATCTGATGATTTCACTCATTCTGACATGGAAAATATTGAACACTACCATTTTCAGCTGCTAGAGGGCACTTGAGTAATATGGCAAGCCAAGTGTCTCGTTAATAGGTAAAAGTGGCTTTTAACGAGACACCTGGCTTGCCACAGAGGCCAGCTTCATCTCGCTCCAAAACTCTTGTAGCAAATGTCTAACCAGCTGCATTTTGCCACGCCGCACAGGTGAAATGCAGCTGATTTGACCAATAAAGTGCATTTATTAAAGAAAAGTTCAACTGAGATACACCTTTGCTATAATGTTGAGCAAACAAATTTTTTTTTTTTTAAGTGTTAATCTTGTTAAATCCTTGTTAAAGTCCTCCCGAGCATGCTCCCACGGCTGCCATTTGACAGCCAATCAATTTTTGGCACAACACCGGCCCATGTTTCCGGGTGGTCAGCGGTGACACATAATAAATGCGACCTATATGGCGAAGTGACGCATTTATGTTTTTTTCCACTTTATTATACATTTTTGGACTGATGCGACTTATACTTAGCTTAACTTATTATTAGCTGGATGCTGCCTATCATGGTTCACTAAGATTCAAAACTGGCTGTAATTACCGTACCCATCACTGCACCCTGTATTCACTGTTTAACTGGTCATTATTAACTTCATGCAGACTCTCTCACTGGTACATTTTCATCTTCAAATCATTTCTTGGTCTGCTGCCTTCTTACATCTCCTCCTTGTCTATTGTTGTCGTAATATCCTGATTTATTTTAAACTATTATTTTCATAATAGTTTCATTTATTTTGTGAACAAACATGCTCCTTTTCTTCAGTTCAGAATAAAGGGACGAGGCAGCCCCTGGTTTACTCCAGAGCTAGCTGACCTCCTGCACAGGAGAGACCATCTTTGGGCCGCAGCGAGAAAATCTGGTTCAGACACTGATTGGTTGAGTTTTTGGCAGATGAGGAATAAATGCACAACTGCTGTCAAAGCCGCAAAACACAACTCTTTCTTATCTCAGACCTCCAAAAATCTAAATGACCCTAAAAGATTCTGGAAAACCATCAAATCTCTCTCAGGCAGGCCCCATCATCTGACCTCCCATCACAACTTCTCGTTAACTCGGTTCCTGTGTCAAATAAGCACGAGATCCTGAACAGTTTCAACAAACATTTTGTTGCTTCTGGTTCTTTATTTCACACAGTTATTTATGGAAAATCAGCCACTTCACTTAATAACCAAACTTCTACAAATCAAATCCCTCCTACAAGTCAATCCTCAGTTAATCACACCTTCTCTTTTTCTCCGTTCTCAGTCAGTGAGGTCAATAAACCGTTAAAAGATCTTGACCCTAAAAAATCTGCAGGTCCTGATGAACTTCCACCTTATTTCTTAAGGCTGGCTGCTCATATCATCACAGTCCCTGTGACCCACATCTTCAATCTCTCCATAAGACAAAACTCCATCCCAGACACTTGGAAAACAGCCTTTGTTCTTCCTTTGCTGAAGGGAGGTGACCCCACCTCACTGAACAACTATCGACCAATCTCTAAACTCTGCATTTTAGCCAAGGTTCTAGAAAAACTGATAAACTCTCAAATCACAAATTACCTGGACTCATTTAACATCTTACCTCCACATCAATCTGGTTTCAGGAAACAACACAGAACACAACGACTGCTTCACTGAAGGTTCTTAATGATGTTCTTGAATCATTGGATGCTAAGGATTATTGTGCTGCACTTTTCTTAGACCTGTCTAAAGCTTTTGACACTGTGGATCATAACATCTTGTGTCATAAGCTCTCAGAAATCGGTTTATCAGATCACACCATTGGTTGGTTCCCTAACTATCTTTCAGACCGGAGGCAATGTGTTCAACATAATGGTACTTCCTCCAGTTATTTAACAGTCAACAATGGGGTACCACAAGGCTCAGTCTTAGGACCCACCCTCTTTACAATCTACATAGGTGATGTAGGTCAGAGCATCCTTGACGCATACTTACATTTCTATGCTAATGACACAGTTGTTTATTTTTGAGCTAAAACAGTTGCTAAGGCTTTCCAGTTTTTGCAATCTGCATTTGACATCATCCAGTCAGATTTGTTCCGCCTCAAAACTTGTCTTAGATGCCGATAAAAACAAAGGGATGCTTTTTTTCAAACAGGAAGTCGGTCCCAGCAGTTCTTCCTCCGATTTTATCCTCAAATGGTGTCCCTATTGAGTTTGTTGATTCCTATAAATATCTGGGTATCTTGGTCGGCTCGCATGTCTCTTTTAAGCTCTACGTGGAAAATCTAGTACAGAAACTGAAAGTTAAACTGGGTTTCTTTTTCAGAAATAGATCCTGTCTAACTCTGAATGCTAGGAAACGCCTTGTATCTGTGACTTTCCTTCCCTCCATTGATTACGGTGACATTATTTACATGACCGTTCCTACAAGCACCTTGCAGATGTTGGATGCTGTCTATCATGGTGCACTAAGATTCATAACATATCGTACCTACCACTGCACCCTGTATTCACTCTTTAACTAGACATCATTAACTTCATGCAGACTCTCCCACTGGTACATTTTCATCTTTAAATCACTTCTTGGTCTGCTGCCTTCATACATCTCCTCCTACATGTCTCTGCGTGAGTGCAGCTAAAACGTGCGCTCTCAGGACATTATTACCTGCAGTGTTCCCTCAGTGCGAACTGAACTCAGCAAAAGGGCCTTCTCCTACTCCGCTCCTGTTTCCTGGAATATCTTGCAAAAAGATCTGAAGCTCTCGACCTTGACCCCTCTAAGTGGCTTTAAGAATCTGTTGAACTCCTTCCAAGGACCAATGCAAACATGTTCCTGCTTTTAGTTTTCTACATTCCCCTTATAATCTTTCTGTTTTTGCTCCTTTTTTTTTTGCCATCTTATTTTAATTTGTAAAAAAAACATCAACAAAAAACTGTATGCCTCTTTTATTATTGTCTATTGTTGTCGCTCTTGTCCCCTGTTGTCATCATTCTTTGTTGAAATCAGGTCTTTCTTGTAAATGAGTCCTCAAGACTCAATGGGATTAACCTGTCTACATAAAGGTTGAATGAATCAGTTTGGGTTGCCCCTACACATTGTAAAAGGGGGAGTAGGACAAAAAGCACTCTGCTATCTTCCATTGTTACTGCTGTTCATCTACTTGTGCAAGCTCAGAAAAAAATTTGACTGCAGTTGCCTGTAGAGCTAACACATTGCAGGGGGGGCTTTCCAAAAACAGTCATTCTGAGACCTGGATTTAAAAGCCTTCAGTATGCTAACAGCCAAACCACAGCAGAAAAGCTACCGTTTCAATCAAAATTGATGTTGTGTAAACAGGGCCTACACCCGACAATAGAGCACAAGTTAATACCCATTGAGTTTCACATTAATCCCCAGCTTCATGCATGTGAGCCAGACAAACAAAGACCCTATTGATTTTATGTTTGTGAGGGGCATGAGTGTGAATCTACAAAGTAGTTTACATTGAGAATCATCTCATGCAATTTAAAGACTTGGAACTCCACACTTTCAATATATATATATTGTTATAATTTGAGAAAACACTACAACAGAATGGTAGTCCAGCTGTTTATTTATTTTTTGTTTGTTTGTTTTTTGATTTACTATGCCCTGGATGTCAAAAACACACTCCAGCACCTATCATAATCTGTTCATCATCAACCCATTCATCAGTCTACCCATTCAAGACCTGCCCATTGTTGTGTCAGTCATTCATTCATTAGTTCATTGATCTTTCTGTCCTTAAGCTTCTTGTTTGTTATTTTTCATAAAACCAGAATAACATCTACCCTCAATCTAGCCATTCCAGATACAACCTTATAGTATCTTATGTGCTAAATAGACATTTAGACATTCCCTATTGACAGCCATCCTACCACCTTTTTACTCCTTTAATCCACTCGCTCTCCTTTGCTTTTCACCTTTTCACCCACGAAAAATGTCAATACTTAGTAATGCAGACCGTTCTGTTGCATGTCTTTTTATGGCAGTCAGTTATTACTGGTCCCTTTAACAGAGCCTTGCCTCCTGTTGCTAGGAGACAAGGGTATAAGCAGCTACAGCAAAACTGCTGCCCTGAAGATCATTCTCTTCCAATCGAAACAGTCCAAACAGGAAAAGCACAACAAATGGGTGAAACAGTACATCACAGGAAAATGCTGAATGTTCTTAAAACTGAAGCTGATATCAACAACCAAATAAAAAAAATAAAAAAAATCAAAGAATATTTGTTAGACTTTAAAGGGCTCTAAAGATTTTTGTTAAATAAAACTATGAATTTTATAAAGTTTTGATTTATTCCATAATCAATTAACATTTATTTAGTCATTTCCAACCGCCAAAAGGTGCACAAAGTGCTTGACCGTACAAAAGTTAAAACAAACAAACAAACAAAAAAAGTACAAAAATGCCACAGACACTAGGTATTAAAAGCCTGCCTGAATAAAAAAGTTTTAAGAATAGATTTACAAAGGCCCAAATCAGTGATGGTGCGGAAGTCCTGAGGTATCTGGTTCCAGAGTCCGAGTGCAGCAACCAAAAAGGCCAGTTACCCTCACTTCACCACTTGCTCTTGCCGAGGTCGGACACTTTCCCCTCCTCTCCCTCTCCGCTTTGCTTTGCTGCTCTATCTTGTCTGTGAAACTGCTTCTGAGCCTCTCTTGCATATCTTCTGAACCATAATTATGGACTTGTTTTGATCAGTTTGTCTCTCAACACAATTGATAACATTTCTTCGAAGAGAAGACAGGCTTTAGGTGAGCCAATTTGCCCTGTTGGCACGCACGCAGCTGAATAGCTCATCGACTTGGAAGACTTGATGATGTGTCTATTTCTGCTGCCGTTTGTTGATTTTAAGGACACATATATAATTGGATTTACGATAACTGGTTCCTGCTTTTTGGATTCGGATGGTTGGTTGCTGGTTTTATCCACAACTGAGGAAGTCGTCGGCAGCAAATTGGGACCCGCTCATGCTGCTTGCCTTTATGAAGGCTTGGTTCGTGCCTCGAGTACCCAGACTCAAATGCTGTGGGCAAAATGGATCAAATCTCCGGGATTTTACGCAGGCATGTTCCATCAGTGTGGCCATGTAATTTGGACACTTCAGAACCATTCAAACCAGGACTTTTAAAGATATTTCAACTTTAATGCACTTGAACACACAGCGTCTCTTACACCTGCAGCATCTTCCAGCATCACAGTTACTGCTAAGCTAACATGCTACAGACGTAGCGCTGCACTTCTCTCCTCCTAACATTAATATATATGTTCATGATCAGCCATCGGGTCAACAACTGCCCACACTAAGCATACTAAACTGGCGAGCGAGTAGCACAGAGGCGTCTCCATCTCCTCCACATGTGCGCGTTTTATGTCGAGACAGTAGGAGACGCACAGAAACACTGCAGGTGTTACACCATATTCTGTGACCACCGTATATTGTGACCGTGGCAACAGGCTGCTGTGTTTAGAGTTGGAGGTAACCAGGAAAACCTGGAGTGGAGTTTTAGTGGCCTGAGAATTCTCCTATTAATCAAGTGGAATGGATTCATTCACAAAGAAAGAGAAACTGCGCTGCCTGAACTAATGTTTCATAGTAAAAGTGGGGGGGTCCAAATAAACATTTTTTTTTATGTGGGGGGGACTTGTCCCCTTCACATATAATGGTTGTGACGCCTATGCATGTACACCATTCACCACCCCAAATGTTAGCTCATTATTTTTAACAGCAACTAAGTTATAGCAATTTTGGTGTTAACAAGAATCAGTAGGTTGTGACTGCCAATGTGAAATCAGTTAAAATTAGTTCAAAATGTAATCAGATGTAGATGTGCATTCAGTGTTTATTTTATTAAAGCATCAGTAAAATGTGTTCAGTAGGGGTTGAACGAGTATATAATTTTTAAACTCGACATTAACATAATAAAACCCGAGTAGAACTCGAGTATTTGATGATGTCATAGATCTCAAGATACAAAAATTAATAAATAAATAAAACCGCAAATAAAGGTAATTATTTACCAAAAAAAGACCAACAAAAAAGGTTAAATTGTGTCATTTGGACCAGTCTCTTTAAGTGAAAAATGTTTTGTACCCATCCAGAGGACTTCCTGGATGGCCATCCATCCAGATCTGTCATTCCTGTGTGCAGATCTGCTCCTCAGATGATGTTAAATTGTTATTTTTATGAATGTTTTTGTTAACTTATTATTTTTATATATGAATGTTTCTGTTCAGTGTCCTGAGATGGTTTCATTTGTGACTTGGAGCTAAAGAAATAAACTGAATTGAACTGAACTGAAAAGATCTGATTGGCATGCCATAGACTGAGGAAGTCCTCTGGATGGGAGACAAAACGTTTCTCACTTAAAGAAACTGGTCCAGATGACACGATTTAGCCCCCTCACGCACAATTTTATATTATCTCAGAACTGAAACTGAAGCAATGAAACATGAGGTTATCTAACACATACAAACATACATGTATGTACATGTACCTACATATATTCAGCAAATCTTTAAACACAAATCCTGTGTGTCAAGAAACATTTACAGTATATGTTGTGGAGCAGTTTCAGCTACCACCAAACCAAATGTTAGCTTTATGTCTGGAAAACTGACTGTTCGCAAAGATCCCATTGCTGTGATGGCTATTTGGAATCGGACTGGCTACTTTTGTAAAGCTTTGGTCAAATCTGTTCAGTGATTCATGAGACATTTTGCTACCGGTACAGACGAATGAACACATACTATATATATATGTGGTATTTCAATTTGTGAATGGAAAAATAATAATTTCTTTTAAAGGTCCTAAAGCAGCTGTAATCACAGGTTTTATGAACAGAAAAATTGTATAAAAACATACACCATCTAATAAATTGAATTGGGCAAATCTTAATTTGTCACGTCACCTACCTTATAAGTGTTTTTAAAAATTAAACAGATGAGTCTCAGTAAGTAGAGCACCACTGTAGTAGAAACACTTACATAAACACTTACTGTACATACTATATACTGTATAACATACTGCAGTTAAAATTATTATGATCCGGCAGATAAAAAAACACTTGTGTCCACCTGGGTCGATGAAACAGTCACTATAGTCACTTCCATGTAAGTGCCTGTTTTCTCTGACCCTACCCTGCCATTTCACTCCACCAACCCTTTGCACACGACAAATGACTCCCTTCACCCCTACATGTATGCATGGAAGCACTCTCGTCTCCCACTCTGCCCTTGAGTGGCTGCAGTGATGATGATACATGTTGTCATCTCATCTCTCTGAGGCACGTTAAATCTCTTTATGTCTTTGTCTCGACTTCAGCTGCTTCACATTAACCCCTCATGAGAACGGCCATGTGCACGCTGATTTAATTTACTTTATTCTTCTGGTCTCTTAAAACAAGACTGTATTCTTATTTATTTTAACATTTGGAGCTTTATCAAACAAACAAACAAACAAAAAATTCAAGACAAATAGTGCACCTGCATTTTATCTTGTTAAAGAAATGACAATTATTTGATTAACTAAAAATACAGAAACAAGTTTTAAAAAATGCATTTAGAGACATTCATCCAACATATATTCTCTGGCTGATCCCCCTTTAGTAAGTGAGTTTGACACCCCTGCTCTAACCCATCTGAAGAGAGCAAGAGCTATATTTTGACACCTTCATGAGAACTCTTCTCTGACAGAAACATGTCTGGGTATAAATCATTCATTCGTTCATTCATCCATCCTCCCTTCCATCCATCCACCTATCCATCCATTATCTTTACCCGCTCCTTCCTTTTGGGTCACGGGGGTCACTGGTGCCCATGTCCAGCGATCACTGTGCGAGAGAGGTACTACAGTAGAACTACAGCTAATGTTTAGTAAAATCCCAATTTTACAACCACTGAACTATGTCTATACTGTCATTTAGGTCGTTTTCACACCAGATAGTCCGGTAGACTCGGTTCGGTTCGGGACCAATATTCATGACATTTTGTTTACATTTGAGCTGGTGAGTTTGCATTCACACTGCACTGTGCAGTCGAGTCAACCTGTTGAACCAACCTATTCCCCCGCTCACCTGTGGGGGCACTGCACCAAGAACTACTGAAAGAAACGACACAAAAACCTCTGAAGACACGTCTTCTTCTTCTTCTGTAAATAAAAATAAAAACGAAGTGGCATCAAGTTTTAGCAGTTTTAGGAGTTATAGTTTGTCATTTTTCAAAAATGGACTTAGCATGAGCAGAAGATGAGACAGAAGACTACGGAGAATATTGTTTTTCACACAAGGCAGCTGACAGCTCCATATAAGGTCAGAGAAATGTGTGTTTGTTTACCCTGCGGAGCGGGGCCCGGTCTGTTTACATTCACACTGCACTTGAACCGCGCTGGAGTTCACTTCTACCGGACCGAGACCTAGGTTTTAGCCCGGGCCAGAGTTCGCCTTTTTGTTCCGTGACAGAGTTCGATGGCGCATTCACACCTCCCTAAACGAACCGGACTTTCAAGGAAATCGAGCTAGAGTTTGATTAAAGTGGACTAAACAGGGCTGGTGTGAATGCACCCTTAGTCATGCATGCAGGGATCGCCAAAATGAATCAATAAAGAACGAAAGAAACAAAACAATAACTATATAATCTACTGCCTCCTTACACTGCTGAAAGCAGCTCCATTGAACTGAATGAATAAAAATAAACACAGAGAACAGAAACATAAGCAAATATAAGAGTGCTAAAAGTAACATCTTACTGAGCTGTCACTAGATGAAGAACAGCGTTCGTGAGGCAATCTTCAGAATGCCTTCAACTTTCACCGGTTTTCAGTTTTTCTTGCTTGAGTCACAGAGGCTAACAACGCTTGTTGCTTGAATGTTGAACATTTTCAAAAAATGTGTTTGACAACTATTCTAACAAAATATTCACAGAATTGTTGAGCTTGTTTCTAACCCGTATGTGTCAAACTCAAGGCCCGGGGGCCAAATGTGACCCTCGTTGACATCTTATCTGGCCTCCAAGATGTTATTTTAAATGTAAAATACTTGTATAACTTTTTTTTTTTTCAGTAATATTTGATTATGATGTCAAAAATGCAAAAGAGAATGTCAAATGAGACCAATCAAACTCTTGTTGAGGAACCTGTGACCAAGAAAAGATGTTGGGTATCTAATTTGAGTAAATGTAGATTCTAAAACAGGCCCTGCTGGCAAACAACATTTGCCAAGCAGTCTCCAGAATGTACAAATACATTCCCACATGGTAAGATATGGGCAGAGTGTTTGGGTTAGAATATAGTTTTTCAAGTTGTTAACATGAAACTAGATATATCTTATCAAAAACTGGCTGGGCAAAAAGCAGCTGTTTGGTTTGCTGGTCACGTGTATGCAAACACTCCAAAATCAGTGAGACTGCACCAAAAGAGTCATCTATTATGTGGCCACTTTAAGTTTACAATTACTCTCCAACAGACAAAGCCCAATGAGACATTACCCAGTGAGGAACCCTTTGAAGCAACAATAGAACACAAGCTATCTATGTCGAAGATACTAACCTAGCAATTCTCATACTCTGCCACAAGACCAAAAACAACATTTTGGAAACACTGAAAAAAACAGGTTGGACAGATGCACGGAAATTTCCATTGCTACTGATGTTTTTGTCACTGTTCTCATCATTTTGACTCCTTTTGTTCATTCTCTTTCAAAAACCTTGTTTAAAATAAAAAAAGGTTTTACACTGATGGTAGAAAAGAACATGCTACATTTAGCTCAGAGATATTCTCTGTTTAATAAGATGGATGGATGGATGGATGGATGGATGGATGGATGGATGGATGGATGGATGGATGGATGGATGGATGGATAGATGGATAGATGGATAGATGGATAGATGGATAGATAGATAGATAGATAGATAGATAGATAGATAGATAGATAGAT
>NC_056499.1:43086357-43110606 GCF_014905685.2 Nematolebias whitei | reverse complement strand
ATAGATAGATAGATAGATAGATAGATAGATAGATAGATAGATAGATACTTCATTGATCCTGAAGGAAACTATGTGGAAGTCTGTAGCTCCCATTCATACAAACAATAAGATAAAAGACCCACCAGATAAAAAATGGAGTATTAAAAAAATCGATCAATAAATAAAAACAACACTAAAAGAGGAGATCAACAACAACTATGTTAGGGGACATAACTAGCTAGCTTCTCTTGTTCCTGCCAGGAGTGGCCGAGTTATACAGCCTAATGGCACAAGGGACTAGCAAGTTCTTTAGTCTCTCAGTAGAGCACATCATTGTGTTCATAATGTGTTCATAGTGTGCATATGGGTGCAGTGAGATGCATTAAACCATTTTATAATCACATTTCAGCCCTCTAAATCATAATCAAATTACATAAAAAAGGCTTAATATTTCCACTCTTAGTACAAAAGGACGTGGGTGGAGGTTGGTAATGAAACAATATACAAAGCCTAGAATACAGTTTTCCATACAAAAACTGTTATTTTCAAAGGTCAGCTGCTCAAAACGTGACTGCAGCTCATCAGTCACAAATTCTCAGAATTATATATTTTCCTGTAACCTTGAGTCAAGTCCGAGTTGCCAACCTGTCTATATTGGTCACTGTCCACTGATACTTTACCCTTTATTTATCCAGGCAGTCTCATTGAGCCACGATAACTCATTTTCAAAGGAGACCTGTTTATGGAGCAGATGGTGGTTAAGGGCCTTGCTCAGGGACCCAGAGTGGGGTGAATGAGGGTGGAGGGAGGTGTGGGTGTTCCACCTTTTCCACCCACATTTTTTTTTATGTTGACAGTACCGGGAGGTGAACCTGCGACTTTCCGATCACAAGCCCATCTTCTAACCTCTGTGTCACCACTTCCCGCCTTTCCTTCAAGAAAAGTATCTCTTCATAAATCTAAGACAACTTTTAGCAATAAACGACACTGAAAACTTAAAAACTTGATACTGAAACAGAATTTAAGCAGAAATGTTTTTCAGCCACAACCATATGAGACGTTTTATGCAGCCGATGATAAAGCAGACTGAATATATACTTTTTTGAAACTTGTATGTGTTACTCATTCAAAATCAATAGGGTTTTGTAAATGTAATTTAGGAAAAAGTTATGGATGTTAATCAGTAACTAATGTTAAATTGATATATGTGAGTTAGTTGTTTGGTCTCCTCAAGAGAGGAGCCTGCAGGCGCACGGAGGAGCGCTGATAACTCCAAGGCCTCGTCGTCGTCTGTAAGCTGGAAAGCCGAGGTCGTCTTGACCTCACCTCCGTCTAATAACGTGTATTAAAAGCTTTTCCTGCCCCTCTGTCCAGCGCAGAGTTTCACTGACGATGTAACTTGTGCACATCTGTGAAAGCTTCCTCGTGACGCCTACCCTTGCAAGTAAAGACTGGTTTAAAAATCGTCTCGTGTCCTCAGAGTGGCTTATTTGAGTAAAGAGATGATGAGGATATTTATTTTATCCAACAGGTTTCGGCACAGCATACTTCTTATGTTTGCATTGAGTACAGGTATGTGTTAAGTGTAAAGTACTATCGCTACATTTAGGTGACAAAAAACTAACAAAATCAACCGTTCATACAATACACGTTTCCAGTTGCAGAAAAGCCCTCCCCGGATTTGGAAACCTTCCTCTCAATGAAATCAGGAGTGCTCGATTATAACAACCTTTACGACTGGGCCGGTACCTTTCACGTCTGCACTGCATGTGCTTATAAACGTGTATTAAAGTTGTAACGTCTTTAAAACCCCATAGATGACGTTCCTCAAACTTGGTGAGAAACATGCTTTAAAAGTGTGGAATCAAAGTAAGAAAATCAGTTGAAATGTTGCTCTTTTGTACGTTATTCACCGTTAAACAGGGGCCATACGCAACAGTGCATGCACAATTACAATCCAGCCATAAAGGTTGTAATCGAGCCCTCTGGATTTGTAAGGTTTCTGAATCCAGGGATGGTTTTACCACAGTATTTTCCACTGCAAATAAAATAAAACAAACACACACAATGTTGCAAATCCTTGCTATTTGTATTATGCCTAAACTTTTCTATAATTTGCCCAAATGAACTAAGTGCTATAAGTAAAATGATCTTCACTTTAGGATTTTGGCATTAAGGACAACGATTTCTGAGAAATAAGCATGCCTGCAGCTAAGTATGAAATCACAAGCAACTGTTTCAGAACTAGTATTTTTAGCGTGGGGGAAAAAAAAAATCACTTGTCTGTTTGTGTTTTTGTGATCCATTAAAGAACCTCCATGCGAATCATTGTATTTAATTAAAAGGGAATATTTGAAGGGGAAAAAAGGCTGTTCCCAGTTTTGCATTCTCATGTACCTGATAAAAAATCAACACACGCACCTTTGTGTTTTGTTTGACAAGAGTAAAAAGATGACCTCATAGTCGTACATTCAAAAGTTGTGTTCATCAAAAAACGACGTGTGGCATAAAAAAATAAACTAAAGTGCACAATCTATGATCCACACTAAGGCAGGAACAAGAAAAAACACAACAATTATTGAAACAAAGCACCAGAGCTTACTTTTTCTAGGAAAAATGCTGTCACCCAAACCTCTGACTAAAATCACCGACATAAACACTAGACGGATGCATTCACAGCCCGAGGGGGGAAATATACAAAGAACATACGAGTTGTGGTTTTGTGGCGTCCCTGCTTTCTTGTCATACAAAAACTTGGAATTTTGATCCTTGTAAAGTCCCCAAGGGAGTATGAGTCATCATTGTTAACACGCTCACACACCTCTTGCAAAAAGCGCTTGCTGACTGTCATCTGAGCTATAAATAGCTTCCAGGATAGATTAAGGAAAAGCAGTGGAAGAGAACGGGCTCCTGAGCCGCACAGTATTTCCAGTGGACTGTTGTATTTATCTGTTGCTCAGGCATCAGTAAAAGATCAAACGTCACAACAAAAAAGGCATTGAAAAAACAACCTCAACCCCCATGTTGCCTAGGATACTGGAGCAGAGCTGAATGGAGGAGGAAGGGATGATGGTTTCAGTGGGAACAGAAGAGGGATCTGACAGAATAATAAGCTTACTTTCAGCTATTCCCTCCCTTCAAACAGCTCCCCATCTCTCTCTGACAGCCATATTTAACACTTCTATCTTAAGTTTACTGTCAATAATTTCCACCAACAGTTCAGTTATTTGATACTTTTAATTCAGCGAATAGAGTTTAGTCAATTATTTAAATAGCCAAAATAGTGCACTAGTCACATCCAATTAGGCTGGCATTTTTATTTGTTTGCTTCTTCCTGTGCCGCTCGTCTCTGCATCTATAGTCACCTCTGCACAAAAACAGGTGAATACAGCAGCCATTCAGGACAAAACATTAAAAACAGTCATCTAAGCTCAGATCAACTTGAACTGTAGCAGCATAAATGTGTTTAATACTAAACTCCTAGCATTCCTTAAAGGAATGCATATCTCCTATCATATTTCCTACTTGAATTTTAGACCAAGGTCATCTTATGATGAGAGGAAATGGTGCTATAGCCAAACCTTAAAAGTACCGTTTACCATGATGGCGCAGGTTTAGGACCCAGGCTGCAAATTGCACCCAACAGTATATATAAAAAAAAAAAAACAGTTTTATTAACAAAAATATAAAATAAAGTGCTGACAGGGCAGCCAGGAGACTTACAAAATCTCAAAAGGCTCAGAAATAATGCAAGGTCGCATGGAGGCATGGAGGCTCATTGGATGTCATTGGGGTGCCATCCAATGATGTTCAGTGAAAGACTGAGGACACAACAGAAAGACACAGAATATAAAGGAACACCAAGAAGGCAGAATGATGGACACCTGGGGAGAGACAACAAAACCAGGTAAGAGTAGGCAGGGATGGAGCAGGGAACCGACAGAGGAGAACTGCAGTGAACTGATAACAGGTAAACACACGTAACAGAACTCAGTCATAAACATAAAGCATACGCTACAGAGGAAAATACATCTACTAAACTCAAAACAAACCTCCAAAGTAACCAGAATGCACAGCTCATGACACCGTTATGTGCAATTACATGCAATACAGCAAGACGTCAGCTCAGAGCATAGGTGTCAGAAACATTTGTAATATGGGAGGGTCTGGGGTCCTCCCCCATCACATTTTGCGTAAAGTAGATGCCATTTCCTGCATTCTGGTGTATTTTAACGGGATAAACGTTGACCTGCATAAGTAAACACTTGATTCAATAACTAGGAGAGCATAGCACAACACCCCCCCCCCCCCCCCCCCCCCAGTCAACAGCTGCCTGCACTAACATATTACTAAGCTAACGGCGCACAATACAGATACACTAGCTAAGATGCTACAGACCTAGCGCTCCGCTTCTCTCATGCATCCTAACCCCCACCCCACATCCCGGTCAACAACTGCCCGCACTAATGTGGTGCTGCGCTACCATGCAGCATAGAGGTGTCTCCCCCTCCTCCCCCCGCCCCATCAAGTGACCACGGAGAAACAATGCATGTGGTGTAGCAAGTTGTTGTAGGTAACCAGCAAAACCCGGAGTGGATTTTTACTGGTTTGAGTATTCTCCTATTAATTAAGTGGGATGGATTTGTTCATGAAGAAATTGAAACAGCTCTGGGCGAACCAATATTTCATGGTAAATGTGGTGGTGGGGGGTCCAAACAAATATTTTTACATGTGAGGGGGACACATCCCCTTCACCCCTTCACGTTGCAACACCTATGGCTCAGAGTGAGTGTTATAAATGACTCACTGCTACTACAACACCACTTTTAGCTCAGTGTCTGTTGAAATGACTGAATTAATGTCAGTTTGTATTTTCAAAGGTCAGCTGGCAGTAGGTACCTCCATAACTTTACTTGGTTTCAAAAGTTTTTCAATTATTAATAATTAATAATTATTTAACCCAATGCATACATTTTGGAACTCATTAAAA
This sequence comes from Nematolebias whitei, assembly GCF_014905685.2. Classification (NCBI taxonomy): domain Eukaryota; kingdom Metazoa; phylum Chordata; class Actinopteri; order Cyprinodontiformes; family Rivulidae; genus Nematolebias; species Nematolebias whitei. Next base: position 43,105,637 of record NC_056499.1, on the reverse strand, counting down.
ATCTATACAGTAATATTCATAAGATATTTTGCTAACTTAACAGGGTTGACTCTATTAGTTAACAACAAATGTTCAAATAAAGATCTTGAGCCTGCTGTCAGCTCTGCTACTCCCAAAACAATTTTTAGCTCATCATCTGTAAAACTGACTACATTACAACCATTTAGTTGGCTGTGACAGCCATCTTGAAATGTGTTGCTCTAGATGTAGACGTGCTTCTGATGACGTGCTGCTAGTAAGCCTTTCAGTGGAAGGCAATGAATATAAAAATTATTACCACAAAGTCTGTCACGGAGGCAGATTTAGCAGGTTGGGTAAACTAACAATGGTTTGCAAGTAATAAGTTCTGCCAGTGGGAGTGTCCTGTGGACCAGAAATGAGCAGAGCTGTTGATAACCAGAATATTTTTCAACACATGCAGCCTGTTTTAGCTACAATAAAATGATGAATCTCAGCACATGTTCAGGTGTTAGGAACTACATGCTCCATGAAAAATGGCAACATATTTATGCACTTAGAGAACCTCGTTGGGGCCAGCTTACCCTTATATCTGGGCCGTTGCAGTTGAGACTTCTCCCTCGCTCGTCAGTGATCTCTGTGATCTCTGACAGGTCGTCATCCTCAAACTCATCCAGACTAATATCATGCGTCAACCTGGAGGAGGAGGAGTGGGACAAGGGTGAGCAGGGGAGCAACAAAAATAAAATCACTTAGCACTTGTTGATAACCAAATTATAATTTTGTTCAATAATCCACTTTCAAAATTATGTAATTTAGCCAAAAATTACTTTTTTTCAACATTTGAAATTTCCAGAAAACGACTGTAACTGTTTCTAAAAAAAAAAGGCTTTTTTAGAAAACATTATTGAGAAAATAGTTCTAATTATTACAATTAGAAAACGTTATGAACACACACTTGATGTTTTAGTGGATAATGAGAAAAGAGAAATGATTATATAATTGTTTTAATATTGACTTGTAGATGTTAGTTTGTTACAGTGTTCCACTGAAGCTGGTGTTCCTTCTGAACAAAGTCGTTGTGTGGCTGTCCGCCTGATCAGTATTCAGTCTGAAAGTTAAAGTCCCAGTGGACGAAAACATTCAGCAGCTTCAGGACAACTATGCTCCCTTAGCAATACGACAGTCCTTTTTGTATTCTTTCATCGTGTTCAGGGATTATGATGGACTTGTAACTTGCCCAGGTTGCACCCCGCCCCTCGATGCATTCCCCGTGACCCAGAAATGAGAAGCAGTTGAAGACACTGGATAGATGTGTTCAGAGATGGATCATGTTACGACTGATAGGTACTAACAATTTATAAATATATAACAGAATATTACATCAAAATGGCTAAACTATCTCTTAAAAGTGACACCTCCTGCTGGTAAATATTTTATCCACTTTTTAGGATGGAAACTCCTCCACTTTGTCCACTTCTTCCCTGGTTGTAGCCTGGCTGACTGAAGAGGAATGCTCCCATATACTGTATTTAGTTTATAAACAGTAACACAAACTAGTTAGGGTTTTGAATCACATTTTACCTGATTTTTTTTTATGTGTACATATAAAAAAAAAGTGTATATAATTTTCTTTTATCAAGAACTTGTGTACCATTTTACAATAAGGCTCCCCTTATAAATGGCTAATAAACAGTTTATAGATACATTATTAATTCCTCTATAAATACTTTATAATTCATTAATTACTGCTTATTATGCATTAATTAATGTTGACAGAGACAAACTGACCAGTTTTTGAGCCAAATCTGTTCACTTATATATTTCATCTAGAGTTGTTATAGTAAACATTTCAGACTCAAAAAGGTTTGTAAGCTCAATCATCCAGGTAAATAACAACAAAAATGGTTAAATCATGTCATCTGGACTTGTTTCGAGTGAAGAAATGTTTCGTCCCCCATCCAGAGGACTTTGTCAGTCTGCGGCCTATCAACCAGATCTGTCCCATAAGTAGTCTTCATTGCTGTGTTTTAAGCCAACCTCCTGTTGGAATCTCACGAGCAGGCTTTTAACATGTGCAAACAGACCCATCTGAAACTGTCAATCATTATTAACAGCAGTCAAGTGTTTTAGGCCAGATGGCCAACTTGCTACTCACAGAAACAGACACTTGTAAACCTATTTCTTTATCATATAATATTGTATCACAGCATTATAAGTATCTACAACTAATGTATCTTAAAAAAAAAGGTTTACAAATGCTTATTGTGCTAACAAGGTAGTAACTTAGTCTGAAATGTTTAATATAACAACTCTAAATGAAATGTATAAGTAAACAGATTTGTCTCACTATTTGGCAAGAAACTGGTCAGTTTTGTCTGTCACCCTTAACTAATGCATAATAAGCAGTTATTAATGATTTATAAGGTGACTATAGAGGAATTAATAACATATCTATAAACTATTTATTAACCATCTATAAGGAGAGCCTTATTGTAAAGTGGTACCAACAATATACATTTTTTATTGATAACTATGATTGATGAGGAAAATATAACATTTATTCATGGGTTTTTAACCAGCACTAAAAATAATGAAACACTGAGAAAAAACAAAAACAAAACAAAACAAAAACAAACAAACAAACAAAAAATGTAGCACCATCTGAAGTGTTTGTCTTGACATACTTGTTCTTCTTTGTGTGGCTGGCTGTTAGCTCGTTAGGGGTTGCCACTGAAAGATATATTTTTGATTAATTCAAATGTTTGGTTTGACAACAGTGTTTTTTTGCCAGATGCCCAATCTGACAAACCATCACTATTTATGGCTTGGGACAGGCATGAGAGACACACTTGCTTGTGCTCTTTAGTGACAGTTATTCTTCTTTTCTTTTATGTCCCCACTAACTTTAAGTTGGGAAACTTTAGTTTGGACTTCCCACAAATTTACAAAAAGCTGAATAAATGGTTTACAACAGTGAGCAATGTCTGCATTAATAAGTTTTAAGTTGGTCAAGGGCCCAGAGTGGGGGAAATGAGGGTGGAGGCAGTTGTGGGCACTTCACCTTTATCAACCATATTTTGATAGTATGGTCAGCAGGGGGATTTGAACCAACCATTCAATCACAGGTTCACTTCTCCAGCCTCTGCGCCACCACTCCATCTGTATTGTCAATATTATCTAATACACAAAATTAAGAGAAAACTGGACTAAAGGGAAAAAAAAACATACCTGGAACAGATTGCACAGGCTAGCCACACCTTTGCCATTTTATTGTGAATGTAAATTTCAGGTGTTGACAGACAACTGAGGCTTTACAAGAACAAAAATATGAGCGAACCACAAAGGGTGAATAAGAGGATGACACAGTTATGTGACAATCCAACTCAAAGAAAAAGACAAACTGACCACAGTTTTCACTCTGCTACTGTCTTTACTTACTCTGCTCAACCTGATTTGTATTTGTAATTATTTTTTCTATCCCTAACATGTGTTTTTGTCTTTCAGATCCACCTGGACCTATACCTGGACCTACCATTCTGTGTTCGTCTGTCTCTCCTTCCTGTCCTCTCAACCAGAAGGTCAAAGCAGATGGCCGCTTGTCCTGAGCCTGGTTCTGCTGGAGGTTTCTTCCTGTTAAAAGGGAGTTTTTCTTTCCACTGTTGTCACTGTGCTTGCTCAGGATGGGAGACTGCAACGAAGCCAAGATTCATCTTGTCTGCTGGATTCCTTAGATAGAGAACTTTACTAATTGGCTTTTATGTTTGTGAATGTTCCTGTAAAGTGCCCTGAGACAACTTTGTTGTGATTTGGCGCTATAGAAATAAACTGAATTGAATCAAACTTGTTATTCACCAAGTCCTCTTTGAGTGTTTTGTTTGTCTGTTTTTGGCTCAAAGTTCTGATGTGACTCAGATATGTTACGTGCCTGAGGCACATTATTCTTATTATTTGTCCTTGGGACATATTTTGGGTTCATTAACCGGCCCTTAATTGTTTTAAGACATGGCGTGTTCCACCTGCCCATAAACAGAATGGCCTTCAGGAGCTTCTCTCCCTCTCTCTCTCAGCTCTCTCTTTGTGCTCACCTTCGTTTTGTCTGCTCTCTGGCCTCCCTTGTTTTGTTTTGGGCTCTGTTTCCCTCTCGCTCATCCTGTCCAGGATGAGTCTCGACAATGTGGGCTGCATCAGCCATCCTCAGCCTGACAAGGTAGTTTTTTTGTTAACTTTTGTCCTTTTTTATAATAATTTTGGCCTGGTGGGACTGGTGGTCCTGTTTTTGTTCTTTCTTTTGAACTAGGCTCTTTTTGTATATTTTTGTAGTTTTAGTCCAGTACCAGAAGTGGCTTAGACGGCCCTGTACAGGGTTGGGACAGGAAATGTACTGTTTTGTTCTGTTTGATCGGCTCACCGGGTTCATCTTTCACTTCAATACTTTGGGTTTGTGTGAGTCTTTTTAGGTGGACACGGGAATTGAGGGTCCATACTACTTTTATTTTTTTGCGGGAAGGAGAAGCTTTTAATAAATTGAATGTTTGAATCTTCCTGTTTGCATCACGTTTTGATATGATGTGTTCTTGGTGGACATAACAGATGGCATTAGCACTTAAAATATTTGTTCATTAAACAGCTGGACACATAAAGTCACTGTATAATAATTATATGCATTGTTGAATTATTTAATTATAAATAGATCATTTATTGAAAGCATTGTATTGTCTTCAAGTAAGTTTTATTTAGACTTAAATATTGTGAGCACTTGTGTTGGAAGGTTAACCCATGAAGGTCCCTTTAAATTTTTGATGATTTGTGTTATTTAGGGGGAACATTTCTCACCTTAAGTACCTGTGTAAATTGTTATTTTTAAAATGTGTTTCCCACAATAAAAAAGTCAGTCTTTTAGAGCTATCACAGCCAGAAATAAAAAAGTCCGGTTTATATTACTTTAAAATATGTTTAACTCTTTAAAGGTCTTTAGTTTAAAAAAAAAAACAGCAACAACACACACACACACACATACAAACATTCACATTTCACTTAATTAAAAAAATTAATAAATATTTTTTATAGTGCAATTTTTGTAAAAATATAAAAATTCATAAAATAAAATAAAAATTATAAAGACATTTTCCCCCATTAGTACACCCTACATGTTTTTGTGATTTTTATTTAATTGTATTCCAGTCTTATTTATTAATTTGTGAAGTCCTGTGAAGACCCTCCAGCCCACCGGACCCTCTCGATCAAGCAGCCAAAACTGGGGCCTTGTTTTCAATCAAACCTGCTCCTGTCGCTCCCTCTGTGTTCTGACATGGAGGTTTTTCTTTTTTGTTATATTATTTTCTTTTTTAATTTCTAAACCTCCGCATTGACAACACAAGTTATTGCTTAGTTATTTTTTTTTAATTGACCCAGATTAGCAGTTGCTGCAGCCCTGAGCATCCACTATTTACATCCTGCCTTGGGTGAAGTCAACAGTAAACCATTCCCAGCCATGGGGAATCTGATACTTCAGCCTACAGGAATGTGAAACTGCTTCTTTTAAACTACAAGTGTATTTGTGCAACATGCAAGTGTTGTTGCTCTACATCCAAACTAAAACAATTTTGTCAGATGAGAGGAGAGGCAGAACTCTGCAGCATCCTCTAGCTGAGAAACATGTACCTCTTCTGGGGTAAGTTGAAGTTTCAAACTTTCAAACTGTACAGTCCACAATTGTGTGTAAAAAAAAAAAAAAGTCCAGTATATGGACGGACTGTACGTATACAAACCGCGATAGAGCGAGTCCGCGATAGTACCACAAAGTAGCGACGGACTACTGTACATGACATTTTCAGATAACCTGCAAATAGTTTTATTTTGTCATTTTCATTCAAAAAAGGACTAATTTAATGAATAATTATACTGTATTAATGTATTAAAAATAGTTTTTTTGGTAACTTAAAATAAAATTTAAATATATCTTTCTTTATTTCAGAACTAAGTATACTTTATAAAGTTGTATTTGAAATAGATTTAGACTTGAGCATCAAAAGCCTTGTAAAAAAAAAACTAAATTGAACATGTCACAACATAGATATTGTTGTGTGTTTTTGATAAGTTTAGGTATACAAAATTTCATGGTGTTCAAACTGTTTATTTGCTGATGTCAGTTGATTGTAAAGTATATTTGTATACAGAAAAAGTATTTTTTAGCAGATTTTCGAGCAGTAAGGCTCAACTGGGTACACACAGTCAATAAGTTCATGACGAAAACAAATTCAGACAGGTGCCGCCATTTGTAGTTTTCTCTCATTCAGCCTCTTCTGTACTGTTATCACCACTCATAAGGACTACATTGCCCTTAAGTCAGTGCTGTGCTGTAACTGTAGTGCCTGTTGTTTTCTGCCGAACAGTATTTTTGCAAAACAAAGTCATGACTGCTGAACCAGCCTTTCAAAATTAAAATTTAATTCATGTCACATGGAAAAGTTTTTTTTTTTTTTTTTTCTATTCAACTTTACAAATATAAGATTCACAAGAAAGTGTAAATCATGTGAGGTCATGTCTTTAAGAAACAGAATGTTGCTCTTAGTAACCCGGGCTCTGATTGGATCAGTAACGGCTATGTTTTCCAGGCCGCTGATTGGCTGTTACCGTCTGTTTACCGTCGCTCTTTTTCAACTTAACTTCAAGCGTTACTACTGCATTATGGCTCCTAAACGTTCTGTGAGTTCAAAAGTTTCAGGTGGTGAACCGAAACACCAGTGGAAGATGCTGTGTACACAAGTGTACACAGCAAGTACACAAGCATACAAGTGTAAAACAGACCATATGTCTTTATCTAACCAGCTCTGTAGAAATATAGATTTGCGGTTACATAATACATATCTGCCGTTCCAAAGTGGGGTGTTGTGGGGACTGAAATTGTGTTTGGAAATCATTTCCCTGTATAGTAAAACCTGTTGATGAAATAATGAGAGTTTATGGGGGAGCTTTTTTTGGTCATAGTCACATTTGAGGAGAAATTCAGTGCCACCTAATTTCTTGAAGATTTCATTAGGAATATAAAACCAGAGTTTCTGTTGATTTTTAAGATAGTGTCTCAACCAATTTATTTTAATTGTGACCTACAAGGATGTTGCCAGCCGCCTTTACGGCACGATTGTTAGGATGGAAGCTGCATTGGTCTTGTGGATTAATGATTGCAGGAAGAAAAAAAAAAAACCATCACTTTGAATTAAAAACAATTTGGATTAAAAGTGTTTCTCTGCACGGAGAGGCTGCGTCCGCTGACAGCAGGAGTGGAGGGGTTTGTTAACACGACGTTCAAAGATCTGATCTCCAAGCCGGGGGGCTACAGGTCTGAACAATTTTTAACGTGGACGAAACGGGCCTGTTCTGGAAAAGAATGCCATCCCACACTTTTATTATGAAGGACAAAGCCAAAGCCCCTGGTTTCATCTCATCTTCCTCAACTTGACTGTAATCACTGGACAGCTAATGCTTCACCTCCATCTCTTCTTCATCTTCTCTGGTGAGTACCCATTTAGATTTTTTTTTCTTTTAAAGTTTAGAGTTTAGAAAATTATTACGAACATTGCAAGAGTGTGGGGAGGGTTTAAAACGCCAATATATACCTGTATATAAATACTAAAATAAACTACTACTTCTTCTACTGCTTACTACTAATACCTGTGTACATAATTTCATCCCATCTCATGTACCACAGACAATAAAGTTTAATTGAACTTGGACTACTGTATCCCTACTTTGTGCTTTCTCGATCATTGTGAATGGGGGGGTTCCAAACCCCGACAATAAATGAGGGACTGCTGTGCTTTTTTTGTGGTGGTTTCTTTTTTTAAGCATATTTGATCTTCCTCACTGTAAATTCAAATTCAAATAAATATTGGGAACTGTAACTATATAATCTTTGACAAGGATCCTGAAAATATACAAAGTATAAAAGTCCAATAGGAATTTTAAATTGAACAGGTTTGAGTTCTCATCATTCACCTTGGCTGACACAAGTCTTGCTGTGGTATCACTGCTTTGAGAATAGAATCCATCCAGAGGACCTGACTCAACCTTATTAAATTTATCTACCTGGGGTAGCTGTGGCTGAGTGGTTAGAGCAGTCGTCCTCCAATGCAAGAGTTGGGGGTTCGATTCCACCAGAAGTCACATTCGGAAGTGTCCTTTGGCGAGACACTGCACTCCCATTGCCTCCGATGTGCGTCCCATCAGTGTATGAATGTGATAAAGCTCTGATTATTCTTTGTAGAGATCTAGTAGAGTGCTGTATGAATGGGTAAATGAGGACACAGATTGTGCTGTAAAGCACTTTGAGTATCTTAATAAGATAGAAAGGCACTATACTGTATAAGTACAGTCCATTTACCATTTACCATTATGGCACAGCATCAGGACATCACTACTCTTTTCAGTATTTGGTCCTTCCTTGGCTTAAATCCCATTTTCTAAATGCTCCTTGATATTCTCTGCTGATAGATTATGTTGTAGGAGACAAAGGATGACAACAGCTCTGTAGGAGTGATGTTTTAGTTTGCATCACTGTGGATTTGAGGTAAATTGCTGCATTTTATTGACAGCGGGAGGCGACAGAGCAGCCAGCTGGTGTTTTTGTGTCTTCATGGTGTGCCTCTCTGTGTGTATTAATAAAGGACAGTATGACCTTACGCTGAGAACATGATGAGCCCAAACCAGCTCATTTGTCCTTAACTAAATCCAGATTTCATTCCCACAGCATCAACAAAACAATTGTTATTCAAAGCTTGCACATGAATGCAAAGCTTTTGTTTGCAAATATCACATGAAGTCAATTATAAGTCATAATGATAAATGTTTTTACTTTTTCCTAGATTTTTTCTTGTGTCAGCAAGCTTATATTACCAGAAAGTAAATAGCATATTCCAAAAAAGTTCAATCTGGTCCTCTGGACATTCAAAAAAACAAAAGCAAAACAAAGCAAAAAAAATCTAGAAACGTTTCGTCTCTCATCCAAGAGACTTCCTCAGTCTGAGGTGCTGTTTTCAGCTCAGTCTCTTAAATAGCACCTTCTTAGAGTGGATCAACCAGTTTGCTGCTGACAACCAAAACCAGCTGATCACATGCTCAAGAAGGACCATCAGCCTAACAATGGGTCATTAGCACACTGATGGCTGTTTACTACTCACAGAGGACTGAGTGATACTAGCAATCACAGCATTGTAAGAGGGGGACAGTTGAACCCGGAGGCCTCCACCCCTGTTTAATGATGGATGATTTCTTTTCACAAAGATGGCCTCCTTTACTCCTCTCTCAAACCATCGTTCCTGTCCAGGATGTGAACGTCTTCATCCTTGAAAGAGTGACCGCTGGCCTGGAGATGAGTGTAGACCGCAGAATCCTGGCCTGATGATGTTGATCTTCTGTGCTGGGCCATCCTTTTGGCCAGTGGCTGTTTAGTTTCCCCGATGTAAGACTGATCACAGCCCTCCTGACACTGAACAGCATACACAACATTACTCTGTTTGTGCCGGGGGACTGGATCTTTGGGATGAACCAGTCTTTGCCGTAATGTATTTTGGGGTTTAAAAGCCACTGGGACGTTATGTTTGGAAAATAAACGTCTCAGTTTCTCTGATACCCCCTCAACATACGGAATGACCACTGGTCTGGGTTCCTCCTTTTCACCTGATGGCTGACTGGAGTCCTGTTTGGGTTTCTTCTCTGCTTTCAGGAAGGCCCAGTTAGGATATCCACATTGCTCTAGAGCCTGTTTTGTGTAGGATTTCTCCTTCTGCCTGGCTCCAGAGCTAGTGGGGATGCTGTCTGCTCTGTGTTACAGAGTCCTGATGACTCCTAACTTGTGCTCCAAAGGGTGATGGGAGTCAAACTGCAAATACTGGTCTGTGTGGGTGGGTTTGCGGTAAACCTCGGTTTGCAAATGTCCTCTATCAGAGACTGAGACCTCACAGTCCAAGAAAGCCAACTTGCCATTTTTTACATCTTCTCGTGTGAACTTGATGTATTTATCCACAGAGTTGATGTGGTCAGTAAAATGTTGGACTTCCTGAGATTTAATTTTAACCCAGGTGTCGTCAACATACCTGAACCAATGACTTGGTGGTGTCCCCGAAAAGGACGTCAAGGCTCTCTTTTCTACCTCCTCCATGTACAGGTTGGCAACAATAGGAGAAACTGGAGACCCCATAGCACACCCATGTTTCTGCCTATAATATTGCTCCCCATATGTGAAGTAGGTTGACTGCAGGCACAGTTTCAAGAGTTGACACAGTTGTTCTGTGGAAAGCGTGGTCCTGCTGCTCAGAGTGGTGTCTGATTTTAATCTTAAACTGACCACCTCTACTGCATCATCAACAGGAATGCACGTAAAGAGTGATGTGACATCAAAAGAGACCATTGTTTCATCAGTCTCCATGATGACATCCCTCACCTTATCCACAAAGTCCATGGTGTTATGTATGTGGTGTTCTGAGCTGCCAACTAAAGGGATGAGTACAGACGCCAGATATTTGGAAACATTGTAAGTGACAGAGTTAATCATGCTAACAATAGGTCTTAAAGGTACACCTTGTTTGTGGATTTTAGGTAAACCATACAGACTAGGTGTGGCCTCCCCTGGGTACAGTCTGTGGTACAGAATACGGTCAATAGCCTTGTCCTGCTCCAAATTTTTCAGGCAATCTATTAACTTCTTCTTGTAACCACTTCCTGGATCTCTTTTCAGAGGTTCATAAGTGGTTAAGTCACTAAGGAGTGTCATAACTTTCTCATGATAGTCTTTCTGGTTCAAAATCACTGTGCACCTTCATTTGTCTGCTGGGAGAATGATGATGTTTTTGTCCTTGCTAAGAGTGGTGAGTGCATCTCTCTCCTCTCTACTGATGTTGGAAGGTGGTGGTTTGGCATTGCTGAGGCAGGATGAAACTTTGATTCTGAGCTGTTCTGCTTCACCCTCTTTCATTTTGTTGTTGCGGATGGCTAAATAGCATATTATAAACAATAACACTACAATATTATTTAACTTGTTTTACTATTTATAGTAGATATATTATCAAATGACATTGTGGACAGTATGGAGTCATATTCCCCAAAAAGGGGAACACATGCATTCTTAGGAGCAATGCAATAGCATCATGTTTCATGCCAGATACATTTAAATTCATACAATAATCATCTTATAGATAAACAAGTGGTAGCCGGTGTCCCCCCGTCACTGAGCTATTGGAATAGTAATTATTTCCAGTTTTGGAGATGAGTGTTTTGTGTAGAACAGAGGAGGTTTCTGTGTACAGTTTGTGTGTGCTTGTCTGAAGCAGCACAAAGTGACAATTTCTGGCAAGTGGACAAAGCTGTTTTATCCACCACCAGGCACATTAGTGGAGCCAGGGGGTGGCCTTCTTCAGCTCCTCTGAGCTTCCAGACCTGAAGGCAGGGTACGCACCTCTGCATTTAGCCAAGGTTTTCTGTTTGGGTCGCTTTTAACATTTTTGGTAATGGAGACGGTGTCAGTACATGTACTAATGTAACCCAGAACTGAGGATGTGTATTGGTCCAGATCAAACGATCCTCCATTTTCAGCAGCTTCTCTGAAAACCTGCCAGTCTGTTCGATCAAAACAATCTCTCAGTATGAGGCCACTGTCCTGGATCCAACATTTAACTTTCTTTTGTACCTGTCTGGAGCGTCTCAGCGGGGGCATGTAAGCAGGAGCCAGGAAGGTTGAGATGTGGTCTGACAGTCCTAAGTGGGGGCGGTGTTGAAATCAGGTTGCCATCAAAATAAAATCAGTTGTAGATGCAGATTGACCCAGTGGTTCATGAGATATTTTGCTAATGCAAACAAACACGTGCACAGACATAGACAATAACCTGATTACCCATTTGTATTTGAAGGCAAGGGTTACCTAAACCATTGTTTATGCTATAGTGCAAGATTTGATGATGTAATACTGGAAGGAGCAGATTCATGGTGGACAACGCTAAAGACCTTTCTGCATATCTTTTGCCAAGTATCAAACCCACTTAGACAAGCATCTGTTTCGATCCTACAGTCAAAGAGAACATGCTCGAGTTAGCACTTGCATGTCATTTTTACTCTATCTCAAGCCTTTTACACAACCTCTACTGATAATTTGCATGATGTGTGCTTCTGTTCCAAGAAGAGATTACAAGAACTGTATACTGACAGTCATTCATCTGTTTTGCCCTCCTGCAAGGACAGGGCATGAAGCATGATCAGGATCTGAATCGGTCTCAATGCTTCAACCCACTTCCATTCAGCCCATATGTTAAAGCAAACTCTTAGACACAGTCATGAACTATTCTGTAACAAGACTGTAATCATGTTACACATAAACAAACAGAAAATGTTATGTCAGTTCACTTATGTGGCTTCTCTGGTCCTATTTTGAAGAAAAATGTATGTACATTTGCATGTTTTGCTTCTCCTCTATAGAAATGTACACACAGATATGTATTCGGTTTCCTACAAGGGCTTTCCTGCCTGAGCTTCAGTATGCAAAGAGATGGTATAAAACAATAAGAGTGAATATTAGCAGTAACACACTCACAAGGTCACACACAACCACGCTGCTGCTCATAAGTAAGGTAATAAAAATCATGCCCTACCATTTCTCCCACTGGTCCTCCATCCAACCCTCTCCTCCTTCCCTTCCTGAGTCCATCCCGTGCGTGAGGAGGACATCCACAGCCAGAAGAGGTGAAGGATGACAAGGAGCAAGATTAGAAAGTGAAGGAGGGAGGGAGAGGAGGAGCGAACAGGAAGAGAGCTGGGGGAAAGGGAGGAGGGGTACAGCTCGTCCGGGTCGATGAGCGAGGAGTCCGATTCAAAGCATGGCTGCTGCCGCTCGTCCGGAGGAGAGGGAGATGGATGGGCCAATTGTCTTGATGCTGTGGAGCTGAAGCTGCCAGAATGGAGTAGTGTTATATAACCTAGCCTGCGCTGTGTGCGTTCGATTTACTATGCCACCACAGAAAACTGCTTCGGTTAGCAGATCAAAAAACGGCACAGAAAGCCCCAACAAGAAAAAAAAAGCATCAGTGCAAGAGGAAACGCCCCTCCCTGGTTTTCTCTCAGTGAAATAGTGTCACGTTAAATTATTCATGAGTCCCACTGATCATACAAGTCTTCTTATTTTCCTTTATCTTATTCTGTTCATCTATCAACAGAATGTTTTGTTCTATTGCTATCCATCACTTCAGCACTTACCAAAAATATGAATATGGGTTAAGCAAAATAAAAATACAAAAAAAAGTTTAGTTGATCCAGATTGCATAACTACCCATTTCATTAGAGCAAACTGGAAGTTTTTGGTCACTTTTAGGTGATTTCCACATGGTCCCTTCCTTATAGTAACATATTAAAATATCCAGGTTTTCATTAACAAAATTCTGTTATCATAAATTCTTTATATTTCCACCAGTCCACCAGTGTTTAATGTATTTGACTCTATTCAGAAAGCACAGATATGTCATTGTTGATTGGTATAAGTAAATAGTTATATCAATAAATATAAAAGTAAAAAAAAAAATCAAAGCATTTATTTCCTCTAGTTCTGGTGCTTAAATTTAAATGTGAGTCTTCACAAGAACGACACTTTGGTGGGGAAAAAAGCATCAGTAAAACTGCAGAATGTAACGTCGTGTAATTGTCAGCACAAGTGCAAGATAGGATGACATATTAACACAAATCTGGTAAGATGCACTGATACAGATGTCTCAAACTGTGGGGCTTGTACTCATAGTTGTACTTACAAAAGTGTTCAAGTAAGAATTTACGGCAGTGTTACATTTCAGCAGCTTGTGGAGTAATGTCCATCTGTTTTAGCCTATTCCTAAAATATCCACAAGCAGCGCCGTCAGACAATTAAAAGACTCCAACAAGATGTGCAGACCCACAAGAATAGCACATTATATGTTCTACAGTCTCTCATTGACCATAGGAGGCCTGGCAAATACTGTATGCAGATCTGAACACAAACTTCCAAGTAATCTCACCACTCACCAATAGGCGCATTTGTAATGTAGCCTACATAGCTTCTCTGGTTTTCACAAATATTTCCAAAATAAGTGTACAAAGTACCAGTGTAATGGGATTTATTGATCCATTTATCAGTACTCAATATTAGTAAGTACTTAAATGTACTGTATGTGCTTTAAATTGGTATGGAAAAAATGCTGAATAGGTGCATCCCTATTATTCGGAAACTAAAATTAAATTAGCTCTGCAGATATTTTAGCTTTAATGAACTATAGCGTCCATCATTTTAAATTATTTTTTTTAATTTAAACAAAATATCTAGACCAACTAATATACAATGTCTGGAACAGAATGTTGGCAAGACAGCAAAAATTGGGCTCATATCTGGATATAAAAGAAGATCCAACTCTAAACTACTGTAGTTCCATAAAGGAAACTATGAATCCTATTACAAGAAACTGTTCCATAATGTGATTAATTCAGAATCCCCTCCTAAATGCCAACTCCAAGTTACAGAGGGGATGGTGTGTACAGTTACACAGTTATATACAGTTTTAAAGTTATAAGTACAATGCCGGTACGTTTACAAGAAGTGTTGAAAAACAGACAAGAGCCAAAACATTTATAGTAATTTGATGAACCAATGATACGACTATGATTCAAAGCATGTTGCTGAGAAAACAGAAAAGTGACTGGAAAAACTCCATGAAAGAATACAATGCTCCAGTTCCAAACTAACAGTTTCACAGACTTTGATGAGAAAAAAAAGTTTAAAAATGTTTAAAAAGTCTATCCATCCATCAATCTATCCATGCATCCATCCACCATCTTTACCTTCTTTTTCCCTTTCAGGTCACAGGGGGTCACTGGTGCCACTCTCCATATCTAACAGTCACTGTGCAAGAGGTGGGGGAGCCTGGATAGGTTTTAAGTCCATCACGAGGATAACTTAATGTAATTTTCCCAATTGACAGAACATCTGGCATGGCATTGAGGGGTGTGGACTTTGCTAAAGTTTAGTTTGCTTTCCCTTGCTTAAATGTTTGTGTTCCCCTGCATTTTATCACTGTATGTAACAATGTTCCAGTGTTCTTGTTTGTGTTCTGCTGGTATTTGCTTTTTTTTTTTTTGCAATTGCTGTTTAATTATTTCAACCTGTCATTTTTAGGGTTTTGTGCTGATGTTCACAGCTACTTCCCCCTCAGCTCTTCTTGTTGTTCAGGTCCACACACCTGTGTTCCATCTGTAATCAACTCACCTGTCACTACTCAGTGACATATTACCTACTTTAAGTTAGGTTTTGTCACATTTGCAGTAGCTCTTATGAGATTAGTCCTAGTAACTTATTTTCTTCTTGGTGGCAGGTTTGTTCCTTCTTGTCTGTCTGTTTTCTTTGTTGTTCTTCATTAAATTACTTTTGAATTATACCTGGTGTTGGATAAAAATATCTCTATACAGCTAAGTCCCTTCGTGACTTCCTTTTGATAATGATAGTCCCTGACTACCTGCCTAATATGAGACCTGCGATCTCTGAAAAATTACAGTCCCTGACAACCTGCCAAACAGAGTCACTTTTGAGATCCCCGATTTCCCCAAAATAACAAACATTGATCTTCTCACCCTCTGCGGTGGCTCTGCTCTGGTCAGACACCTGTCACTGCTTGAACCAACAGCAAAGCTGGCCTCTCTAAAATTCAGAAATTCCTGCATGATGACTTTCAGTTTTCTTTTTTTGTTTTTGTTTGTTTGTTTTGTTTTGGTCTGCTCCCTTCTTCAGGGGTCGCCACAGCGAATTAAGTTGCATGAAGACTTGGCAATAGGGGTGCACCGATTGCAGTTTTCTGGCTGATCACCGATTTCTAAAAAGTCTGACCTGCCGATACCAATTTTGTTGTATAAGCGACACTGTCAGGTGTTATAAGGTCTCAATGCACCTTCAATTTTCCAATATTATTTTATTGAAAAACATACCATTGAAAAATATCCTAGAAACAATACAAATTTGTTTTAACTGGCCATGAGGTAGTGCTCTGAAATATAAATGAAGTTTAGCCAATTGTTGTTAAAACAAACAAAAAAAAATCTGTAAAATCGGTTTCTCATGCAAGTATCGGCCGATTTCCGATTTCCAGAGAGCTGCTATCTAAGGCATACAGGGGAGCAGATGGTGAAGGTTAAGTGTCTTGCTCAAGGGCCCAGAGAACTTTCAGTTAAGGAAATCAAACCTCCCCCATGCACAGTTAAGATCCAAGGCTGTAGGTTCGAGGTCAGATGTTGGGGCCGGCCTCAAAGGTTCAAAATGTTGATAAAAAATATCCTCTATTCATCTAACGTACTCAAAGAAGCCACACTCGAGGAAACAAGAAGATTTTTACTTGCAAGGGCAGACGTTCACTACAGGTTACACAGATGTACAGAAGTTTAACATGCATGGACATGCACTCATAAGAATCTGCCACGAGCAGCGTGCAATAATTGTTTGTATACGCTTATCATTTCACAGCTGCAGGCAGACACTGATGACCTTGGGCATCCAGCTGCACATGCAGGAACAAATCAACTGAGAGAGAAAATAACTCTCTGATAACTCAAACACCTGGTTCATGGGTAGTTAACTTTCTCAGCAATCGTAGTTAAAAAACATCCATAAACCTCGACCAAAAATTCCCTGACACCTGGTTGCTGGCACTTTTAAACACCCCACAGTTCATCACCACAATATAGTTATTTCCCTGCTGTTTAATAGCTGAACATTCTCTACTTAGATTTGTTGTATATCTCCATATATTCCATCTAAGTTCATGGACATCAATGTATGATTACAGACAAAAAACAAACTGCTCTGTATGTAAAGTTTAATTATTTAATGGGTAGCTAAGTGTGCGTGTGAGAAGGAATTAGGGCTGAACAATTAATTGCATTTGCAATAATATTGCAATATGATAAAATGAGATTTCCCAATCGCGAAGGCTGAAGTTGGACTGGTCACGTGATCTGGTTACGTGACTTGTGAGTGAGCAGAGCAAAGCAGAGCAGGGTGCGGGGAGATGTCAACACTGCGCTTTAACAGGTTGCACAATGGCGTCAGGCTCGACAGAAGCTGATACATCTGAAAGTTCGGTACCAAAAAGGGGCAGCACGTCCGTTGTTTGGGATTATTTTGGCTGTAAAAAAGAAACTGCGCAAAAATGTGTGCAGAACCTGCCTTGCTGCTGTTGCTACCTCTCGAGGTAACACCACAAATCTTTATCAACACTTAAAAACACACCACAGAGCCATTTACGATAGTTGCATGGCTAGAATGTCAACGACCAGCACTTCAACTTCAAGTAAGCAAAATAGCAGCCGACAGGGATCACTGACCCAACTGTTCAAAGGTATTACTCCGAAAATAATTCAAAACTGCACACGGAAATAACTCGAGCAATAACTGAGTTCATTGTGAAAGACACGATGTCCATTAATATAGTGACCAAGCCTGGGTTTACAGCTTTCATAAACACAAAAGATAAACGGTACAGAATGTCCTCACGCACACATTTTAGCCAAGTTGCTATTCTGTAGCTATACAGAAAAAATGCAGAAACAAGAGTTACAGTGGAGCTGAAAACAGTGACGTTTTTTGCAACTGAAACATATTGATTTATTGCTTGTGTTTAATGAAAAATACATAAGAAGAAGACATTGAAAAATAATTGCATATTAAATCGCAATGTTTAGGTAAAAAAAAAAAAAAATCACAATTAGAATATTTTCCAAAATTGTTCGGCCCTAGAAGGAATAGAGAAATATCAGATTAAAAAGCTTTTTGTAAAACTTAAAACAAAGTTTAAAAGACTGGACCATCCAACCTGTGATGGTCCGCCCACTCACATTGCAGGTCTTCTTGTATTCAATCATTGGGTTTTATCACAGCCCATCTGAACAAAAGCTTGTGATTTTATCAGACGAGCTGCAGCGCGGCACACTGACACCAACTATGGGCCTGGTCTGTTACCAAGGACAGCTCGGTCAGCTGAACAGAATAGAACAGCTCATCAGTACTATTTAAAACTGGACCAGGAAAATAATTAAAGAACATATTATCGATTGAAATGGTCAAATAAAATGTGATGAGAAAGAAATTTATATTTTTAGAAACAAATTTCACACACACACAGAAAAAACACAATAAAGGAAGTTGGAATGATTGACATACCTCCCTACTAAATCTTATTGAAGTAGTTTAGTTAGATGTTATTTAGGTTTTACTTGAAGTGTATGACTTTTTTCCAGGAAAATGGAAAACAACAAAGTGGACACACAGAGAGGCAGTGCCATCAGCTGTAACATGTCTTGTCAGCAGAATTTGGAGTGGGCAGTAAATCACCAGCAGAGAGGAACTGCAACCAGAGCATTTACCGTCCACAGTGTTTGTTTTTACCGTCACAATCAAATCAGATCAATTTACATCCTTCCTCGTTTCTAGAGAAAACACAGCTGGACAGCAAGCTATTCCTGCTGAAGAACCTCGAAACTACTTTTTCTTCTCCTTATAAACCAAATGATTAAAAACAGAATCAATGAACAGGGAAAATGATTGAGAATGTGTTAAACCAAATTAAACCAAACACATCTATTTCACACGTCACATCCTGTGAATCCATCTGTGTGAACAGATCAGCAGAAAAAAGAAGCAGCAAGTTTAAAAAAGGGGAGTGTGAAAAAAAAAATCTCACAAAACCCTGTTAACAAAACTAGGTGACTTTTTATTATGTGATCAGCTTGCAAAATATTAGACATTTTTATTACTTGTTTATTAAAACCAGTTTTGCTCTGTTATTTTATTTTAACTGTTTCAAATCACAGGTACGCAACATTTATTTAAAGTTAGTGTTAAGGTGTTGCATTGTCCAAAGGACATCTACACTCAGATAATTAATTTTATCTAACAGAAAATATTAACTTGGTGGCATGGTACTTCAGTGGGTAGAGCTGTTACCTCTCAGCTAGAAGGTCTTTAGATCAAATCCCAGCAGAAAACATTTCTGGGTAGACAACAAAAAAGGTTGAATCATGTCATCTGGACTTCGTTTTTTTGTTAAAAAGAAACGTTTCGCCCCTCATCCAAGAGGCTTCGTCAGTCTGAGGCCTAGCCATCTGGTATTACCCAGAAGCCACCCTGACTCTTGTGTTTCAAGCCTGCCTCAGATACCCCTGAAGTCTGGCCTTTTCACTAATGGTTTCAAAAACACAAAGTTTGTTTTCTCAGTCATCCAGGTATATAACAACAAAAAAGGTTGAATCATGTCATCTGGACTTCGTTTTTTTTT
>NC_056499.1:43051832-43066357 GCF_014905685.2 Nematolebias whitei | reverse complement strand
GTAGATTGACCGGTAAATTGAGAGCTTCACCTTTTGACTCAGCTCTCACTTCACCACGACAGACTGGTACAACGCCCGCTTCACTGCATATGACACACCTATCTGCCTATCGATCTATCGCTCTATTTTTCCCTCATTTGTGAAGAAGACCCCGAGATAATTAAACTTCTCTATTTGGGGCAGACCCAGAGAAGGCACTCTACCCTTTTCCCGCTCAAAACCATGGCTTGGATTTGAAGAAACAGATTCTCATCCCGGCCACGTCACACTTGGTGACAACCGCTCCAGCGAAAGCTGTAGATCATGGCCTGGTGAAGCCAATAGGGCCACATCATCTGCAAAAAGTAGAGAAGTAATCCTAAGGCCACCAAAACAGATCCCCCTTAATACCTTGGCTACACCTAAAAACTATATCCATAAAAGTTATGAACAGAATCAGTGACAAAGGGCAACCTTGGCGGAGTCCAACTTTCACTGGGAATGAACTCGACTTACTGTCGGTAATGCGGACCAAGCTCTGACACCAGTCATACAGGGACCTAACAGTCCATATCAAAGGGCCTGGTACCCCATACTCCCAGAGTACCCCCCACAGGGCTCCCTGAGGGGTCAAACACCTTCTCCAAGTCCACAAATCACATGTAGACTGGTTGGGCAAACTCCCACACACCATCCAGGACCCTGCTGAGGTGTAGACCTGGTCCAGTGTTCCACAACCAGGACAAAAAACGCACTGCTCCTCCTGAAACATATAAATCCATCCATTATCTTTTACCAGCTACTTCCATTTTGAGTCACGGGGGTCTCCGGTGCCCATGTCCAGCAATCACTGTGCGAGGGGTGGGGTACACCCTGGACAGGTCTCCAGTCCATCACAGGGACACATAGAGACAAACGAGACAAACAACCATTCACTCTCTCACTCACACCTAGGGACAATTTAGAGTTACCAATCAACCTAACATACATGTTTTTGGTCTGTGGGAGGCAGTGGTGGAGAAAGTACTCAAACACTGTACTTAAGTAAAAGTACAAATAAACAGACAAAAATGTACTCTAGTAAAAGTAGAAGTACCACATTAACATTTTTACTTAAGTAAAAGTAAATAAGTACTTGCTTTTAAAATACTTAAAGTATTAAAAGTGAAAGTACGTCCTGAATGTATTACATAATGCAATGGTCTAAACATCATTAAGTCTGCCTACCATATGTATATTTTCTGTAATACATTAATAGTGTTGTTCCATTTTAATGACCAATGCTGCAGATAATACATGTTTTTATTGTGTTTACTCTGTGACACAGTTCACACTTGGACTTGTGATTCTGTGCATCAGAATTTCAGGAATGACATGCAGAGTTAAATGTCATTAATCAAAAATAAGAAAGAGGAATGATTTTACCTTTTAAAGTTTTTATTTAACACAAATCAAAACCAATGTGTCATTTTATCTGCAGTAAACACATTTAAGTAAAAGTTGTCTGCCTGAATAAAAGGAGCATTAGACACAACAAAGGAACAGGCTCTGATCATTTCAACTCCAGTTTATCATCAATTCTAGTTAAAATACTGTCTATTCAACCTTGTAATGGGTCAATAGTGAACAATATTTTAACTTCCTGACACCATTTTCAAAACTTGGACCTGAGTGTCGAGTCATTTAGAGACATTTCTTGTCTCCTAACATCATGAACTGACACATTTTAATATTGCAGCAAGAATTTCTTGTTCTAGTTCAGAAGAAGCTGGTTTTCAAAGATTTTTGAGTTCAGTCTGGTTCTTTTGGGAGAGAGAATCTGTCCTGTTGTACTGAGCAGTCTTTCAATAAGGCCATGGGTGGAGCATATCTCATGGGTGACTCTCTTGCGGTGGAATACATTTTGGGTGTGTTAGCGGTGCTGCGGGTGCACCCAGCTCAGTGACATATCCTAGAATATACGTCATTGGTCCAGCTCTTCTTGAAGGCAGGCTTAACGTTACCTGCACACTTTGCAGTGATTCAATGGACCAGCTCCTCTCACCATTGGTTACTTTCAAAGTAACAAACAAATCAAAAAGCCGCAACATGAATGTAATTTGTAACTCAACACATTATAGAAATGTAGTAGAAAGTACAGATACTTGATGTAAAATGTAGTGGAGTAAAAGTATAAAGTACCGACATTTAACTCTACTTAAGTAAAGTACAGATACATGAAAAATGTACTTAAGTACAGAAACGAAGTATTTGTACTTAGTTACATCCCACCACTGGTGGGAGGAAACCGGAGTACCCGGAGAAAACATACACATGCACGGACAGAACATGCTAACTCCACCCAGAAATTCAATTAATTTCAATTCAGTTTATTTCTATAGCGCCAAATCACAACAAAGTTGTCTCAGGGCACTTTACAGGAACATTCACAAACATAAAAGCCAATTAGTAAAGTTCTTTATCTAAGGAATCCAGCAGACAAGATGAATCTTGGCTTCGTCACAGTCTCCCATCCTGAGCAAGCACAGTGGCAACAGTGGAAAGAAAAACTCAATTTTAAAGGAAGAAACCTCCAGCAGAACCAGGCTCAGGACGAGCAGCCATCTGCTTTGACCGGCTGGTTTGAGAGGACAGGAAGGAGAGACAGACGAACACAGAATGGTAGGTCCAGGTATAGGTCCAGGTGTATCTGAAAGACAAAAAAAACACATGTTAAGGATAGAAAAAATAATTACAAATACAAAACAAGTTGAAAGAAAGGACCCTGGACCAGGATTTGAACCAGGGACCTGCTCGCTGAGAGGCAGCAGCTCTACCAATTGTGCCACCGTGCTGCCCAGAACTACATTACCCAGAAGCCATCAGCTCACTTCCCAGAAGTCAACACTGCTTCCAACCGCTGCTTTCTGCAAATGGATGGAAAGTTTTGCAGCAAAGTCAGAAGTTCTGTAAGATCTGTAAGGATAAACTCACAGAACTGGCAGGAACGTCACAAATAATTCTGAAGCTGAACTCATCCTTCAAGTTGTATCTTCACTGCTCAGTAGCTGAGCAGCAGCTGATCTGGACTCAGTGTGATCCTGCGAGCTGCAGGGAACAGACAGCTGCGGGGTTCAGCCTGGTTCTGGTCGTGTGGTGCTGGTCTGGACCGGGCCAGAGGTGGTGGACTAAATCCTGGGCAGTGTCCTTCCTGGAGCGGCAGCACGTGCACATCAAACTGGATGGGGCAGTGGGCTTCATCATGCTGCACCGGAACGTTTTTCATCTCTCGGGTCAGACTGGAACCGAGCCGCTCCTGTTCTGCAGAGCCTGGTAAGTAAAAATTAGTGGATACATATACTTAAATGTATCTTGTTGTTAAAATTAGGTTTAAGAGTTTAAAGGACTGATCTGTGGGCTTCATTACTGCAGGATAGGTCTGCAGAAACGAACAGAGTCGGATTAGAACATAGTTGGACCAGAAGCAGAGCTGCGGCTGTTCTCCAGAGCTAATAAGAACATCCATCCATCCATCCATCCATTTTCTTTACCCGCTTATTCCATTTTGGGTCACGGGGGTCGCTGGTGCCCATGTCCAGCAATCACTGTGCGAGGGGCGGGGTACACCCTGGATGGGTCTCAAGTCCATCACAGGGACACATAGAGACAAACGAGACAAACAACCATTCACTCTCTCACTCACACCTAGGGACAATTTTAGAGTTACCAATCAGCCTAACATGCATGTTTTTGGTCTGTGGGAGGAAACCGAAGTACCCGGAGAAAACCCACGCATGCACGGAGATAACATGCAAACTCCACCCAGAAAGGCCCCTGGACCGGGGTTTGAACCAGGGACCTGCTCGCTGAGAGGCAGCAGCTCTACCAGTTGCGCCACCGTGCTGCCACCTAATAAGAACATATGTTGTTAAATGACGTAGGTTTAAGAGTTTAAAACATTGCAAAAGTGTGGGAAGGGTTTCTAAAGCCTTAAAATAAAGTTTACTGTACTTGAACTTGGACTAATGCATCCCTACGTCACCGTTTTTCACTTATTGTGGGGCTTCAGGGTACAGAGCCCCCGCGATAAGCAAGGGACTACGGTACTATGTTCTGAATTTGACAGGGAGCCAATGGAGAGAAGCTAAAACTGGACAGATATGATCTCTCCTACTAACTCCAGTTAAGACTCTGGCAGCAGCATTTAAAACAATAAAACAAAATATATATTTTAAACAGCTTTTCAATATCAATCTGTTTTCTTTATTTAATACAGGAGCCAATTATCAAAACTTTGTTAAGATTTTAAGAAATTTCTTAAATACCAAAAAGAAAAAAAAAGAAATTAAATAAAAAGACTCAGTTGAGTGAAATGTTTTAATGCTAGCTTTTTATTTAAATGAACTAACTGCATTTTATGTCACACTTTGGTTAGATACTTCTGCTCTTTTTGAAAATGTATATATTTTCATTCATTTATCCCATTGGCAGTTACACAAGAAAAACAGAAAGAGGCAGTCTGGAGCAAACATATCAAACTGAATAGGTGAGGGTGCGTAGGGTTGTTGATACTGCAGCAGCAGGGTTGCATTTGTGTTAAGTACTGGACTGGAACAGTATAAAACTGTCAAACGATACATACTCAGACTAGGATTTGTTCAGACAGAGAAAATACAAACAACAACAAAAAAAAAAAAATTAGTGCAGTGTTGTATGTTCTGTAACATCCAGCAGAGGTCAGCACTGTAACAAGAAGCAATCTGTTTTAGAATAAGTGATGCTGGATAATAAAACAAGGCACTATATCAAGTGTGTGTGTGTGTGTGTGTGTGTGTGTGTGTGTGTGTGTGTGTGTGTCTGTGTGTTCAACATCTCCCACCCCCTGTAAAGATATGGTGGTGTTTATATGTTCATGGACGTGATCAATCAAAATCAGTTAAATGTGAATGATAGTGCTCTTTATTTAGAAAGTCCACACATCACATCTACATTTCAGGATATGATTATTATAGAGGGCGGCATGGTGGTGCAGTTGGCAGAGCTGCCGTCTCTCAGTGAGAAGGTCACTAGTGCAAATCCTGGCCCAGTTCTGTGTGGAGTTTGCATGTTCTCTCCATGCATGCGTGGGTTTTCTCCGGGCTCCAGTTTCCTCCCACAGACCAAAAACATGCATGTTAGACTGATTGGTAACTCTAAATTGTCTCTAGGCGTGAGTGAGAGAGTGAATGGTTGTTTGTCTCTATGTGTCCCTGTGATGGACTGGAGACCTGTCCAGGGTGTCCCCCGCCCCTCGCACAGTGATTGCTGGACATGGGCACCAGTGACCCCTCTGACCCGAAAAGGAAGAAGCGGGTAAGAGATAATGAATGGATGGATGTATATTATAGATACAGATTAAATGTTAAATGTGAATATTTCTATATTTATCACACAGTAATATTGTTACACACATTAGTAGTTGTAAACACTCAAAAGAATACATGCATTGGTTTTAGTGTCTTACCTACAGTATAACTTAAACTTTTAAGGAGTAAACATTTTTAATAATCACTTTAAATGTTACAAATGTTGTCTTTGGTCTCTGTTTATTTTCCAAATGTATTAGTGTGTGTGAATGACCGGGATTGACCTAAAACACTTTGTAGAACGGTGCTTTATGAAGTTCAGTCCATTTCCTTCTATTATTTGACCAGCAGGTCTGCCACATCCAATATGGTGGATGCTCTGACGTACCGCTGCAATGGACCAGCTCGCTCAACAAGGCGTCTACGTATATATGTCTATGGTTGTCACTACCTTACCATCATAATTCAATTAATCTCGATGTTACTCACTATCTGTGCCTGTCACATAACCTGTGTGGTTCATGTTAATGTGCAATATATATCATGTGCATTTAAGATTATATTACTACCTTGAAATACTTATGTATACAAATTCATCCTACTTGCAACGTTATATTCTACCATGTTTTTGTTTACTTTTTTTAATTATTATTTTGAACCTTGTAAATATTACATTAACTTTTTCAATTTTTGGTTCTTTATGTTGTATAAGGTGACAGATTTCTGAAGTTAAATCTGGGGACATTTCCAGCTCGGAGACAACAACAAAAAAAAAAAAAATTAAATGTTATCAAGATCAATTTAAAAACATTTACGGTTTCATTTATTTTTACATATTTATTCATGTTTAAACAGTAAAAATCAAATGTAGCAGCAGGAATGTGCCTCTCCACACTGTTGCTAACATTTTGTATGAGTAATAAAATGAATAATGTAATTAAAACTGGGGGAGGTGCAAAGGCGTATACTAATGTAAGTGAGCGTGCGTACGTTGTGCGTGAATATGAACATGTACATACAGTGGTGCTTGAAAGTTTGTGAAGCATTTATAATGTTTTATATTTTTGCATAAATATGACCTTAAACATCATCAGATTCACACAGAGTTGACAGTTCAGCTCCTCTCTTCACCCGAGTGTCCAAAACAAATGGCCGCAAAGATGACATGACTACAAAGTCAATCATCGATCTATGACATAGGGTGTCCTGGTGCCAAGTGCACCTGTGGACACCCTTATATTCAAACATGGTGTTTGTGATGGACAAACTATGACTAACAGAAGTCCAACAGCAGAACACCACTTGAGTTCAGATCAGCGAGACTGTTCCTCCCAATCATGCTTCTCCAGGTCACACTGTCATTAACCACGTGGGCATTGAAGTCCCCCAGCAGAATGAAGTAGTACCCAGCTGGCAGACCTTCCAACACCCCTGCTAAGGACTCAAAGAAGGCTGGACAATCTGAGCTGCCATTTGACTCATAGGCACAAACAACAGTCAGAGCCTGTCCCCACAACCAAAGGTGCAGTTAAGTCACCATCTTATCCACCTGGGAAAACTTCAACACACATGCACCAAGTCAGGTGACTAAGAGCAGACCCACACCAGCTCAGCGCCTCTCATCATGGGCATCTCTAGAGTGGAATAAGGTTCAGCCCTTCTCAAGGAGATTCGTCCCAGAGTCCATGCTGTGCGTCGACGTGAGCCCAATTATATCTAGTTGGTATCTCTCAATCTCACACATAAGCTCAGGCTCTTTCCCTGCCAGGGAGGTTACATTCCATGTCCCAAGAGCCAGCTTTGGAAATCCAGGGTCAGAGCACCAAGGCCCCTGCCTTTGGTCACTGCCCATGGCATCTTGCACCTGACTTGTATGGCCCCTCCTGCAGATGGTGGGCCCACAGGAAGGCAATCCCATGTTGCGCCTTAGGGCTGAGCCCAACCGGGTCCCATGGGTAGAAAGTAAAGACCCAGTTACCAGGCGCTCTCCGACGAGTCCCTCCCTCAGGCCTGGCTTCAGGGTGGAGCCCCTGTCACCCACGTCCAGACAAGGGACACAGAGCTCCTTGTTTTATCATGTCCATATACGTCTTCTGCATCACTCTTCGTCTGGCATGTCACGTAGAATCAAGCTGCCTTGGGAGACCCTACCAGGGGGCTATTACAATTGCCCCAGACAGCAGAGCTCCTAGGATCATTCAGGTGCACAAACTCCTCCACCATGATTAAGGTGGCAAATCAAAGAGATATAAATATAAACTAATATTACTATTTTCATTAATACCATTATTCAATGCATTACATTTCCATACATTACTATCATCATAATCATCATCACAGCTTTTATTACTATAAAGTGTGACTTCAATAACTTGCATTTGTATTTATTTCTAAAACGTAAAGTTACTAAACTTAAATTTCCTCACTTAAATTGTTCCACAGCTTAACACGCAAAACTGAAACACATCTGCATCTGACAATAGTTATTCCAAAAAATAAAGGACCCCCTTGGATTATAATTACTTTCCCCTTAAGATCGTATTTAGCCGTGACCCCCAAAGTAGCAGACTGAGAAGGAATGACAAACTCAGGATGTAAAAGGTAAGTGAACTTTATTTACAGTTACAGGGCTGGAAGAGAGGAGACGGCAAGGTGAGTATTTTTTACATCCTCAGACAATCCTTGAAATGATAATGTTTGAAAGAAGAATAATCTACAGTTTTGTGTGCGCCCCGAGGAGGAGCAGAGAGGTCCTGGGTTTTCCAGAGGATCTGGTTTTGAGGTGAGTATCGGTGGAGAGGAGCAGGTTGACCCAAGCTGATTTGTTTGATGGCTGCAGTTGATGAGACACCATTGGTCCACAGGTGAATGACTGCGGAGAGATGAGGTCTTAGGAAGGACTTGGAGGAGCAGGACGTGGAAGGCCCTTGAGCGATCACAGGCAGTGACGACCAGCTGCAATGAAACGGTTAGTTGGCTGAACATGAGTTACCGTATAGTACTTGATGTCCCAGTGCTGAAAATATGTCCCAGCCCCAGATCAGGTCTCCTCAGGCAGCAGCAGGTGGAGTGAGTTGAAGGTGATTAGCTGTGAAAGAGAGTGAGTGACAGAAAACGCAGGAATCCTACACCCCTACCTTAAAACCCCCTTTGAAAACAGGCAGAAGGACTTTTATTTCTAACCCAGTGTAGTATTTCTAGTATTCTCAAATCCATATCTCTGACTTTTATAGTGGAAGACTTTATGATCAATGGATTTGTAGACAAAATAATAATATAGAAAAACTGTTATTTATTAATCTAAATACTCTTTTCTGAAGTTTAATTATTGGGTCTACATTAGTTTTATACACCCCAAACCTCAACACAGTAGGACATGCGTGGCACTACAGGATAAGTGAAAAAATAAAGTATACACAAACAATGTCTACTTAACCATTCTATAGTTTTAGGCAACCAATTTCATAATTTTGTCTGATAAATTTTATATGTGGCTTACAAAATAATATTTCATCAAGAATTATTCCCCCCAAATTGGTTCCAGGTACTCTTTCATTTTAAACTCTATGTAATAGCTCCACTAAATAGTATAAATTTACTTTTACTTTCATTTTAAAATCCATCCATCCATCCATCCATCCATCCATCCATCATTTTTACCCGCTTGTTCCTTGTCGGGTCACAGTGATTACTGGTGCCCATATCCAGCAGTCACTGTGCAAGAGGTGGGGGACATCCTGGACAGGTCTCCAGTCCATCACAGGGACACATAAAGACAAACAACCATTCTCTCTCACACTCACACCTGGAGACAATTTAGTTACCAATCAGTCTAACATGCATGTTTTTGGTCTGTGGGAGGAAACTGCAGCACCCGGAGAAAACAAACAAAGAGAACATGCAAACTCCACCCAGCAAGGCCCCCCCAGGCCGGGATTCAATCTGACAACCTTTTCGCTGAGAGGTGGCAATTCTACCAACTGCACCACCATGTTGACCTTACATATTTTATTAATTTCAAACTATTTATTATTATTATTATTTTTTTCAAACATTTTTGGGGGAAGTGGTGGCGCAGAGGTTAGAGAAGGTGGGCCTGTGATCGGAAGATCGCCGGTTCATGTCCCGGCACCGACAACATCAAAAATGTGAATGGGATAGGTGAAGCACCCACACTTGCCCCCACCCTCATTTGCCCCACTCTGTGCCCATGAGCAAGGTCCTTAACCCCCATCTGCTCCCTAAACAGGTCTCTCTTGAAAATGAGTTCTCATGGCTCAATGAGACTACCTGTAGAAATAAAAACATTTTTTTTCAATAATTTCAGTTCCTTTTCTACATCTCAAGTGAGTGCTCATTTGATCATGTGTCTTTCTACCCACTTCTTATGTTTCTGTTCCTATTTTTTTTTTTGAGAAAAAAGTTAGTTCAGAATAAAATGTATAAGAGTAAAATGGTTAGAGAAGGTTATAAAAAACTTTTCATAGCAAGATGTGTCTTACAGCTTTGAGATAAGCCCACTGACTCTTCCCATCAGCTGCCTCCCTGCCGACCCTTTTAAAGTCTCACTTTACGTCACTTTGGACAAGTAACTGCCATGATCCATCAAGTGTCCCAGAAGTATTACCTGTCCCCAGTGTACAGTTAGAGGTCCAATCAGTTTATAAAGTCCTGGAAAGACTGAGCAACTTTCTCCAGGATTGACCAATAAGGGACTGTCAACCTGGTGATGATAAAGCTATGTTTGGTCTGGTTATAACATTTCAAGCTAATCCACTTGATAAACATATTTCCTTACTTGCAGTGTTAACAAATAAACTATAATGGCCAAATTAATAATCTTCTTCTGAATTACAAAAAACAAACTTGACCTAAATTCCAGCTTGCATTAAAACCTAAATAATTGCTGTTTAAATAATTTTCTTGTTTTTATAGTAATGAGAATTAACCCTTGACTGATTATGATTGCATTATCTTGGATTTTTAAACTATTAGTTTAGGTAATTACATGTGTTCTCCAAATTATCATTCCTTGTCATCTTGCGTTGTTGATTTTTATTATTGTATCATAGACAAACCAGTAGTTCAAGGGCTTTGCATTTCTGTTCAGCTTGTTCCTTCTGCAGTATAGACCAAACCAACAACCTCATTATTGCTGACGAGGCTCTCATCCGCCACATCCATTGCTCATAACTAAGACTTCCAGATACTTGAAGTCCCCGAATTGCAGTAGAGACTCTTTTTGACCATGTGAAGATGTGATGTACTAAATCACAACCTGTAAATTCATACTGAAATTCTAGTTTGCTTTAAGAAAATGAAGATTAAATACCATATTTAGATTTACATAAAAAGAAAATATATATTACAGTTATCAGGTCATCTGGACAGTTTGTTTTTTTGTTGAGACGTTTCGTCCTTCATCCAAAGGACTTCATCAGTCCGAAGAGCCACAACAAACTGAGTCTCACAGCACACCCACATAGTGGACCAACCAGTTTGCTGGTGATAAAATGGTTTCTGGTGCCCACCCTTTCCCCTGTTGACTCCTCTGAGGCAGACATAACCAAACTGGTTCAAAACATAAAAGTTCATGCTCAATAATCCAGGTAGAAAATCCAACAAAGTTCAGTCAGATCATCTGAATGGTTTATTTTTTGTTAAAATGTTTCGTCCTTCATCCAAAGGACTTCATCAGTCCGAGGAGCCACAATAAACAGAGTCCCACAAGCAGCACACCCACATAGTGGACCAGTCAGTTTGCTGATGATAAGATGGTTTCTGGGGCCTGCCCTTTCCCCCGTCGACTCCTCTGACTCATCTGTCGATTATATTACAGTTGTATTTTGGTTTTATTACATGATGAAACGTTACAGAAACCATACGTTCTGTGGGTTTCTGTTAATTTTCAATCAGAATTATTGTAATTACATGTACTTGAATGTAAGAACCTGGGCGAGTCTTGTTGTATGCATGCTAAAGTCTTGGGATGGAAATGGGTGGACATTTTCAGGTTATATACTCAGATGGGTTGTTCCTGTTGGTTTTTTATGTTTAGTGCTGGGTTGGCATTTATCTTCAGGTTCTTATTAGTGACTAAAAAATTACACCATAGGTCAGAGGTTATACTTGATGTATAAAAAAAGGGAAAGCGTTACCTGTTCAGCAGGTTTATGGTTTGTAATAATGATAGTAACGTATTCAGACTGTAACTCCATAGCAGTTTTATCAATAGCATTTGTCATGTTGATCTACTATATTGTATTCTATCTCAAGACCTAGTTCTTATAGTCATGGTTCACAACCACTTTTTAATAAATCTAAGTGTAGGCAATTAGTGAAATTACTATATATATATTTTACCTAGCATGTAGGAAATCAAAAACTAAAACAAACAAAAAAATGTGTCTAAAAACCTGCCTGGATTAAGTGCATTATGACCTGGAGTTCAACCTCAGTGCCATAACTGACTCCTCCTCAAAGCTCTGGGGTCCAGACCTGAGTCAACCCTGATAACTTATTCGGTCAATGTTTGACCCCAGCCAAGGAGCTTATTCCTAGCCAAGAACTTAAGCAAGCTAAGTTTGAAACTGTAATCCACATGACTAATCTCCCGTCTTGAGTCTGCAGTGGTCTTGTTTCATATGGATTATCTGGAATAATTTAGTCAACTGATAGCACAAACATTGTGCTTCAGTATTGTTTTTTTACACATGCATATCCAAAAGTTGGCTATTGTAATATTCAGATTCTTTTGAGACACTGAATTTAATTTTTCATTATTTGTAAGCCTGAGTAATCAAAATAAGAAGAAATAAAGACTTGAAATATTTTGCTCTGTAATGAATCTATGTAAAATATGAGTTTCACTTTCTGAAATGATTGACAAAATAAAGGACTTTTCATAATATTCTTTTTTTTTTTTAGATGTGCCTGTACAGGTATATGTGAAACATTCTCTTGTGACAGTGTGCCTCTTTTAAGCTGTTTGTTCACACATTATGCAAGATTTCCGTTTTATTAACAAAACATATATGAACTATTTTTAATTGCTCTATTAGAATGCTGTTCATTAAAGATGATAAAACAATTACTAATAATATATACATTTTGATTCAGTAGAAATAATATGAAACTCATAAAGTCAACAAAACATCTGATCTGACTGATGAAGATAAATTTAAGATCGAGTTAAGCATAACGCAGTGGCATTCATCTACGTGTTGAAAAAGGTAAAGCTGTGTTTTTAATTAGCTCAGTTTAAAATAAAACTTGAACAACAAGAATGCAGTTTTTTGTTGCATTGTTTTAATTTCGTTTGTATAATTTCATCATGAATTTTCAAAAGATTATGATTTTGTTACATTAAAGCAAAAACAAGAAATAAATACAAAACAACAGATAAAATAAGAAACATTACAAGAATTAAACATTAACACATTTGACACTTGATAAAAAAGAAGGCTGAATAGTTGCAACACATACTGAATATGAACCATTAAAAATTAACAGGAAGGTTGATGTTGATAGTCATTAACATAGCTTTAACAAAAACAAAAATCAAAGATTACCATCATAAAATTAATAGTGATAACATTTAGTCTTCTTGTATTTATGGTATTTACAGTACTAAAAGTAAAAAGAAAAAAGGCCAAGTAGATTTTTTGAAACAATTTGTGAATATAAAAACTACTCGTTGAGACACTGAATCATTGAAGATATGTTGTGTTGCAAATTTGTATAAAAAATCTGGCAGGACTTTACCGTCACCATTCATTTCATTGTTTGGTGTGGTCCTTGTGAATGCATCCTTCAGCAAGTATGAGAGGAATATGATTGATTTTGGCTCTTTTCTAGCCAGGAGACTTATTTTATGCAGATGGAAGGATCCGCATCCCCCGGCATATGAACACTGGATAAGAGAAAACCTGTCATATTCATTTGGAAAAATTTAGATATACTTTGATATGATCTGTTGAGAGATTTTGGGACACTCGGCAACAGTTCATATCTTACATTGAAAGGATGTCAATGCCTGTTTAGTGTATGCATATCTGTGTAGCTGATCTGATTTGTGAGGGGTAGGGTGGGAGGGTGTTTTTTGCATTCTAAAATCAATAGTAATGGTAAATGGACTGTACCTATAGCACCTTTCTACCTTATCAAGATACTCAAAGCGCTTTACACTACAATCTGTGCCCTCATTTACCCATTCATACAGAACTTTACTAGCTCTATACAAAGACTAATCAGTGCTTTAGATCACATTCATACACCAATGGGACACACATCGGAGGCAATGAGGGGTTCAGTGTCTTGCCCAGAGACACTTCAGTATGTGACTGCTGGTGGAATCGAACACACAACTCTTGCATTGGAGGACGACTGCTCTAACCACTCAGCCACTGCTGCCCACAAACTAAAAAATCAATAAAATAAACATTTATTAAAAAAAATAATCTGGCCGGATGAAGCCATGATTGTTTATCTTCTGTTATCATGGCAAAGGCCAAGTTGATTTAAGACGTCAGAAGTATGCACTTTTTCTCCTTTGTGCCAGTAACCATCCAGTAGGGTTCATGTCCAACCTCAACATACTGAGCACCCATGGGTCCTGCTGTGCACCTTTAATAAATTCATCCATGCTGACAGTACCTGTAAAAGAACAGGATATTCCAGATTGCTATTGTCTCTTACATTAATATTTTCCTCATAGAACAAAAGACTCAACACTCACCATCATGGTCAATATCAACCGCTTCTAATATTCGATCCACAACCTCATCGACTGTAAGATGTGGCTCACTCACTTCTGTCTTTGATCGCTTTTTTATCCGAGAGATGCTCTGGACAAAAGGAAGAAGATACATCAAATTGTATTTCGAACATGAATCCAATTTTACCAGAATATTTGCGCAGTTTATTTTATTTTTAGACAAGACTCCCATCAACTGCACAGAACGTATAACTTCTTATAGCGACGATACAATCAATAGTAGTGTAGTAATATTCTTTAAGCAAAAATATACCGGTCATTAAAATAACAGCACCGCCTGTATTACGATGACATTCTGATCTTTTCCCCAAAAGACTGCTCAAACCTACCAACATGGGCTTCTTTTAAGAAGGAAAAATTATTTAAAATATATCCAAAAAAGTTCAATCTGGTCCTCTGGACATTCAAAAAAACAAAAACAAAACAAAGCAAAAAAAAAAAAAAAA
>NC_056499.1:43023745-43051432 GCF_014905685.2 Nematolebias whitei | reverse complement strand
TTGTTTTGTTTTTGGTTTTTTTGAATGTCCAGAGGACCAGATTGAACTTTTTTGGATTTTTCTACCTGGATTATTGAGCATGCATCAGGATATTTAAAATATATGTATTGATTCATAGAAAAATATTTTTCTTTGTTTTCTCTGTCCATATCTTAAAGGTGAGTTTCAAACATAGTTGCGCGATCTACATTTGAATGTTAAAAATTGTATGGCCATAGAGCATGGTCCGAGTGATTTCAGTGAGAAGAATCAAGTAGATTCTCACAGAGGTCCCTTTGAACAGCTACTCAATACAAAGCAAAGGTCACCCCTTTAAGATGACCTCAGTTTTTTTTGCAATTTGACCAAAATATTCAAAGACTGGCACTATTTTCTCCATCAAACTATGTCAATTGCTACACATACATTATTCACTTGTACAGTTTTAGAACAATGCATCATTGATTTTCTAGCTACAACTTGTCACGGTGCCAGTCTAATCCCAAAATCTGACTGCAAAATGATAAAAAAAACAAAAAAAACATTTGTTACAAAAAATTGGCATACAGATTGGTGCAGCATCTGTCTTATTGCAAACTCTTTGCTGGTCTGTTGTGATGAAGAGGGAGCTGAGCTGTAAGGCAAAGCTCTCCATTTACCTATCAGTCTACATTACTACCCTCACCTATGGTCACAAACTCTGGGTAGTGACCGAAAGAATGAGATTGTGGATACAGGCAGTTGAAATGAGTTTCTTCTGCAGGATAACTGAACTCTCCCTTAGAGATAGGAAGAGAAGTTCAGTTATCTGGAAGAGACTCGGAGTAGAACTGCTGCTGCTCCACTTCAAGAGGAACCAGTTGAGGTGGTTCAGGCATCTGGTAAATATGCTTCTTGGGCATGTCCAACTGGGAGAAGACCCCGGGGAAGACCCAGAACACGATGGAGAGACTATGTCTTGGTTGGCCTGGGAACGCCTTGGAGTCCTCTCAGAAGAACTGGAAGAGGTGGCTGTGGAATGAGATGTCTGGACGTCCCTGCTCAAGCTGCTGCCCCCGTGACCAGACTTCGGAATAGGTGGAAGATAATGAATGGATGGACGCATAACAAAAAAAACCAAAACAAGATGATACATTTTTTTTGAATAAGGATCGATTGCTGATTGCTGAAATGTATCTGCGTGAACAAGATCATACAAAGAAACTGATACAGAGCCAGGATAACTCCTGGTAAACTCAGATGATCATGGTCAGAAATATTTATGTCATGTTATAGCAACATAGGCATTGTTCAGTAACCCTTTGTCTTTGCCTCCTCAGCAGGTCATTTAGACAAATTATTGCGTTTGATGATTATGACTTACAGATAATGAAAAACAATGTTCCGTGTCTCATAAAATTAGAATATTCCACAGCCATCTTTCAGTACCGTTGTCAGTGTGGGCAGGAGCTGAGTCCTGTTGGAAAATGAAATCAGCATCTCTATAAAGATCATCAGCAGAAGGAAGCATGAAGAGCTCTAAAATGTCGTGGTAGATGCTGCGTTGACTGAGGGCTTCAGAAAACTGAGTGTACAAACACCAGCAGAGAACATGGACTCAAACCATCACTGACTGTGGAAACTTCCCTCTGGACTTAAAGCAACATGGATTCTGGACCTCTCTCTGCAGACTCTGGGACCTCGATTTCCAAATGAAATGCAATATTTACTTTAATCTGTAAAGACGACATTGGACCACTGAGCAACAGTCCAGTTCTTTGTCTCCTCAGCAGGTAAGATGCTTCTGATGTTGGCTTTGGTTCAGGAGTGGCTTGACTTCAGGAATGAGGCATTTGTAGCTCATGTCCAGGAGTTAATGAGCTGAGTAACGTGTGACATCATGAGTTTACACCATTGAACCTCTTCGCAATTTTATAATTTTTTGTGATACTGAATTTTGGTTTTTAACATCTATAAGTGAAAAGAAAAATTACATTTTACTTATTCCAGTTTGACATGACTGTTGACGAGGAAGAGGGCCGGCATCGGAGGAGGGGGCGTGCCAAAGACACCATCTTAGCACCAACATAACTGGTTTGTTCCACTTTGGAGTAAGCTGTTTGGGGGAAGACTCAGTTTTGTGTTGGGTGTTTCTTTGACTGATGAATCCTTCCGGATGGAAGGTGAAACGTTTCAGCAAAAAAAGAAACTGTCCAGATGAGCTGACTGAAAATTGTTAGATTATATACCTGGATTATTGAGCATGGACTTTTTTGGAAATAAAGAATTGAAATATTTCACTCTGTGTAATGAATATATGTAATAAATGAGTTTCACTTTCTGAAATTGTTTACTTTTTTCATGATATTCATTTTTTTTTAAATACACCCCTATTTAACTTTAAGATTTTATTTTTAATCCCATTTGTTTAATAGTAACCTCCCACAGAGTTTGCTTTTTAAGTTCACAATGTCCTATTGATCCAAACAGATAGGAGAAATTAAACATGCACACCAGACAAAAACTCAAGTCTCACTACAGTGTACTGTTAGCTCAAATACTTCTATTTACTTCTTTTAATGGCAACAATTTCACTTTTTGGTAGGCCTCAAGCAATGGGTCTCCTGACTGATTTTACAAGATTGTCCTACTTCCACTGCCTTTTGCAGGTAAAATACTTGTCATCCATAACTGCTTAATAAAACCTCAATTTAAAATGACAAACAAACACGGATTCATTTGCCCTCCAACATTAAATTTGAAACCAATATTTAGTAAGTAGGTGAAAATTTGAATGTTTCCTGAAGTGTTTTATTAGCAACATCTACAAGTAATTTTGTTTGGAGTTGCTCATGAAACTTACATCAATTATTGACCGAAGCTCACTCCTGTCCACAAAGCCATTGCCGTCTTTGTCATACACCTTGAACGACCAGCGCAGTTTGTGCTCCAAGTCTCCGCGGAAAACAAGGTTAAGTGCTGCCACAAACTCAAGAAAATCAATTGTGTTGTCCTAAAACATAGGTTAAACAAAACAAAACAAAAATGCTTACATTTTTATAGATTGTATGACCTACATTAAGACAAATTTTTATTCATTTTTTTTCTCACCCCATTTTTGTCAAAGGCTCGAAACATGTTCTCTGCATATTCCGAAGCTTCTCCTGTTGCATCCACTCCAAAGAAACGCTTGAACTCGTGAAGAAAAAGGACTCCGCTCGGGCACTCCGTGACAAATTTCTTGTACATATCCTGAAGGGCTTTAATATCAATCTCCTCACTGCTCCCTGTTTGCTGTGTCTGTCCCATAACTAAACACAACAGTCCATCGTCTGCTAGTCAGTGAGCTCGATCACAAAGTGGCCTGACTTGAAATGGGAATCTCTTGCCCTGAGGTGATTTTCTTTTTTTTTTTTTTGTCTGTGTGTGTGTGTAAGCCTTCAGAATCCTCTTTTGGAATTGTTCTATTTGTGCATGAGCCAAGTGATTACTGCAGCTTCAGGATTAGTCTGGTATTATGTTGGTAAGACCTCCTCTCACCGGGTTACTTAGGTATGTAATCAAATTCTTGTCTGGGCCAATGCAAAATTTAAGGTATATGCATAGCGGTTATTGGAACATTTTCCTTAATATTCAGAAATAATAAATAAGTCAATATTTAGTACGTTAAACGGTACAATCTAAGAAATATATTTTTAGATAAATAAAATAAAGTTGCTGTCCAAATTGTTGTGTGAAATTTCTGTTTAGAAATTCTGCCAAGCCTCAATGTGTTTGTGCCATGATTCAGAGAGAAAATTGAGGCCCAAGCCCAAGTTTATGAGACATGATGCAGACAAATGAAAATAAAATGTTTTTTTTTTTCCTGCTTGCTCTCGATGAAGGCGGATGCTTTTCCATCCTGCTTCCGCTTCCCTCCTGCTTTGCTCTTTGTCCTGTGAACCCTATCAGAGCCTCTCTTTTCATATCTTCGGATTGTAAATTATGAATCTGGTCAGCTGGTCTTTCAACGCAATTGATAACATTTTTTCAATGAGAAGACAGAGCAAAGAAGAGCCCTTTTGCTCTGATGGGACACTTGCAACTGGATACACACTGGATTCCTGGGGACAGTGGAAGATGGTGTGCCTGTCCATATTGTTAATTGAGGATGTAGAAGACACGTACATAATTTAATTTATGATAACAGGATTTCTGCTTTTTGGAGTTGGCGGTTACCTGGCATATCAACAATAAGGGAACACATTGGCATCTGGCCATTGTGAGGCTGCCCAGCATGTGTGAAGAAATGTGCCGTGCTGTGAACACTCAGACTCAGATGCTGTGTCAGCTGAGCCATAAACTGGACACAATTTCTGAGAATCGCAGGCCACTTGTGGCTCCTGAAACTCACTGGCGAGAAGGAATCGACCTTGTAGAAGCTACAAGCTCGGCCCAGTGGTGTTGACCACAAAATTTGACTTTTTGGAGTTGCCATTGAGACATACCAGTAGAACTATAAGGCAGACAGAAATTAAGCAGAGTCGGCCAGACCCAAATAACTGTTGTTATCTGAATCTGGCTCCCCCGTGTCAGAGTCAGAGATTCTTTATTGTCGTTCGCACCACATGTGGTACATGTTGTGGAACAAAGTTATGTACACAGGATCCCAGTTACATCCAACAATAAAATGTAAAAGAAAAACAGTGATAACATCTAAGATATGAACTAAGAAAAACATCAACTAAAAATACACTAAGCACTGATAGCATAAAAACATTACGTCGAACAGCAGCACAAACATGAGTCTGTGTGAGCAGATGAGCACACATGAACACAGCAACATGAAATAGATCAGCAGCAACATGATGTGATTTTTTCACAGTGATTATTCTGGTTAGATATTCATGAGTCTAACAGCCTCAGGGTAGAAGCTGTTCCTCAGTCTAGTTGTTCTACACTTAATGCTCCTTAACCTCCTTCCTGAGGTGAGTGGGGCAAAAAGTGTGTGTGCTGGGTGAGTGAGGTCCTTCATGATGCAGGTGGCCCTCTTCCTGCATCTAAAGGTGTAGATGTCTGTGATGGTGGGGAGACTGACTCCGACAGACTTCTGTGCAGCCTTCACCACTCTCTACAAAGCTTTTATTTCTGCAGCTGTGCATCCTCCATGCTACACGTTGATGCTGGAGCACAGGATGCTCTCCACTGCACACCTGCACACCTTAATTTTGAAATTTTATGTGGTGATTTTGGTCCAACCATTAGGTGGTTCATTACAGGTTTGATTAAAAAGTTGTTATAGATGCTAATGGCTGTGGCACCCACAGCAGTCCATCCCAAAGCAAATCTGAAGTAAAATTTTTAATCTTTTTGTATTTTATTGTGAAAACTTTTCTGACGTGTTTGGTATGTGCAGTGCTACAGAGTGGCAAGCTATAAATGGGTGGTGCTTGCAAACCGCACCTCAGTTTACCGTGACTCTTCTTTTCTTCTTTTGACTTTCCCTCTTCAGGGGTTGCCACAGTGAGTCATCCTCCTCCATCTCTGTCCTCTGCATCCTCTGTCCTCAATCCAACTACCTCCATGTCCTCTAACTGCATCCATATAGCTATTCTTTGTCTTTTTTTCCTGGAGGCTGCATTACTAGCATCTTTCTACCAATATACCTACTGTCTGGGTCTGTCTGTTTGGACTGTCCCTTTTCTGGACATGTCCAAACCACCTCAGTCTGGCCTCTCTAACTTTATCTCCCAGTTGTTCAACCTGTGCTGTACCTCTGACAAGTTAATTTCTAATATTATTAATCCTTGTCACTCTTAAGGAGAACTTCAACATCTTCATTTCTACCACTTCCAGTTCTGTCTCCTGTATTTTTGTCAGTGTCTCTGTCTCCAGACCGTACAACCTAGCTGACCTCACCACTGTCTTGTAAACTTTTCCTTTGACCTTTTTGTTGACACCCTTTTGTTGTAAATCACTCCTGAAACTTTTCTCCATCCATTCCATCCTGCCTGGACTTTCTTTTTCACCTCTTTACCACACTCCCCATTTTCCTGGGCATTGGACCCCGAGTACTTGAAGTCCTGCATCTTTGTGACCTCTGCTCATTTTAGCCTCACTGTTCCACCAGCCTCCCTCTCATTCACACGCATGTACTCTGTCTTACTACGCTGACTTGTTTAATTTCTCTTCTTTCAAGTGCATACCTCCACCTCTCCAAGTTCTCTTCCACCTGTTCCCTGTTCTCGTCACAGATCACAATGTCATCTGCAAACATCATAGTCCATGGGGTTTCCTGCCTGGCCTCACCTGTTCCTCTGTCCATCACCAGAGCAAACAAGAAGGGGCTCAGAGCCGATCCTTGATGCACTCCCACCTCCACCTTGAAGTTATCGGTCACTCCTACAGCACATCTCACCACTGTCCTGCTGTCCTCATACATGTCCTATACCAGTCTAACATATCTCTCTGCCACTCCAGATTTCCTCATGCAATACCACACCTCCTCCCTCAGCACTCTGTCAAATGGTTTTTTGTTGTTGTTTTTTTTCTAAATCCACAAAGACACAATGGAGTTTTTTCATACCCTCTCTGTACTTCTCCATCAGGGTCCTCAAAGCAAAGATGCATCTGTGGTGCTCTTTCTTTACATGAAACCAAACTGCTGCTCACAGATTTTCACCTCTTGTCTAAGTCTAGCTTCCACAACTGACTCCGTGACTCATATTAATGAGCACAATTTGTAATGTTGTTAAACTTTTTTTTATTTATGCAGAATAAACATGCTAACAATACATACTGCTAACGGTAGCTGTCTTTCAAATGGAAAGAAAAAAAACGGAAACTTTATTAAAAGTAGCTTAACATATTTTATTTTTAAAGAAGAAAATTACATTTTAGTTCATGTAAGTCAAAAGCGTAAAAGAACAACAACAATAACAGCATCAACAAAAACGGTATACATTCAAACAAGAAAGTGGTTGTTAATTTTTAAAAGGTACTGACTAGCTTGATCCAACAATTTTCAGTCAGGTCATCTGGACAGTTTCTTTTTTTTCTTTTTTGGTGCTGAAACAAAAAAAAAAAAAAAACTGTCCAGATGACCTGACTGAAAATTGTTGGATTGTATACCTGGATTATTGAGCATGGACTTTGTTGACTTGCTTGATGTGTATCATTTTGTACTTTGTCTAACAAAATGTCCAAAATGCAAATAAAATATCTGTTGTTTTATATAAACAATGTCAGCCTTTGGTAGTAGCTCTAAGTCAAAAGCTGTTGGGTACCTGACGGAATAAGTAAAATGTGTATATTCCATTCATGTCTCAAATGGGCAAATCAAAAAAAGAAATGTGTTTTAACACACTATTATAGGCAAGTCTACTTCTGTTTATTTTTTAATTTATATAACTTGCAGCATGAAGTGCTTTATAGTATATAGATTTAAAAGTCAAATTTTTGAACTAACTTTGATACATGGAATACAATAAGCTTTAAGTCCCTCAGTTAGTCTTCATTCTTGTCTGTTCCTTTTGTTGTTTTTTTATTTGTTATATAACATAAAAAAATGAAAAGACCTTCATATACAGTAATAACTAAACCTACAGATAATGGTATAATTAATCCAATAATACAATGAATAATGTATTAACGTTTTGACACAATTCATTTTGTTTTCATTGGCTGGCAGTCAGCATCTAGTGTGTTCTGGCTCCACCAGTCACGGCTCACCTGCACCCATGGGCAGTACTTTGGTGTCTGTTTGGCATTCCACTGTGACCCCCTCAGGAAGGAGAGGCCTCCAGGGTAGGGGCTACTGAACAGCATCCCCTTGCAGAATTGCAGAGGTAGTGGTAGAAGAGGTCATTCACCTAGATCTGACACTACTAATCAATTATTTTGAGTGTTAACAAATGTGACACACCACAACCCTTCTTCAGAACTGTCGCTGACCTGTAGAATCTTCAACATGTTCAAGGCCGACCTCCAGAGCAAGTCAGTATTCTAGTTGAATGATTTTAGAGATGATGTCATACTATGACAGCCAATCAGATCTTAGCGCCACTAATCACATCATCACAGCTCGCTCGGCAGTTGTACACTCTCATTTGCCTAACATACCCCCTGCTCCCAACAAATCCAAGAGAATCTGACATTTCAAGCTAACACGTTTTGCCAAAATTCAGCAAACACACGATATGTCCACTTAACAAACTGACACACAAAACAGGGATTTTAATGAAAATGAGGAGCAGACGATTCTAAGATTTAGGAAAATAAAAGTGTGTTGAGTTGTTGAACTGCTGAAGAAAAATAATGCTAAAAAAGTAAATGAAAAACAAAGTGGAAAAACTGTCATTTTATTACACTAAAAATGTTCTATGATAAAATAATTAAAAAAAAAAACAGGTCACTCTTATTAAGGGGTAATTAGGTCTGTG
Organism: Nematolebias whitei; assembly: GCF_014905685.2. Lineage (NCBI taxonomy): Eukaryota > Metazoa > Chordata > Actinopteri > Cyprinodontiformes > Rivulidae > Nematolebias > Nematolebias whitei. The sequence goes on along the minus strand of NC_056499.1, from coordinate 43,043,054 downwards.
TACATGTAAGGGTTTGCTGACAGATCTCATTTCTATTTGGTCTAACTGTGTCAAAGAAGCCTGTAATAAGATTAGTCTCTTTGTGAAGGATTCCCCTTTACGTCACACTCCAACTGGACCTTCCTTCAACCCTCTGCTGGGAGCTGCCCTTTACAGAGCACTGTTGAAATATTTGAAAACAGCTCCACTAGATTCATTCTGCTATGAGTTTTATTACAGGCAACCCTTACAGCTCTCACTGCTGCAAACTATGAACAAGTTGGTTGGTCCACACTTGCTGCCAAAATGGAAACATACTGACTGTTTTTTGTTTTAATACATAAATCACTTTCTGGCCATTTGCCAGCTTTTATCTCAATAAATATCATAGATAAATAAATATCAATAAATAACAGCACATATCAGACTCACTTCAGTGACTGAATCAACTGTCACAGAGTTTTTAGTGAAATGGGAAAATGTGATTTTTGTTACAGTGCACCAGCGAGCTGGAATTTATTACAGGAGCCTCTAAAGATCGACTTTCTGCGATCACTTAACAATTTTAAACTTTTAGTCTCTAAACACCATCAGAACATCTGGGACTGTTTTAATTGAATTTATCATTTCCTTTTTCTCCTCTATAGCAAAATATTTTTTTGTCCATTTAATTGTATCCTTATTAATTCTAATTTCTTACTTATATGTTGTTAATCCCTTTAAACTGTAAATGTTTAGTTGAACTGGAAATGAGGGTCACCCTAAATGTAGTCCCGAGTGAAAATAAAGGTAAAAAAAAAAAAAAATACAGTTTCATATCATCTCTATTGAGTTGATGGTGGTCATGACAAGACTTGATCCTTTTGTGATTTTTTTTTTCTATTTTTTTAAATGAAAAAAGTTCAATAAAGTGATCACATATGATTTCTTGTCAATTTGTGGCAAAAATTGATAATAAAATGAAAAAAAAATTCACAAGATTGTAACAAATATCTAAAAGAAAAACACAGTGAATGAAACATTTGAGAACAATGAACATTGTCCTGGAACCACACTGCCTCCACATTTTATAATTATGTGGCCTGTGGCTCATTGTCTTTGATGAAGCAGTTCCACTCAACCATTAGGTAGAGGTATAGCTTGCAGACCTTGCAGACAACATCTGACCTCAGGAGGTTGCCTTTATTTTTCATTCATTCAACCTTTTTTTAGACAGATAAATCACATTGAACCTCTAAAACTCATTTACAAATGAGACCTGTTTAGACAGACAAAGTAGTGAAACTGGAACATGTAGGAATTGGAGGCAAACAAATTCCTATTAATCTTTTACTTCTCGATTGAGAACAAAAACTCTTAATATAAAAAAATAACACCTCGCACATACAAGCACATAGCGATGTGGACATTCCGCGGTGGGGGGGGGGGGGGGACGAGAGCGGTGAGCAATGTAGGACCAAGGACACTGTAAGAGTTCTGATAAGGATGGAATAATCAACCAGTTTCTTCTGGTGAGATCCGTAAACATTTCCGAGTGATGTCGGGGAATGGCCAAGGACAACGCCTATGGGAACCCAAGAGTCCTGAAATGATGATACAATGTTTATTCATCTGGGTTCCTCTGGTTATCAGTTGAAAATTCCTCAGTGGGAGGGGGGCAGAGCATCAGATTACATGTTCTACAGGCAAATTCAGATAAGATGGCCTTCAAGTCCAGCCGGGGGAGCCAAATTCAGATAAACTCACAGTTGTTTTGGGGACAGGCAGAACTTAATGACATCTACCTTGAGTCTGTATTGGTTCACTCGGGTTCCGAAATGTCCAAATTACGTGGCCACACCAATGGACCGCGCCTGAGTAAAATCCCCGAGATCTGATCCATTCTGCCAAAAGCATTTGAGTCTGGGTACTCGAGGCACGAACCAAGCCATCATAAGGCAAGCAGCATGATCGGGTCCAAATTTTCTGCAGACAACTTTCTTGTTTGTTGATAAACCAGTGACCAGCCAAATCCAAAAAGCAGGAACCAGTTATCCGAAATCCAATTATAAATGTGTCCTTAAAATCCACAAATGGCAGCAGAGATAGACACATCATCAAGTCTTCCAAGTTGATGAGATATCCAGCTGTGTGCATGCCAACAGGGCAAATTGGCTCGTCTAAAGCCTGTCTTCTCTTCGAAGAAATGTTATCAATTGTGTTGAGGGACCAACTGATCAAACAAGTTCGTAATTATGGTTCGGAAGATATGCAAGAGAGGCTCAGAAGCAGTTTCACAGACAGACAGAGCAGCAAAGCAAAGCGGAGTGGAAGGGGAAAAGCATCCAACTTCGGCAAGAGCAAGTGGTGAATATTACTGTAGTTCTTGCAAGTCTGATGGGTGCTGTCCACATGGGAATGAAACGGACTAGTTAAACCCCACAGACTCACCTGGGTTGTGGCAGTGATGTCCTTGTACAGGCTGGGGAATATCAACAAAGGTACTCAGACTTTGGCTGACTTCTTAGAAAGTGGTCTTAAGTTAGAAGTGACAGATTGTTGAAATGTTTATTAGTAATTTTATTCTGAAGGGGCACCATTGCTTCCTGTTCTGAAGCAAGAATTATTGAATCAGACTCGAGTTTTACCTTTTTAGTAAGTTCTTTACGTATTAAATTCCACTGTTATATATAATAAAAACGCTTTGAGTCAAAGTACAATTTTGTGAGATTTATTATCAATTTTGGTGAATATAAGTGATCAAACGATAAATACAGCTGAAGAATGAATGATGGCTTTACTTTGACAACACAAGAGGTTATGGAGTTATCTTTTAAACTTTAATATGGTGAATTATCAGGTTTAAAAGCAGAGTAAATTATCTATAAAGTTAGCTAAATTAAGTGTTTTAGCTAGATGTGATTTGTCAATTTAGGAGAACTTAATTCTAATTAGTAATGATGAATTGTTTTAGACTGGACAACTTCTTATCTTGGGCATCAGACACCAGCAGAGACAATGGAGCAGCTTTTTCCTACCGATTGGAGGGTGGTCTGTGATTCAACCGCCCGGAGGGTTACCAGGACTCTCTTGAGATGAGTTACAGAGTGCCGAAGGTGGGATTTCCCTCGCCACTGGAAATCAGCTGAAATATAGAGTCAAAAGTTGGCTCCCAAGGGGGGTCAGTTGATGAGCTCCCAGAGGGCTGCATTTTCTCCTTCTGGTGGCAAAGATCTTCTGGCAATAAATTTCCAATTGTTTGACCTTACTTCTTCAAAACTTCTTCCAGACTGCTCTAAGCCAAATGTCAGAAATACATTTCTTTGACTTAGAGGGCGTTACAATGTGATGGTCGAGCCAATCACAACAGAAGGGTGGACCTTTGTTCCAAGTTACTGTTTGAACTTTAATAACCTTATTCAAAAATATTAAATGGCTAATTTACTCTGCTTTGGTAAATTCTCAATATAACAGTATAATCAAAACTTCTAAGCAAGTTTTACTCATCCATAAACATTTTCATTAGAACTTATGCACACATATTTGTACGATCTGATTACCAATTTTACATCAAAACATTCACTTGTGTTAAGGAGAACTCAGAAGTGATTTCTACCGTGGGATGGCAAAGAGAGCCCTTGAGAACAATGGGGCCTTTCTCACACTAAGACTGTATGATGAATCTTCCCTTTCAGGAAGAGATAAGCGTGCATTTTAGATGTTATATTTCAAAGGCCAGTTGGAAAGGTTCTCATACAAAGGGCCTTTCAGCTTTGCTGAAATCAGAATATCAGGTGTGCAATTCATTACAATAACATATTTTTGTTATTCATCTTATATGATAACATGGTTCCTTACTGTCCAGCTTTGGGAATGAGAGTTAGTCTTACTTTCAAAGTATCAAAAGAATAAAAGTTGATGGTAGAAAAACCTTGATGTGTCCCTACAGAAGCATCCCTGAACACCTGTGATTTAAATTTCAGAGGCAGGCTAACCCCTCCAAGTACTTTGGAGTGAGGCTTTTTGATGAGCAAGGCATTTGTAATGGTGACATTGATGGTGTATGGAGGTATGCAGAGGTGCACGGACATGTTGCTCTTATTTATGCTGGCATTATAACTTCTGATGGCAGCTGGCTGCTCACTTGCTCCTTCCTGTAGCAACAACAGATACAGAAGAAGACAACAGACATAACCTACACAGCTGGACAGAGGACATGAGCTCCACCCACATGTCTGCTGACAGATGAGTGACAGCTGTGAGGGTGAAGCAGGACAAGGTGCTGGCCAGGTCAGAAATGATGCGATTAATAGCACCCAGGGCTTTATGTTCAGGTGTCAGGGTGGCACTATGGAACCACAGCATTAGTTTCTCCCTGGTACATGAACAAATTATTATTATTATCAGTTTTTGATTCAGGATTATCAGAGAGGGAGAATATGAAAAACAGGACTGTCGTTTTTGATTAACAAAAGCACACTGAAGTTTAGTGTTACAGGCCTTTACTGACTGGTTGAAGGTCACAATTAATCAGTCAGCAACAATGATTGATTTCTGCTGATTGGCTTGGTGACACTTATGTGGTCTACAAGCCCAAAAAGGATCTCAGTGATGTTCATATGGACATCTGTGGAAGTTACTAAACATGATTATTTATTATTTGTCCAGTAACTTGAACATGTGACTAATTTTGTATAAAGTTCCAGTACCACTTTACAATGAGGCTCCCCTTATAGATGGCTAATAAATAGTTTATAGATATGTTATTAATTTCTCTATTACCACTTTATAAATCATTAATTCAATTCAATTCAATTCAATTCAAAAATATTTTATTAATCCCAGAGGGAAATTATTTGTTGTTGTAACTCGTTATCCTCATTTCATTAAGAGATGTTCTAGATACTGATGGCTGTAGACAGGAAGGATCACTTGTTAAGGTCCATCCCACAGTAGATCCTAAGAAACTGGCTGCAGATGCCGTCCGATTCGTCCACCCAGACTCGACTGGCCTCTCGATTCCCCTCAGGCTGATGAACCGCCCAAATGCTGGGCAGAACTCTTCCCAGAGCGATGGCCACTCCTCCCAGCAGTCTGCCAAGCTCCTCGTAGCTGCAGACAGCCAACTGTAGGTGCCGAAAGACGATCCTGTCCTTCCGCTGTCACGAGCCGTGTTTCCTGCTAGTTCCAGGATCTCAGTGGTCAGGCACTCGAGCACAACTGGCAGGTAGATGAGAATGCGTCCACAGAACATCCTTTTCAACTCACTTGAGATTTGGGGCTGTAGTTGAGATATTATTTGAGCTTTTGAGATGTTAATCAGCTGCTGTTGGTTGTAGAAAACTGCCTTGTTGCCATGGTTATGCATCATAACAAATGTCCAAAACTAAAAAAGTTTCAGTAAAAATCCTTCCAGCTGCACAGCATCCAATACCAGAGGAAACAATCATCCACAAACTTGTGATTTGCATCCAGAAAACCAGGAATTAAAGTTTCCAAAAGCAAATTCTCAAAATGAATGTAACAGAGCTGCTCTAACATGCAGCCACCTTGAGCGGTGCAATTCTAGAACACAATAACTGCTTATTATGCATTAATTAAGGATAATAGAGACAAAACTGACCAGTTTCTTGTCAAATAGTGAGCCAAATCTGTTCACCTATATATTTCATCTAGCAATGTTATATTAAACATTTTAGACTAAGTTACTACCTTGTAAGGACAATAAGCATTTGTAAACTTATTTTTTTTAGCATATAACATTGTACTTTATCACTGCATTATAAGTATCTACAACTAATATTATAATCCTAAAAAAAGTTAGGTTTAAATGCTTATTGCTTACAAGGTAGTAACTTAGTGTGAAATGTTTAATATAACAACTCTAGATGAAATATATAGGTGAACCGATTTGGCTCACTATTTGGCAACAAACTGGTCAGTTTCGTGTCTCTGTCACCCTTAATTAATGAATAATAAACAATTATTAATGATTTATTCAAGGATTTTTTTTTAATTGTCATACCAGCTCACAGGTGCTGGCTGACGTTGCACGTTTGTGATGAGACATATTGTGTCACTTCCTGTTTGTCTGTTGGTAGCTCGAGTGAATTGTTTGCTTGAGTCGTCCCTGTTGTCTGGATTTATCTTTCTTTTGCACAGTTTTTCATTCTAGTTCACAAACACACTTAGTACAGTTGTTTTTCTACTGTTGGCTAGTGCTTAAAACACCTTTTATCTTTCAACACCTCTCAGTTTTTATTGGTGTATTTGGCTCTGCTAACTCTTGCTAGCGTTAGCTTAGCATGGCTGCTGCTTCTCTCCCTGCTTCCTCTGTTCTCACTTGCTTTGTGTGTCAGATGTTTAGTTACTCCTCTGCCTCATTTATTGGTAATGATACATCTAACAAATGTAGTCTTATGGTAGCTTTGGAGGAGAGGCTGTCTGAACTGGAAGCTTGGCTCCACGCTGTAGAAAAAACCAGTAGCTAGCCAGGTCCCCTTAGACAGCGCGGAACCACAGAGGCTAGCTCCCGTTAGCGGTCTTCTAGCAGACCCCGAGCAGCCGGGACCCCAGGCCGGCTGGGGGATGGTCCGGAGCAAGCGTAGTGCTAAGGCAAAGCCCCAGTTCACCACCGACCCGTTCACATTTCTAATTGATTTCCTCGCTCTGTGACACACCCACTGAGAAGCAGACCCTGGTTATTGGAAGCTCCATAGTCCGAAACATCGCTTTAGGGACTCCAGCGGCCATAGTCAAATGCATTCCGGGGGCCACAGCGGGCGACATAGAATCTTATTTGAAACTGCTGACTAAGGCTAAGGCTAAATACGGTAAGACTGTTATTCATGTCGGCAGTAATGACATCCGGTTACGCCAATCGGAGGTCACTAAAATTAATGTTACTTTGGTGTGTAACTTTGCTAAAACCATGTTGGACTCTGTAGTTTTTTCCGGCCCCCTCCCCTCCCCAACCTGACATGTTTAGCCATATGTCATCATTTAACCGCTGGGTGTCCAGGTGGTGTTCTGACAACAACGTGGGCTACATAGATAACTAGAGTTCTTTCTGGGGAAAACCTGGTCTGATGCGAAGAGATGGCATCCATCCCACTTTGGACGGAGCCGCTCTTCTTTCTAGAAAAATGGCAGATTTTGTTTATCCCCCAAATTATTGACAACCCAGGGTCCAGTCCAGGAAGCAGAGTTGTAGTCCTCCACACCTCTCTGCTGCTTCTCCTCTGTTACCCACCCACACCTCCATTGAAACAGTGTCAACTCACCCACGGCTCAAATTAAATAAACCAAAAATCAGCTCTAAAAATATAAACCATAAAACTCTGATTAAAAAACCCAGTTACTTTACCAGAGCAAAATCATAAAATCATTAAATGTGGATTATTGAACATCAGATCTCTTTCCTCCAAATCCCTGTTAGTTAATGGACTGATAACTGATCATCATATCATATCCACATCAACTCTGTGGATAAATACATCAAGTTCACACGAGAAGATGTAAAAAAATGACAGGTTGGCTTTCTTGGACTGTGAGGTCTCAGTCTCTGATAGAGGACATTTGCAAACTGAGGTTTACCGCAAACCCACCCGCACAGACCAGTATTTGCAGTTTGACTCCCATCACTCTTTAGATCACAAGTTAGGAGTCATCAGGACTCTGTACCACAGAACAGACAGCGTCCCCACTAACTCAGGAGCCAGGCAGTGTGGGATTCCTGGGTTTTTTGCCTGTCACTCACTCTTCCTTCCACAGCCAATTAACCAACTCACTCCACCTGCTGCTTCTCTGAGGAGGACTGCCTGATGGGATATTTAAGCACCTGCCGGACACCTCTTCAGTGCTGGGACATCATCTACCAAATGGTAACTCGTGTACAGCTGACTGACCTTTGGTACAGCTGGTTCTCACCAACTGTGACTCCTCCAGGACCTTGCACGGCCTGCCTCTTCGAATCCTTTCTAGGATCTCATCGCTCCACCGGACTCCACATGTGGATCAATGGTGTCCCTTCAACAACCACCATTAAAGCTTTCTCAACTGGGTCAACCTGCTCCTCTCTCCACCGCCAGATACCTCAGGACTGGATCACCTACAAAACCCAGGACCTCTCCTCTCCTTCTCGGCCTCCACCTACAACACAAACAGTAAGGAGTCAATTATCTATCTTCAAGAATTAAAACATTCAAAGAGACAACCAGAACCCATACTCACCTATTCCTCTTCTCCCTTACAGCTGCGACGACAAGATTCACCTGTAAATAAAGTTAACTTTTTTTTTATTGAGCATGCATCAGGAAATTCAATTACCTTTTGTAGTCCTGACTCTGTCTTTATTGAATTGGTCTGCTCACATGGGGGTCGATGTTGATAAAACCTGATAGGCAGAAGGAGAAACCCCACACAAGACAGGCTCTAGAGCAACGTGGATATCCTAACTGGGCCTTCCTGAAAGCAGAGAAGAAACCCAAACAGGACTCCAGTCAGCCATCAGGTGAAAAGGAGGAACCCAGACCAGAGGCCATTCCGTATGTTGAGGGAGTATCAGATAAACTGAGACGTTTATTTTCTAAACACAACGTCCCAGTGGCTTTTAAACCCCAATATACATTACGGCAAAGACTGGTTCATCCCAAAGATCCAGTCCCCCGGCACAAACAGAGCAATATTGTGTATGCTGTTCAGTGTCGGGAGGGCTGTGATCAGTCTTACATCGGGGAAACTAAACAGCCTCTGGCCAAAAGGATGGCCCAGCACTGAAGAGCAACAACATCAGGCCATGACTCTGCGGTCTACACTCATCTCCAGGCCAGCGGTCACTCTTTCAGGGATGAAGATGTTCACATCCTGGATAGAGAGGAACGATGGTTTGCGAGAGGAGTAAAGGAGGCCATCTTTGTGAAAAGAAATCGTCCATCATTAAACAGGGGTGGAGGCCTCCGGGTTCAACTGTCCCCTTCTTCCAATTCTGTTGTTGCTAGTATCACTCAGACTCCTGTGAATAGCAAACACCCATCAGTGTGCTAATGATCCATTGTTAGGCTGATGGTTCTTCTTGACCATGTGAGCAGCTGGTTTTGATTGTTAGCAACAAAACTGGTTGGTCCACTCTGAGAAGGTGCTATTTATTAGGGATGGGGCCGATCCGATCCAGTATCGGTATCGGCCTCCGATACCAGCATTATTTATGTATCGGATTTTTCTGATCCACCTGCCGATATTTCCGATCCATGATGCATGTTGGCTTCAAACTATGGAATGGATTTCCTGAACGGCGGCGTGTCTCATGAACCCAGAGTAATAAGACCCGCCTCACATTCAGGAAATCCAGTTCATAGTTTGCAGCCAGCTACAATGCGAGGGCTGAGTTAACAGCACTGTGGCTAACAGCTAACAAACTTTTCATCTAAACTTGTCCGCTGTGTGGAAATATTTTACACTAGAAACACTACAAAACAAGACAGCAATGTGCAATGTCTGCAGAGCCATAGCGCCACATTAAACCATGTTAAAGTTAGTTTTACGATGGACATTCGAGCTCCGTGGCTTCAGCGGGGCACTACTCTTTGGTCAAACCGAAAGACGCAACTCGACCCCGGCCAGCCGTGTCCACTCTGCCCCGCTCAATCTTCCTGTCTCCGAGGAGGGACAGACTGAGTGTTGCTGCCCCTAAATCAGGCTGCCTGCTTCGTATTGAACAAGAAGGAGACATCGCTGAAACCATGGAGCTCAAATGTTTACAGAGGAGTTGCTAAACTTCATCATAATTAATGTCTGTTGTGGCTTTCTACCACAATCGTGTTCAAAATAGCTGAGACGGTCACCTTAGTTCAAAAGATTTATTTGACAAACAGGAGTTACAGGTATTCAGAGACAAACAATTACATTTGTAAAATATATGCATATATTTGGAGCATTAAAGAACGAATCGTCTCGGTCTGCGCTTCCCCGGAAATGCTCGCTGGGCGTGTGTCATTTTCGGCTTTTATCAAAGTTTGAGAAGGCTAGCTTTCTGATTGGTTTAGACCCGAGGTTACTATGGATATGGTGCTCCTCTGCTCTGCCAAGGACATTAATGTCCACATTCCATAGATAAGGAGTTTTATGGCTCACTGAAATCGGTCCTTTGTTTTAGCTCTGTTTCAGTTTAACTTGATTATACCTTATTGACACCAAATGATTTGAGTTAAAGTTGTTTCTTTCTAGGAATAATTAATAACTATTAATTATTAACTAACTCATGTTTATGTGTTCTTAATTGATCCCTCTGGCTTATATTTGTGTTTCAGTTCAGTTGAAGTCACCCTGCCCCCACATCTAGTAAAACTCTCTTGTAACTTACTGTGAAGATTAAACCTGTGTCCTCTCATCTAAACTGAACCTGTATCAAACAATGGTTAAACGATTAAATGCTAATTGTTATTATCATACGGACCTGAGGGATTTTACTTAGTCAAACTATATTAAGTCTAAATTAAAGAAATGTGTTCTAGGTTTTATTTATGTTAATCAGTCAGTGTGTGTGTGTGAGAGTGGCCAGGCCACCACATGCTCAGAGAACAAAGAAGGACTCTTCCCTGGAGTTAGTCAGTATCTTACCTGCTTGTAATACATCAAATGTGAACTTGTAAAATTATCATTAGCTAATATAAGATTATATGTAAAGGTAAAATAGTTAGAATTAGTAAACATTTTCTATAAATATAATTCAACCCTGGAAGAAAGACACACACACACTTTGTATAACATGACATTTGAATGCTTGATAGGAAATATAAAAAGGTATAAAAATATGAAATCCAACATGACCAACCCCTATCAGTAGTAGAAAACGAAGGATTTCTCAGCTTGATACTTGCAGTCAAAATTTAGTTTACCCTTCAGGATATATTTAACAGTACAACAGTAGACAATCATAAAAAGCATATGATTTGAAAATTATATATATTAAAAACATAAACAGCTACATTATAAAGTGATGTAAAATACTAAAAACAGGAAGATGTCTGTTGGTTTATGCCATGAACTTAGCAGATGTTTGAAGCCATTTAACATTTTATTTAATTTAACTCATTTATTCATTAATTTAAATTAAACAAAATAAAAAAAAAATCATCAAAAAGAAAACATTGAATGAAAAGAGTGCAGAAAGAAGAAAAAAATGCTTATATCTGCTCCTTATAAAATAACTTTAAACAATCCCTTACATTAATCACTTTAATATCCACTTTAAATCTAGGAATAAAAAGAAACATGTTTTGTGTTAGCAGAATTTAATTGTAACTTTAAAACTTATCCAACATTAATAAAACTTACCTCAAGTTGTCTTTTTGGACATGCATGCATATATTTGTACAAACTGTACTTGAGAGGAGATTATTACAGCCTCATATAAAATCAATGATGATCATGATATCGGAACTGTATCGGTATCGGCCGATATTCAGATTTAGGTATCGGGATCGGATCAGAAGTAAAAAAAGTGGATCTGTGCACCCCTACTATTTATAAGACTGAGCTGAATACAGCACCTCAGACTGAGGAAGTCTTTCGGATGGAAGATGAAACGTTTCTACATTTTTTGTTGTTTGTTTTGCTTTGTTTTGTTTTTTAAATGTCCAGAGGACCAGATTTACCTTTTTTAGATTTTTCTACCTGGATTATTGAGCATGCATCAGGATATCATCATATTGATTTATTCTGTCTGACAGAAACTTGGCTCCAACAGGAGGATTTTGTTAGTATAAATGAATCCACTCCTGTTAATTATTTACATTTTCATGTTCCTAGAACAACTGGCCGAGGTGGAGGAGTAGCTTCTCTTTTTCAGTCAGGATTGTTGATTAATGCAAACCAGTTATTAGTTATGATTCTTTTGAATCACTGTCCCTGTCTTTCTCATCCAAAATGGAAATCAGAAAAGCAACTTTTACTAGTTGTTATAGATCATCCACCAGGTGCTTACTCTCAGTTTTTGTCTGAATTCTCTGAATTCTTAACTGACTTACTATTAAATACTGATAAAATCATCATAATGGGTGATTTCAATATTCTTGTGGATGTTGAGAGTGATAGCTTAAGCATAGCCTTTAATAATTTAATAGATTCATTTAGTTTTACCCAAAACGTCCGCACATCTACACATTCTTATCATCACACTCTTGATTTAGTTTTGACCTATGGTGTAGAGATTAAGGACTTGGTAATAGTTCCTCAAAATCCTTTTCTGTCCAACCATTTTTTAATAACCTTTGAGTTTACATTGAATGACTACACATTCACTGAGAGTAAATTTCATCTCAGCAGGTGCTTATCAGAAAATGCTGCAACCAAATTTAAACAATCTCTTCCATCAGTGTTTTCCTCTATCTTGCAGAGTAATGCATCAGAGAACGGAGACTTAGATCATCTAGTTGATCATTTTACAACTTCAATGCAAACTTCACTTGATAAAATTGCTCCACTGAAAAAGAAAGTAATCAATCAGAGTAAACTGGCTCGTTGGTTCAATTCTGAGTTACATACTTTAATCAGAATTAGAATCAGAATCAGTATATTATTGCCATGTCAATGAACGAGGTTCACAAACTAGGAATTTGCTTCGACATAAGGTGCGAATAGTAATAAAGTAAAATAAAGTAAAAATGAAAACATTACGTAAGACATAAGACCTGTGTACACCTACAAATAAAGTGAAAATGAAAACATAACATAAACATTTGTACACCCATACAATAGAAAACAATAAAAAAGCTTAGAAAACAGTACAGATGGAGAATTCAATTATGATACAGATGTAATGTGACCAAAGCAGAAATTATGAGGTAGCATTATGAGTGTTCAGGAGTCCAACAGCAGAGGGGAAGAAACTGTTCTTATGGCGGGAGGTTCTGGTCCGAATGGACCGAAGCCTCCTGCCTGAGGGGAGTGGTTCGAACAGACTGTGTGCAGGGTGAGCAGGGTCAGCTGTGATCCGACCTGCTCGCCTCACAGTCCTGGAGACGTACAGGTCGTGGAGGGACGGAAGGCTGCAGCCGATTACCTTCTCAGCTGAGCGCACAACGCACTGCAGTCTCAGTCTCTCCCTGGCAGTGGCCCCGGCATACCACACCGTGATGGAGGAGCTGAGGATGGACTCGATGATGGCCGTGTAGAACTGCACCATCAGCTTGGCCTTCTTCAGCTGTCGCAGGAAGTACAGTCTCTGATGGGCCTTCTTGATGAGGGAGCTGATGGTCGGCTCCCACTTGAGGTCCTGGGTGATGGTGGTGCTGAGGAACTGATAAGAATTCGCAGTGGTGATGGGGGTATCATCTCCACTGTCTTCTGGGCATTGAGTTCCAGGTTGTTGCTGCTGCACCAGGTCAACCAGCCGGTCCACCTCCCTCCTGTATGCAGACTCATCACCGTCCGAGATGAGCCCGATGAGGGTGGTGTCAGCTGCAAACTTAATAAGTTTCACAGAGTCATGGCTGGAGGCGCAGCAGTTGGTGTACAGGGAGAAAAGCAGTGGGGAAAGCACACAGCCCTGTGGAGATCCTGTGCTTACAGTCCGAGTGTCCGAGACAGCTCTCCCCAGCCGCACGCACTGACTCCGGTCTATCAGGAAGTCTGTGATCCACCTGCAGGTGGATTCAGGTACATGGAGCAGGGAGAGCTTGTCTTGGAGCAGAGCAGGGAGGATGGTGTTAAATGCGGAGCTGAAGTCCACGAACAGGATCCTGGCGTAGGTTCCTGGGGAGTCCAGGTGCTGCAGGATGAAGTGAAGAGCCAGGTTTATTGCGTCATCTACATACCTGTTGGCCACTGTTGTGGCTAGATGCCACTAATGGTGTTCAAACAGCTGATACAGTCCACCTTAGTTCAAAAGATTTATTGGACAACAGATTACAAGCATTCAGAGTTCATAAAATCAACAAATCTGTATGCATACAGGAGCATTTACCAAAACCGACCTGATCTGACGCTTCTCCAGCAAATGCTGCTTGTATTTTCTGGTGGCTGTGTTTTATACAATTCGGGCTCTCTGATTGGTTTAACCGAACGGTTGTCATGGTTACTCTGCTCTGGCCGGGGACTTGGCACATTCTTTAGATAAGATAAACCACTGTTATGGCCTGGCGTGTAAATCGGCTCTTTGTTTTAGCTGTTTCAGTGTACTTACTTATACCTTAGTGATACCAAATGATTCTGTTCTAAAGTTAGTTTTTTCTAGGAATACTTAATAACTATTAATTATTAACTAACTCATCTCTGTGTGGTTTGAACTGACCCCCTCATCAACTGATGATTTTATGTGACTTACTAATTGTTATTATGATACTAATTCTATTTAGTCAAACTGTCTTAGTCTAGGTTAGAGAGAGAGAAAGATGTGGTCTAATTTATTTTATGTTAATCAGTCTCCCAGTTCTGGCTAACTGTCCTTAGTGAGAAGCAGCCCTTCCTCTTGTGTAATTAAAAAGTATCTTACCTGACATTGGGCCCGTTGTGATTCGCTTGTAATTATATCAAGATGTAAATTTCTAACATTGTGAACTTATGTGATTTTCCTAGCTAATGTGAGATTATATATCTATAAGCAAACTAATTGATTAACATTCTGATTAACATTTAAATGATTGTAAGGTAGTGAAAGAATGACACATAAACATATTTTAATACATGAAATTTCAAGCTTGATTAAAATAATACTAAAAGATAAAACATGAAGTCCAACACCATGTAGGCAAACTGCAGGGGGTCCATGAGGGGGTTGGTGATGGACTTGAGGTGAGATGAAACCAAGCGTTCAAAGGTTTTCATGACTACAGACGTGAGAGCTACAGGTCTGTAGTCATTTGGTCCTGTGACACGTGGCTTCTTGGGGACAGGGACGATGATGGAGGACTTGAAACAGGCTGGGACGTGGCATGACTCCAGAGAAGAGTTGAAGATCCCTGTGAAGACCGAAGCCAACTCTCTAGCACAATGTCTCAGCGTGGAGGGTGACCTTGCGTCACCCTCCACGCTGAGGTCTGGGCAGCCTTATGCCCAGCCTTATGTGTATTCAGCCTTTTAAAAAGCCTCCTTACTTCATCCTCTTGTACAGAGATAGCAGGGGATTGACGGGGGCAGTCCCAAGTGGTTAATCCAGTTGGGCTGGAGTTGGTGTGGAGGAAGGAGGAATGTGAGTCCATGACTTCAAAGCGTGAATAGAAGTCATTCAGATCGTTTGCCAGTTTGAGATTGTCTGTAGAATGAGGTGCTCTGGGCTTGTAGTTAGTTATCTCTTTCAGCCCCCTCCAGAAAGAGGCAGAGTCGTTTGCAGAGAACTGTTGTTCCAGCCGTGTGTTGTACTTGGATTTAGCTTTCGACACCTCCCTGCTAAATCCATACTCCGCACGTCTGTAGTTGTCTCTGTCCCCCTCTCTGAAAGCAGCCTCCTTCTGCTGACAAAGCTGTCTTAAAGCAGGCATCTAGAAACCAGGAGAGAAAATGGCGCTCTACTAATGTTGAATAATTTTATTTAACTTGGAAAGATAGTCTGCTAACATATAAAAAAGCTCTCCATAAAGCTAGAACTTTATATTACTCATCTTTAATAGAGGAGAATAAAAATAACCCTGGGTTTCTGTTTAGTACTATTGCTAGACTAATTAAAAGTCCCATTTCTGTTGAACCATGTATCCCTACAACTACAAGTAGTGATGACTTCATGAGATTCTTTATAAATAAAATTATTTCAATTAGAGAAACAATTTTAACCATCCTTCCTTCTACTATCTTTAGTCCCCTGTCAAATGAGACGACTTAAAAAAAATCACTAGAGACTGGTTTATGTTTGGACAGTTTTTGTCCTGTTGAGCTCTCTGAATTGTCAAAAATAATAACCTCATCCAAACCATCCACATGCCTGCTAGATCCCATCCCAACCAGATTGTTTAAAGAGGTATTTCCCCTAATTAATGTCCACATTTTGGATCTACTTCATTTGTCTTTAATGAATGGTTATGTACCACAGAGCTTTACGGTTGTTGTAATTAAACTTTTACTTATGAAGTCTGACCTTGATTCAGAAATTCTGGCCAACTATAGACCTATATCTAAACTAACTTTCATCTCAAAAATTCTAGAGAAAATAGTTGCAGGTCAGTTGCGTGAACATCTACAAAGAAATAATCAGTTTGAAGAGTTTCAGTCAGGGTTTAGTCAATGGACTCAGACAATGGACTTGTAGTGTGTCAATGACAGCTTTGCTGTGGACATACGGTCCACCATTTGTGTTAATTAAAACACGTATGGTCCCACCAAAATGTAGTAAAAGTGAGGGACAGCTTAACTGTCGCTTCACTACTAAAAATTTAAATATAACGGGTTCTCTCTTTTTCGAGTTAAATTAATGCCATGTGACAGAGGTAACTGTGAGTATTGTTTAATCAGTGACAGGAGACGTTACTTTCCTTTGACCCATCAGAATAAATGCGGTCATTTATTTAACAGAATCAAAATTTAACATCAAAACATTGTACACTTGATTAGCTGATCTGGTTCTGATTAATAAAACTTGGCACGCTTTACTAATAAGACAACAGGACATTTCTAAAGGCATCTAGTTTACTGACAAAATAGAAGAGTTTAAAGGAAGGAGTTTAGAGGTTTAAAGAAGATGGATGAAGGGAGAAAGGTGTATGTAGTTAACCAGAATTAGCATGCTTCTTCCAACACCAGCTCAAACCTCCGGTACACTTAGCGCGTGACGACTCGTTACCTTCGCAGCAGATGAATCAACTCCGGTATCGGGTCCATTTCAACGCTACCTTCCAGCGTCTCCAGTTAGAGCGGCTGGTCATTGTCAGAAGTCGTGTCGATTTACTCCGTTCAACAAACAGGACAATGGTGTTTTGCCCGGTTGAGTTCACAGCGAGGCGCCGTGACTTAGACAGAGATTCCACTCAGAAGTGGAAGACTCTAGAAGGCTTGAGAAGACTCCATCAAAGACTGAAGTGTCAAGAAGACTCAGAAGAACTCCAAGACTTCAGAAGAACTCAGAAGAACTGGAGAAGACGGAGAAGACTGACTAGTTCCAGGAAGTGTTGACTTTTGAAAGAGTCCTCACTTCTTGTCACTTAATACTTCCTGATTGGTTGAAACAACCAACAGGGGGTGGTTCTAATGATGTCAGAGGGTTATTAAAAGTCAACAGAGGGTTCAGGAATGTTTAGGAACATTTAGTACAGACAGAGAAATATTATGGCGAAGTGAGACAACGCAGATGCCAGTGTTTCTCTTTTTACCGTCTGCTAGGTTTAAAAACAATACAGCCCGTTCTAATAACTTGTTTTCTGACTGTCTCTGACTTTTGACCGACATCACTGACTTCTCATTTAGACACAAAATCAAAATGCATAATTACTTTGTAAATAGACATTTAACTTGATTTCTAATTTAAATGAGGTTTTAAAAAATCATTAATACTGTTTCACAGTTGATTTAAAATGAGTGGTTCACTTTCAACATTAGAAATGATATGAACTAAACACACTTTGATTATCAAGATATTGTAAAATAGTAATGATAATATAAAAAGAAGAGTGTTCTTTCAAATGATTAATTCAGGATACAATTAGAAAGTCTCTGGATGAGCTAATTTGTATTTCTGGATTCAAATCAATGAAATAACAGTTCCTGTCCCATGAAGGTCTTCAGAGACAGGTTTTGGTCGGAGGCCGAGTTCACTAAATGTCTATACTGGTCCTGTTAGACCTCAGTGCTGCATTTGATACGGTTGATAACAATATTTTACTACAGAGGCTTGAATATGATATTGGGATTACAGGAACAGCTCTAAAATGGTTTAAATCATCCTGACCTCAAACTGTAATGACATTTTGAAGAGATATAGTTACAAATGTATAATTGGTATTGTCAAATTATTCAAATTTATTATTATTATTATTATTATTAATTTAAGAGAATTAAGCAAGTGGTGTGCAAGATGGTAATGCGGTAACCCTTTCTAAATTTAAGAGTATTTATCCTATCAATTATTTAATGTTTTTATAGAGGAAATAATAGCATATCTATAAACTATTTATTAACCATCTGTAAGGGCAGCCTTAATGTAAAGTGGTACTGAAATTTCACTAAAGGAACCAAGGTACATTGATTTATATATCCAGTTTATTTGAAAGAAGTTACTGAATGATAACAAAAAAAAATATTTATATATAGTGCTAAAAGGGTTTGGCATTAGCACAATGTTGAAACTCCAGATTACAGAAACTCATAATAAAAGATAAAATAAAGATTTTTCAAGACTACCTAAACTTGTGTAAACTATTGAAAGGTTAATGCTTTTGATACATTTATAAGCTTTCATTCTCAAGACAAAAATGTAAAGAATTGTTCAATTCTATTCTAAACTACATTTTTTTTTTTTGCTTTTCATCGTCCACTAGATGGAGAAAGAGCATCACACCAAAATCAGCACCCAGTTCCCTTTAACCACATTACTCATGGATAAGAGCACTGTACTAAATTACTTAATAACTTTACACTTTCCAGTATGAAATAATGATACATAGCATACCAATAAATAGTAAAATAATAGTAATAATAATAATTTAACACATGTTGAGTACTAACCACAAACAATATTTTGAAGTTTTAAGTGCAAAGATCATGAGTTAGTCATTTTAATTGACTAATGTCAGTGAGACATATATTTTTGTATTTGTGAGAAAAGGTAAAATACATTTATTAGATCAATTGTAACAAATATGGTGTTAAAGTTATAATGTCATTTTTCTTTAGAGAGATTGTATTGTTTTTAATGTTAAAAAATAGAAATATAAAAGTGGCAATATTAGGGAATTTTTGTTAGAAATCTCATGAAACAGTATTGAAAATAAACATTTGAAAGATGTTGTGGCTGTTAAAAACCTTTGGTAAAATATAATGGGAAGCCTAAAAGTCTTTGCTCATGATGAATAATAGTTTAACCTTGCTCCTACCCATTCATCAAGGCTTCCAGCTCAGCCCATCCATGTGCATAATAAACAGCTTATATATCACTTTTTACTGCATGATGTCAGTTGACATAGAGTTCCAGTAACAGTCAGAAAGATAATAAGTGGCTTTCAATCAAGCACCTCGGACATAAAAACCTTTTCAGAAAGCAATGCATGCAGTGGGCATGTGCAAGCTTTAAAAGTGTCATTGATGTGAATATAAAATTGATTTGCAAATAATTTATACAGTGTTCATTGCATCAGATGTATGTCTGTTTATACACACACATATATTGTATATATACTATATATATATATATATATATATATATATATATATA
>NC_056499.1:42988494-43008745 GCF_014905685.2 Nematolebias whitei | reverse complement strand
ATATTTATTTATTTATTATAATTTCCAGAATATTATTAGAAAATGTCTCCTAAAATGAATCAAAATGTTTTTCAAGATACGTTGACTCCATGTCTGTATCCTGATATTTTGTTGTCAGGTCGTGCTTTTGTTGAAGTACAGTAATCCCTCGTTTATCGCGGGGGTTAGGTTTCTTTTACTTACTGGGCTCTGCAGAACAGGAGCGGTTCAGTTAATTTACAGTCTGACTCTGCGCTTTTTTTGCAGATGTACCCTGCAGCAGCCCATAATCAATGTTCTAAACTCTTAAACAACAACATACTTATTTGTAGCTACTAAATTTTACTTACCAGCGTGTCCCCACTCGGATGTCTTCGTTGGCCGGTTGAAACAGAAGAAAAATGTCTCGTTAAGCTTCAGATGGCTCACCAGCTCATCGGCTGCACACGTCCTGTTCAGGGCTTGTAGTTGGCTGGTTGAAACAGACGAAAAAAGTCCTGTTAAACTCCAGATGAATCATTGGCAGCGCGTCCTGCTCAGGGCTCTTCATGGGCGGGTTGAAAGAGATGAAAAAAGTCCTGATGGAATCCGGACGGAGCGCCAAATCTTCGGCCGTGTACGTTTGCTCGGAGGTCCATGTGGGCGGGCTACCAGCTTTCAAGATTCACCGATGGGTCTGGAAGTCTGGTTGTGCTCTGGGTGTGTCGATCAGATCAAAACTTAAATGTACCTCTCTTTTTTTTAGCTGAAGGAAATGGGGCTTTTGGGTGGAGCCCTGTTGCCTTCTGGGAAATGTGGGCATTATGAGCAGGAATACAGTGGAGGCTTACTGAGAGAAAACTACAAAATGTCTGTGCCTGTACGAAACATTTTATTTTTTCCGTAACATGTTTCTGTACAGTTCTGCATCTAGTACTGTCTGAATCACGTGAGTAATATTGATACATTTTTTAAATTTATTAAAAAAAAAAAAACATTTTTTTTGGGTCCAGTATTATATATTATGGACTGTACGTTCACAAACCACAATAGAGCGAGTCCGCGAAAGTTGAACCGTAAAGTAGCCAGGGACTACGGTCATTTCACTTGTCCTGAGCCTGGTTCTGCTAAAGGTTTCTTCCTCAAGAGGGAGTGTTTCCTTTCCACTGTCGCCTTCATGCTTGTTCAAGATGAGTCCGAGATTAAATTAAACTCAAAGCAGTCTGCTCCTCAGATAAATAGTGTTATAAACTTACTTTTTATAAATAGGAATGTTTCTGTTCAGCGCCCTGAGATGACTTCTGTTGTGACTTGGCGCTATATAAATAAACTGATTTGAATTGAAAATGTTGTATTTCTTTTGTTTGGTTCATCTCCTTTGTGTCATCAGCCTCCCTCAGTCAGAACTCTTCCAGTCAGCCTCTGCTCCTCAGCCTTGCCTCTTTCACTCACACCTGTTTCCTGTTGTCATTTTGCCCATTTTGTTTGAATTCCTTGAGTCGGTATGTATTCTTGAATTCAACCTCTACTAACCCTGACACCTGTGTCTTATTTTCTAGATGTAAGAAAAACAAGCATCACCCATCAAAACAATGATTTAAAAATATTTCTATTTGTTTTGTTTTTAATAACCTAGAAAGGATCAATTGAACAATCCATGGAAGACAACACTGTTGGTTCTTTTCTGTGAAAACACACTTTACCCATCTTTTATTTGAACAGTTCTGTTTTAGTCAAGTCAACAATGTTGGACAATTTAAAAAACATAAATCTCTTTCAAATGATACAATGTTTTGAAGCAGTGGTTTGCACATTTTAATAAACATTGGTTTTGATCCTTTACACAAGACATACGGTTCCTTTTTATACAGTATTACTGAAGAAACAACAACTTTCATATTGCTACAGTCAATTTTAGTTGGCAACGAATCATTCGGACATTGAATGTAGAATTTAGTTTATTTTTGTTTTAATACAGATATGGATAGAATTCATTTCCTCTATAGACAGTTCAATAATAAACTGATGCCACATATAAGTCCAGTTTATTTTATCTGTCCTATTTAATTGCATTTCAAATTTAAGTTTTTGACCTAAATATATATAATATAATATATTTACATTTATCTAATTATTTATTGTGTATTTCATTTATTCTTATGTATTTACAGATTTTTCTTGTGTTTGACACCATTGTTTTTACTTGCTTTTTCATTTTAACTGATTCATATTTATTTATTGTCTTTTTTGGTGTGGGGGAGGGACTGCTGTGTAATTGTTTGACGTTTGTCTTTAATAAAAATATGTAACCTGTTAAAATGCATCGGCTGGAACAAAGTGTTAGTTGAACAATATTTGTAATAGTTTGCATGCGATTTTGAATTTAATTTAAACTAAATATTGAGTTAGCAATGAGTTCATAGTTGCATGTCTTCACTTTAACATTTTTGTTTGCTTATTTATTTATTCATGTTTGTATCTGAGACCATGAGATGACTTTATCTTGAACTGATGCTATATAAATAAAGTAGATGGAACCAAATTAAGGAAAAATAAATTAGAATTTATTAAATGTTTCAGGGAGTAGCTGTACTTCAATAATAATTTCACTGTTACTAAAACAAGTTATTAGGAATAAGTGGATGGAAAAGCTTTTGAAAAAGATGAAGGTTACCAGTTTGAATCTTTAACATTTGAACCTTTTGGAAATGTTTGAATGGAATGGGCGTTTCACACATGGACTTGGCATATTGATTATTTTTTTCCAGTTTGGTCTTTTGTGGTGTACTGTCAGTTTTTATTCTTCAGTAAAAATGGGTCCAAACCATACACAGAGGAGGGAGGATTCTGCCATTTTCCTCCATCATTAACCTTTCTCCAGCTTCCCCAGATACAGTGGCATCCACTGGTGAAGTTCAACCATGTGGCTAATCAGACATCAAAAACTGATGTGTGTATGTGTCTATGGGGGGGGGGGGGGGGCATGGATGGATGGATGGATAGGGTAGATTTTCAAGTCACAGACACAGTCCTGTTTCAGTCCAACTCCTCACTGAAATTCACCTAAAAATAATCCTTAGAGAAAATAGGGAAATTTGTGTTTGCATGGACATTATTGTGAAGAGTTTTACTTTTTGTGCATGTGTCGGTATATGAAGGAAAACTTGCAATTATTGTTTTAATTTGTAAATTTAAAAATATTTTTTAGTAATAGTAATACTACTAATAAAAATAACAATATTATTATTATTGCCAATCAATTTTGCAATAGCATTTCTCCATGTAACAGTAAAATGATTGCCTCTGCATTAACAACTTTAAATGTCATCACATCATAATGAGCTAACTCTATTAGAAGTTGAGATAAGTCATTATTTTCTCTTATCATTCCTTCTTCACTTCTTTATATTTAAACACCTGACCTTTTACTTTGGCCATTTACCAGACTGACATTGTACTCCGTTGGAATTCTCACCCATTAATACTTGGTTCAGTGCTGCTTGAAATCAAGCTATCCCACCCCCTGATTTACCCTCCTACTCTTACTGTATCCTAAAAACCAAACACACTCTCTCCTCCAGTTTAATGACTATGACATTGGCTTGATTTCAGTTGTTGTAATTAATCAATAATACACTTTAATTATCTATAAAGTCAAAGCTCTTTAAAGTTTTTTACTGTTTTAAGGTGTCTGACACCATTCAGGTGCAATCCAGTTTGTCTTGAGGACAGTAATAAAAGTCAGACAGGCTTGTCGCAAGTACTTGATGCTACATTAAGGGTGCATATAAACTGAGACTCTGAATTGTCTGAGAAGATGGGTGTGTCTTGATATCAAAGAAGCATTTAGAAGGTCAAATTTCCCAGAATTTAAATATAATAACTTAAAAAAATGACTAACCATTGAAATTTTTGTTTTTTTGTTTTTTGCACAGTGACTAGTTCTGCCACTGAACAAAAACATAGTTTTCTGTTTTAGGAACATAATTTATCTAATAATCTTAACCTTTAAGATCATTAACTTTCAAGATCTATTGTGAAATTCTGTTTGGCTTTGAGCTTGAAAAGTATCTCTGGCAACAAACAAAATATAGTTACTGATTTTTGTTGACAAGAGATAAATTAGGAGTCAATTGAGGTTTTTGAGCTGCATGGTAGTAACCTATAGTGGCATACCATGCTACATTAAAGCAGGAAGGCCTAAAGTCTAGTAACAGCATGTTTTCCTTGTATTATTTGTCACATTTCTGCCCCCACCTGTCTTGTTTCTGCTCCTTCATGCCACAGTCCCTGTTCTTTTCCCTTCTGTTATTCATGCCTTCATGTTCTTGTTTATCATGTTTACCCTGCAGACACTATTCACCACACCCACTCTGTTCCTCTACAGCAACCAGCCCTGGTTCCCTGCACCTGTTCAGCTCACTTCTTAAGTTCCATGTTCACTGTCTTTCAGTGCCAGATTATCGAAGACCTTGTGTTTGTAGATGTCCAGTGTCCATGCCATAGCTTTGCCTGTCTCTCCTGGTTTGATGCCAGGCTTGTCTTCTGGTGTACTTGCCTTGCTTAATCCTTGTCTGTTCTGGACTCTGCCTTCTGACCACAGTAATGGCTCTGTTTATGATTATCACGACTTCGCTCTTTGGATCATATTTCGGATTTGGATTCAGATCTCTGCCCAACGGTTCTCGACTGAAGCCTGCTTCACCAGACCTCGCCCTTGGATTACGCCTAAAACTGTACTCTGCTTGTCCGCTCTTTGCTTCTGCCGGCTCACAGCCCATGATGTAATCCTACTGAACCTTCTAAAGGACTACCTCTCAAACTCAACTGTGAAGGTTAGTGACTCTGAACTTTATTACCCTCTGAACATTCACAGTCCTACAAAGTTCACTGACTCTCATATCTCGGCAGATTGGAGCCATGCCTGGAACCAGACCCCCACCAGTGGCGATTTATCAATAAATAATTTTAACCATTCCTGGTGTTCAGTGTCGTGCACAAAAAACCCCAAAAAAATAAATTATTATTATTGTATCAAAACCCACACCCTCCCCTCATTTTCAAAATGTGTGTCTCAGCCACAAAAGATGCATGTTAAGTAAACTGCTGACATAGTTACAATACAATAGTTCCTCGCTACTTCATGGTTTGACTTTCTCAGACTTGCACTTTCGTGGTTTTTCAAAGGAAGATTGGACATGACACACAATTGGCTGATTGATGGATGAGCCGCACGAGCAGCATGGATTGTTTATTTAAAATATTACAGTATTTAAATTGAAATTGTTTATTTACACAGAATGAATGAGAATGGGAGTAACAGGTGATGAGTTTGATTGAAGTGTGCATGGCAGAAAGCGGAGATCATGGCATGCTGTGCTCTTTTAGAGAGTTTACAGTTTGGAAACTTTGGTTACGTACTGTAACCCCAGATTGTATGAGTATAGGTGCAGCCCTTTAAGGCTATCGCTAGTGGGTTTATCCCTTCGCGCGCAGCGCAGCACTGAAAACTTTAGTCCACGCCCACCTGATGTGTGGGTCTCACCCCCGGTCCGTATAAATTACGGAGAGACCGGATAATCGGCTCCCAAATAGCTTTTTTCTTCAGCAATTTTGGAACCAGTGAGGCCCAGAGCTTAAAGTGCTGCGCCTATACTCATAAAATCTGTGGTTACAGTACATAACTAACGTTCTATTTCATATAGGCTTTGCCCTTTAAGAATGTCGTTAGTGGGTTAAGGGCGAAGCAGGATGTATTCTATGCCTCACTGGGTCCACTCAGACACAACATGAAGCACCTGCTTGCACAAAAAAAAAAAAAAAAACATTTCATCACTCAGCCTTCTGTGTGCATAATCACGCGCTTCGTAATTGCGTGCTCCATGCGCAGGAGCGCACCAGAGAAAAGATCTCTGGTGAGGAAAAAGGCTGAGATATCAGACCTGCTGCTGTGAATAGGAATAACGGAGGATACGGATTGTAACAGTGTAACGATAAACAGAGCAGACCAACAGCTCCTTAGGATGAACCGATTAATAACGATAAAATCAGCAGTCATGAACTTGTGACTGATAATAAATATCTCACACTGCGACTGCATGCAGGCAGGTGTGAGCTCAAAAGTGAGGCTTCATGAAACAAATAATAATCATCCTGTCAGAACCCTGAGAACAGAATGGGTCATGGAGAAAGTAGAAACATCACGTAGATAAAAATGAATAATTGAACATGGCGATGACCAGGCAGCCGCCATACAAATATCCTCCAATATCATCCCTCCATGCAGAGCCAAGGAGGATGAAAACCCTCAAAAAAAAAAAAAAAAAAAAAAAAAAAGAAAACCCTCTGGTGGAATGCGCTAAGATTCTCTGGAGGATCCAGTCCAGATGAACTGTAAACTTCAGAAATATCCTCACACAACCCACAACCAGTGTGAGAGGCGCTGGGTGGATAGAGGACGTCCTGAAGAGCTGTCCCAGTAATGCATGAATATACGCTGAAAACAGCGCAGTGTGGCCGTCTGCGCCACATAACATGAAAATGCGTGCATGGGACAGAAGGAGGTGAGATGTTGCTTCCTCCTCAGAATTATGAAGAAGAGGATAAAAACCCATCCAAGGTTATTACTCTCGATCTGAATGAGCTTGTGATGCTTTTCAGAGCAGGGTTAAAATGCAGTACAGCTGAGCTGCCATCAGCTTGAATTCTGAGACATGAGGGAGCAACAGAGAGAGCAGACAATCACTCACTCTCTTTGCCGACATCAGAGCTAACAGCAAGGCTGTTTTAAATGACAGAAATTTAAGTAAAACCCGATCTAAAGGCTCAGAATGAGCTTTGATCAGAGCGTGTAGGGCCATCATTAGGTCTCACTGTGGAGCTAGTGGACGTGACACCGGTCTGTGTCTCCGTACACCTTTCAGGAAACGCTTCATCAACGGGTGATTAAGAACTGTTCTGTCACCGAAGCTCTCGTGACAGGAAGAAATAGCTGCAGCATAAGTTTTAATTGCCTTCCTAACGGTTTATGTAAATTGACGTCACTTTATTGTCTATGTGGATCAGAACATGCTGATCCTGCAGCAGTGAGGTAAAATGCTGAGTAACATTTCAGATCGTGAAAACATTCTAGCACATTAATGTGAAGTGACATGTGGTCCAGCCACTGTGCTCCCACTGGCTGGGACAGACACATTCCTCCCAGCTTGACAGGAATGCATCTGTGAAAACTAAGATGTGTGACATAGGCCTGCTGATGGGAACTCCCTCTGACAGTATGAGGGGGTTTCCCCACTGATTCAGATCAGTTATCGCGGAGGGAGGCACAAAGATAATCCGCCTCTTCTGGCACACAGGATCTATGCGCAGGCGGGCGAACCATGTCTGAAGGTGTCTCATGTGAAGTAGGTCCAGTGGAACCATGATGTGGGCTGCTGACATCGTCCCAGGCATCACATGACAGGCAGGCTGTCACTATGCTGCAGGGTTTGACATGGCGGAGCTAGGTTTGACACGGTGAAGCTGAGCTGATAGAGCTTCGGCTCTCAGCTGTGATAAACGGGCTCTCTTTGAAGTTCAGTTTAGCTCTACTTCCAGATAAACTATCATCTGGGATGGACGAATGGAGCTTTTTCCCTATTTATAGAAAACCCCAGGTTTAACAGGTGTAACACTAGCGTTTTGGTCTGTGTGACTGCTTTCTAACTGGACCGAGCTAATAAGAGCAGATCGTCCAGAAAAAAAGATTTCTCATTCCTGCCATGTGTAACGACTGCAGAGCCGTCTCCACGCATTTCAAGAACGTGCGTGGGGTGTTTCAGAATGATGGAAATGTGCAAATATGCACTCGTCAGATCTATGGAGGTGAAAACCAGTCGTTCTGGTGAAGTTCTCCTAACTTGTGCTCCAAAGGGTGATGGGAGTCAAACTGCAAATACTGGTCTGTGTGGGTGGGTTTGCGATTTGCATTTGCAAACCGAGGTGTACCGCAAACCCACCCACACAGACCAAACTAACTTGTGCTCCAAAGGGTGACTCCCATCACCCTTTGGAGCACAAGTTAGGAGTCATCAGGACTCTGTATCACAGAGCAGACAGCATCCCCACTAGCTCGGGAGCCAGGCAGAAGGAGAAATCCTACACAAAACAGGCTCTAGAGCAATGTGGATATCCTAACTGGGCCTTCCTGAAAGCAGAGAAGAAACCCAAACAGGACTCCAGTCAGCCATCAGGTGAAAAGGAGGAACCCAGACCCAGACCAGTGGTCATTCCATATGTTGAGGGAGTATCAGAGAAACTGAGACGTTTATTTTCTAAACACAATGTCCCAGTGGCTTTTAAACCCCAAAATACATTACAGCAAAGACTGGTTCGTCCCAAAGATCCAGTCCCCCGGCACAAACAGAGTAATGTTGTGTATGCTGGTCAGTGTCAGGAGGGCTGTGATCAGTCTTACATCGGGGAAACTAAACAGGCACTGGCCAAAAGGATGGCCCAGCACAGAAGATCAACATCATCAGGCCAGGATTCTGCGGTCTACACTCATCTCCAGGCCAGCGGTCACTCTTTCAAGGATGAAGATGTTCACATCCTGGACAGAGAGGAACGATGGTTTGAGAGAGGAGTAAAGGAGGCCATCTTTGTGAAAAGAAATCGTCCATCATTAAACAGGGGTGGAGGCCTCCGGGTTCAACTGTCCCCCTCTTACAATGCTGTGATTGCTAGTATCACTCAGCCCTCTGTGAGTAGTAAACAGCCATCAGTGTGCTAATGACCCATTGTTAGGCTGATGGTCCTTCTTGACCATGTGATCAGCTGGTTTTGGTTGTCAGCAGCAAACTGGTTGATCCACTCTAAGAAGGTGCTATTTAAGAGGCTGAGCTGAATACAGCACCTCAGACTGAGGAAGTCTCTTGGATGAGAGACGAAACGTTTCTAGATTTTTTTTTTGCTTTGTTTTGCTTTTGTTTTTTGAATGTCCAGAGGACCAGATTTAACTTTTTTGGATTTTTCTACCTGGATTATTGAGCATGCATCAGGATCACTATGAAATGCGTCATGTAACAATAAGGAAAATAAGAATAACTGTTTAGTCCTTAAACATTTTGTGTTTCTAGATTTCTAAAAGGGCATTGCCTGCCTAACAGCACAGGTATAGCTTGAATTGCAGGGGAACAACCCAAGGTTCAAAAACATTCATTACACCTCACGTTGACACACACATTAGTAGGAAGGATGGCAATTTTTCACTGCTTACAAATTAGGGTAGAAAACATTATTCTTCTGCTGATCTCATTAACATTGTGACAGAAAAGTATTAAGTAGAACACACTCTGAACAAAACAAATAAATCCTAAACTAAGGTTCACCAAGTTTATGAAGCAATTCTGCACTTTTGTTATATTCACAGTAGCTTTATTTCAGTTCCTATAAAAGGCAAAGTCTGAGTATTTGGCCTCACTCCACTGCAATCCATGTTAATTCTTATGTCACACTGACAAGGTGAAACTGGCTCCCTTTGAATTGTGATTTGCTCTGTACTTCCTTTTGCCAAGAATATGATAAAAGACTTTTGCAGATCCCTGACACAATGACAGCCAAGTTCCATATCAAAAGGTGATTTGGTCAGGGGCATTGAGATGCTTTTAACTATAAAGGTTAAACCTTAAGCCTTACAATATAACGTTTTACATGAAAAAAAAACCCTCAGAGATCATAATAAATTCTTTACATGAAAAAAAAAAGCAAATGTAATAAACTTCTATTTCTGACGCTTATTCTGAGTTGCTGTTACCACATCATCAGAAGGTGGCGTCGGTCTTAAGGTCTGGATTGGTAAAGCATGACATATTTTGCAAACAAGGGCTGCACACACTGAGCAGGCTCTGCAAGGTGAGAGAGATGACATTTCAGGTAGAAATCAAAACCAATTACAGCACCAGGGTATTGGTTGTTAGGGTTTTTACAGGTGGAAGCAGCAAGTGGAAAAAAGACTGTGAAAAAAACAGAGAGAGCTGGATGGAGGGAGCAAGTGATGACGTAGATGGAGAAGGGGGAGTGAGCTCCTAGATGTGCCTGTGAAAAAAATCAGAATCCCCCTGGGAGACCAGCTGAGCTCAATTACCAGGAGAATACAGTTGCAAGGGGAAGCCGAAAGGATACAGCATCGATCTGTCTCACACTGACAGCAGGCAAGAAAGTGCTGGCAATGAGGGAGGGGTGGGTGGCAGGGGGAGGAAAAAATTTAATTGGAAAAAGGGGTGAGCCAGATTGAATAAGGAGGAGAGGAAAGACGCGGAGGAGGTCCAGTCATGCTCTCCTTTTAAATGGTGGATTATACAACAGTAATTACACACATGCCTTGATTTAATTTAAAACAGTAGGTTAGATCATGTTTGACAAGGAAATACAAATAATTTGGGCAAATATTCATGTTTCTCAAGCATCAACGGAGAACAAAAATATTGGTCTTACTGATCAACTCATTCTGATGATGGCACCAAACAATCAAAATGAGGCCATTGCAATATCCTGCTAATATGTTGATTTGTTTTTTATTCATTTTTAAAGCAATAACGCTGCTTATTGAGAAGTGATGTTAATTATAGATTAATATAAGACAAACTCAAAAGGAGTTTTTTTTCAATGAACTATCTTATAATAAACATTTACAGAAATAGTCCAACATCCACATTTTAAAATTATTCCAGTTACTTGGTCCAAGAAGTCAAAAACAAAACTGAAAAAAAAAAAAAAAAAAAGTACAGACTGGGTTTAACTCAAGGATAAAATATTAATAATATTTATTAAAGAACACAAAAGAGGCTGACGAGGCAGCAAAACTTACATATGTTAGCTGGGAACACAAAGGGAGACAGAACATGACGTTTGGAACAGGATTAATATCCAGACAATGAGGGAACACAGAGACGCAGAATATGAAGGGACTCTAACAAGGAAATAATTACAAACACCTGGGAGAGGACGATGAGGGACAGGTGCGGCAGGAGTAGACAACACGAGCAGAAAAACAAAAGGAGTCACAAGACACAAAGCAGACAGATCCTCTCTCTCTCTTCTCTAATCATATATATATATATATATATATATATATATATATATATATATATATATATACACTCTAATGTTTGGCTGTACAAGTGGATGCAGGTGAGTCACTGAGAAAGAGAGAACAGTTGGAAGTCAGTATAAGGTTGCCTCGGTGCATCTGGATTAAGTGACAATCTTAGGAAAGTGGAGTCAAACTCTTAAAAACCAGGAGGACATAAAAGAGAGACATGGAGCCGATGGACATAAATCAATAGAAGCATAAGAAAACCTTTTTTTTTTAAATATAACTACTGACATTTAGTTTTGACCATAATCCTGGAAAAATTACTGTTGTCAAACTGAATTTAATGCAAAAGCTATAGCTTGTTTCGAATTTTAATGAACTTTTTTTTTTGTTAAAAAAACAAAATAAATTGCACCTTAATTTAAACATTCATTCAACCTTTATTTATACAGGTAAGTCTCATTGAGCCTTGGAGACTCATTTACAAGAGAGACCTGTTTTAAACAAAGAATGATGACAACAGTAGATAATTATAAAAGAACACATATAAATTGAGTAGAATTTTTTTAAATGGTATTTTAAAAAAAGAAACAAAAACAGCTAGGTTGTAAAGCAATGTAAAATACTAAAAACAGGAACATGTCTTCATTGATTGTTGCCATGAACTTAACAGATTTTTAAAGCCACTTAGAGAGGTCAAGGTCGAGAGCTTCAGATCTTTTTGCAAGATATTCCAGGAAACAGGAGCGGAGTAGGAGAAGGCCCTTTTACCAAGTTCAGTCCACAATGAGGGAACACTGCAGGTAATAATGTCCTGAGAGCGCACGCTGTAGCTGCACTCATGCAGAGACATGTAGGAGGAGATGAATGAAGGCAGCCTAACATGCATGTTTTTGAACATTGGGAAGAAACTTGAGTACACAGGGAAAACCCTTGCAAACACGAAGAGAACATAAACTCCACACGGAAAGTCTCCAGGTCCAAAAGAAGAATTGAACCCATGACGTACTTGCTGTGAGGCGACAGTGCTAAGTACTAATCCATTATTCTGCACTAAAAGTCATCAAATAAATCAGCAGGGTTTAGAAAACAGTGAGTTTTGTCAAATCCACCAATAACGAAGAAGTGGCTCTGCAACGAGTCATTAGGACATCCCAGACATGAAGACTCCGCAGCTTTAAAATTTACCATCACTGCTGTAAGAGCAGGGACTTCAATATCACCTCTGACCTAACACAAACTACCCACCACCTCTTCAGTGCACTCCTGTATGTCGAGCCATCCACGACAGCAAACTCACACAACTAAAAATACATACACACATGCAGCTAAATTGAAAAATATATTTCTCCCCCATGCTTTAGCAAATGTTGAACTTGGCTGGACTCCACGCCTTCCACTTTTCAGCCAAACTCATAACAAAGAAACACACTGACACAGTGCTGACAGAATAACATATCACTGTTTATATCACGGGCAGCACGGTGGCGCAACTGGTAGAGCTGCTGCCTCTCAGCGAACAGGTCCCTGGTTCAAACCCCGGTCCAGGTGCCTTTCTGGGTGGAGTTTGCATGTTCTCTCCTTGCATGCGTGGGTTTTCTCCGGGTGCTCCGGTTTCCTCCCACAGACCAAAAACATGCATGTTAGGCTGATTGGTAACTCTAAATTGTCCCTACGTGTGAATGAGAGAGTGAATGGTTGTTTGTCTCGTTTGTCTCTATGTGTCCCTGTGATGGACTGGAGACCCGTCCAGGGTGTACCCCGCCCCTCGCACAGTGATTGCTGGACATGGGCACCAGCGACCCCCGTGACCAAAAATGGAATAAGCGGGTAAAGATAATGGATGGATGGATGGATGTTTATATCACCATCCCCTGCTCTTACTCTAAATACTTCAATTTTGCAATATTCTATACGTTGAGACTAAATACATCAATGTTTTTTTTTTTTTTATCGGAAGACAAATATGTTAGTTTGTTTTGATTGTTTATTTTGTAAATTAGAAAGGTATAATTGTGAAGCCATATTTTAAACAAGATACACACAATACCTTGACCAGCCACTAAGGAGCACAAACCAGTGTATCTCTTGTGCCGGTCCAAAGCCCAGCTAAATGGTGAGGGTTGTGTCAGGAAGTGCATCTGATGTAAAACACTTTTGCCAAAACTAATATGCACATTCAAGTGACTCCATACCGGATCGGTTGAGAAAAAGTGCCAGGAGACAGAGGGAGAA
Source organism: Nematolebias whitei (assembly GCF_014905685.2). Lineage (NCBI taxonomy): Eukaryota > Metazoa > Chordata > Actinopteri > Cyprinodontiformes > Rivulidae > Nematolebias > Nematolebias whitei. The sequence goes on along the minus strand of NC_056499.1, from coordinate 42,995,478 downwards.
GAGGAAAGTCAAAAATGTAGGACTGAGGGTGACAACTCTAAATGTGGGGACAGAGACAGGGAAAGGTAGAGAGCTGGTTGACATGATGCAGAGAAGGAAGGTAAATGTTTTACTGTATGTGTCCAAGAGACCGAGTGGAAGGGCAACAAGGCTCACCACATTGGAACAGGTTTTAAACTGTTTTACCATGGTGTACCATGTGGATAGAAAGAGAAATAGAATAAAATCTCACTTCTTACCATCCTCTGTAGATCCTTCTGTTCCTGGTCCACCCCCTCCTGTGCAAATAAACCTACTTACTTGTATCCAGCCTGGTCCTTATCAGTAGTCAGTACTCTGGGTTCTGGTTGAAAATTATAATTTTCCAAAATGAAAAAATTACAAAAATACAGATTTGTCAATTCACTTGTATTTAAAACAACTGAGTTTAAACAAAGGTCTTTATAGGCAAACCAGACAAAAATGGAAGCAGGGATTTAACATTTTCTACCATCTGAGCTGTACCTTTTGGGTCTGACCACCTTTAGATTGTGTTCTAGATCTTGGGATCTCAAGGATAAAGTGACTGGTTGACCACAGTGATCTTACTAGTGTGTCGATGTTAAGAAGGTCAGTTAAATATAACAGGTTATGGCTATTTAAAACTTTAACAGTTAATAGAAAATTATTTTAAATCTATTTGAAAACAGACATTAAGACAATATAAAGACACAAAAAACATGGGTTTATTTGTCTTACTCCTGGACAACTTGATAAATTTCAATGGAACTCTGGTAGAGTGGTCAGTGATTGTGCATCTATGACTGATTGGCTTTTAGAGTCGACCTGGTTTGGGATGGCCATTACAACTGGTCCACCATGGCCTGCACAAGACTTGGTGTACATCAGTGAATTAACAGATAAAACCAGATGTCCAAATGCATTCTCTTCAAGTGACAATCTTTGAGTCCTGTTTTTACATTTTCAGGTTATTGTTCTTAGTTTACTTCATAATTTAGGTTATTTTAGGAAAACCAATAGTTGCACATGAATTCCACTGTATATGTGAAGTCTAGTCATTTTGAATAGATATTAGCAATTTGCAGTTTTTTTTATTATTAATACCATATTCCTTTTCTTTACTGTTTTCTTACTCAGCAGTCGTTTCTGCCTGTCTTCAGCATTTTCTATTATGCTGAAAAAGATAAATATTCGATGAAGTAGAGAGATGTTGATGCGCTATTGTTCTTTGTTATTTATGCTACATATTTCCCTGACTGCATCTGCTGTCAATACAAAACAAATCAGTGTTTATGTCAGACAAACAGATAATATCAGTCCCTGTTCAGCCTCTGGTTCTAAATGGGAATGTCACGAGTTTTCCAGAAGCTTCAGTATCAGAGAACTGCTGCTCGTCAAAGCAGAGTTAAAGCTGTCTGGTTTGGTGCTGCTGAATGTCTGCTCAGTGCCCTTCAAGAAATGCAAGAGATGTGTCCTTATCTAGCCCAACTTTTATTTTCAAATAAATAACTTATTTATATGTCTAAGACAAACGTGTGCAAGGATTCAAACATTTAAAACAATTGAAATGCAGAAAATAAATGTATGTTCTAAATTATAAAATATGTCAAAGAGCTATTTGCTGGGACTTCTGTTGCAGTTATATTAGACTAAGAGGATGTCAAGTAATACCGTTTGGAAAATCAGACGTTATGGATTTTTAATGATTTAGATGCAGCAGTTCAGATTCTTACCACTCTGAAGAAGAGACAGCCATACTTGAAATGTGACTGTTCCCCTGCAGTGTTGAAAACTTGGTAAAGAAACTGAAAGTTAAACTGGGTTTCTTTTTCAGAAACAGATCCTGTCTAACCCTGAATGCTAGGAAACGCCTTGTATCTGTGACTTTCCTTCCCTCCATTGATTACGGTGACATTATTTACATGAACGCTCCTACAAGAACCCTGCAGATGTTGGATGCTGTCTATCATGGTGCACTAAGATTCATAACTGGCTGTGATTATTGTACCCACCACTGTATCCTGTATTCACTGGTTAACTGGACATCATTAACTTCACGCAGACTCTCCCACTGGAACATTTTCATCTTTAAATCACTTCTTGGTCTGCTGCCTTCATGCATCTCCTCCTACATGTCTCTGTGTGAGTGCAGCTACAGTGTGCGCTCTCAGGACATTATTACCTGCAGTGTTCCCTCATTGTGGACTGAACTAGGCAAAAGGGTCTTCTCCTACTCCGCTCCTGTTTCCTGGAATATCTTACAAAAAGATTTGAAGCTCTCGACCTTGACCTCTCTAAGTGGCTTTAAGAATCTGTTGGACTCCTGGCAGGGACCAATGCAGACATGTTCATGTTTTTAGTTTTCTACATTTGTCTTGGAATCTAGCTTTTCTGTTTGTTTGTTTGTTTGTTTGTTTGTTTTGTTACCTTTTCCTTTTAGCCATCCTATTTGTAAAAAAATAAAATAAAAAAAATAAAAACCTGTATTATGACTTTTTATAATTGTTTATTGTTGTTGCTGTTGTCCATTGTTGTCATCTTTCTTTGTTGAAATCAGGTCTCTCTTGTAAATGAGTCCTCGAGGCTCAATGGGATGTACCTGTCTAAATAAAGGTTGATTGATTGATTGATTTAGTTGGCACTAATACATTTGTTTATTGTTCAGAAATTGTCAAAACAGTCTAGGTCAAAAATCATCAGCATAAAACAGTAATAAAAGAAAAGTTAAAACCGTGCACATACAGTTCTGTCCTTGAATTTACTTTCCAGTCATTTAGAAACGCTGTCACTGTTGTGACAACAGTTCTTTAAACTCCAGAGAATTGAAATTGCCACAAACTACACTCAGACAATGTTCGGTCCTAAGTTACAATTTCACTTTCAGTGTATAAAACATAATGTGAACATAAACTGTCAAACGCATTCCTCAGCAGTGTTCTTTTTCACCTTTAAAACATGTTTTTCTCTTGTTGTTATCCAAGTTCAGAAGAATATTTTACACACATTAAACCTGAAATAACTTGGGTGCACAATTTGCCACTTAACATTCAGAACTCAATGCACATCCTCAGCATGAACTTCTTTATATTGAATTATTAAGCATTAGGTGAATTAGGTCCTCTGAAGTTGTTAAAAGCATGCATCCATTATCTGTCATTTTGTTGTATTTGCAATCACCTTTACACTGGAATACTTACAGTACATCTTGTTGTTCTATAGTTTACTATAATGACAAACCCAATTTTGTTCTGGACAAATTTATAATAAATGTGCAGCCATTCACACATTTTAACTTTTGCTTTCACCATACAACACAAGTGATATGTCAATGTCTTTTGTTGCTAAAGGATTTGAAATGTGAATGTTTGTTTTCAAGATGAGTGTCTTTCTGTGCTGGAACAAAAGCGAATGCAAATAAACCTTAATGTTTTTGGTAAAAGATTTCCAAGTAGGTAGGAGTTACACTGTGTATAAGAAGAGAGGTAGTTTATTTATTTATTTTTTTCTATCCAAGACTGATCCTGATGAGTAAAGGGAGCAATTGTATTCAAGGATTCAAGGTTCTTTATTGTCATTCACATCACATGTGGTACATGAGGTGGAACAAAACTATTTACACAGGGTCCAGTTACATCCAACAATAATACAAATTGTAAAGAAAAACGGCAGTAAGATCTAAGACATGAACAAAGAATACACTAAATACACTAAACTAAGAATACGCTAAACACTAGTAGTACAAAACAATGTGCCCATCAACAGCAGCACAAACATGAGTCTGTGTGAGCAGATGAGTTCAAATGAACACAGCAACATGGAATAAATCAGCAGCATGAGATCAGCATCATGGATAGTCAGCAGCACATATCAACAACCAAGTGGCATTACAGTGATTTTTCAATTATTTTTTTCACAGTAATTTTCATAGTGATAATCCTGACTAGGGATTCATGAGTCTAACAGTCTCAGGGTAGAAGCTGTTCCTCAGTCTAGTGGTTCTACACCTAATGCTCCTCAACCTCCTGCCTGAGGGGAGTGGGGCAAAAAGTGTGTGTGCTGGGTGAGTGGGGTCCTTCATGATGCAGGTGGTCCTCTTCCTGAGCTTCCCAAACCAGCTCGTCTCAGCCGTCTGAGGACGTAGAGTCTCTGATGAGCTTTCTTGATCAGGCTGGTGGTGTTGTTGCTCCAGCTGAGGTTGTCATTCAGGTGCACACCCAAGTACTTGTAGCTGGAGACCACTTCCACTTTATCCACCACCAGGTGCAATAAAAAAAAATCCAAGCAGTGGCCAGTAGTGGTCTTGGCCACCATATTTTAATCTTCAGCCACCCCAAACATTTGAAGAAACTACTTTTAAGCAATATGAATACTATACAATATAATATACAATATAACTACTAGAAATAATAGAAAATAATAGAAAGGAATAGAAAAGAGAGCCTTGACATCCTTTTCAAACACAACCGAGTCATTGGTTCAGGTATGGTGACGACACCTGGGTTAAAATCAAATCTCAGGAAGTCCAACATTTCACTGATCACATCAACTCTGTGGATAAATACATCAAGTTCACACGAGAAGATGTAAAAAATGGCAGGTTGGCTTTCTTGGACTGTGAGGTCTCAGTCACTGATAGATGGAAACTGATGTGTACCACAAACCCACCCACACAGACCAGTGCTTGTGGTTTGACACCCATCACCTGCTGGAGTACAAGTCATCAGGACTCTGTACCACAGTATATTTTTATATTCAGTTTAGTAGCTATCAACCTGTATGCGAGGGCTTTTCACTGCTTTTTGCACTTTACAAAGTAAATGCAGTTTTAAAAAGCATAAACATTAAAATTGTCCAAATGAAGCAGAGGTTTAATTAAGTTGCAGGATGTATTTGAAGTTATGATTATTAAGATCAGGACCTTCATTCTATGCTTTTAAAAAATATATATTTTGTGTCATTTTCAGTGTATTTAAAAAGCAGATTAAAGTCAGTAGGGAGGACAAGTACCTCAAAAATGTTTTAGCACAATTTTGATTAACTCGGATGTAGTTTTTACTGCGTCCCCACTAACTCAGGAGCCAGGCAGAAGGAGAAATCCCACACAAGACAGGCTCTAGAGCAATGTGGATATCCTAACTGGGCCTTCCTGAAAGCAGAGAAGAAACCCAAACAGGACTCCAGTCAGCCATCAGGTGAAAAGGAGGAACATGAGGTCAAAACATGCATTATCTATAGGCACGGGGGAGGGCGGGGGATCTGTAATCTTCCTGAGGTGAGGTGACAGCACTAACAACAGCTCTAACCCTGATTTTAAAACAGTGCATTGAAATAAAAAGGACTGTCTAATATGATCAATATTAAATTAAAAGTAACTTTAGTTGTTCTTCATTAAAGTTGTAACATTGATCGCAGCGTTTCAACTGAGTTCTTTTTACTCACCTCAGTAAACTCAATTTAGCTGACTCACAGTGAGGATGGTGGTAATGTTTGTTAGCTGCAGATTTCATAAAGTGAAGATTGGAGTTTATTTTTATTGATGTTTTGAAACCCCCACTGGAAGAAAAAAAATGTTGGTATCCATTTTGGGAAGTCTCACAAGAATGTCAACCCATTATGTTAGATTGTTTTTTTCTCAAATCTCTCTACACTTTACTCAGAATATACTGTATAGCTGATCTCCTTCCTATCAGAACATAAGAGGTCAAATTTGTTCACAGTTTTGAGCTGCAAGCATCTAAGATGTATTGAATCAAAATTTGCGTCTGTGACAGTCAAAGACTAAGACTTGTTTCATCCATGTGTTTGATTTTGATCCATAAATACCAACTTGAGAACTGCCACTTCCAATACATTACAAAACGTTGCCTTTTTTAAATTGTGCACGTGTCAAGCAAATATAAAAAAATATGCCTGTTTTGTTTGGGCTCTGTTCACACAATGCTCATTTTGAGTGAAACTGTAGCTGTGCTGCCTCTGTTCAGCAGTTTGTGTACAAAAAAAAAATGCTTGTTTTCTTTGGAACATAAGCTTTTTGAATCCAAATCTCAGAGTGGAGAGTTTTGGAAAACACCCCACAGATGTGTCAAATTGCATGTGCACACTACAGGCGACTGCAGTCAATAGTTTTTTTCTGCACCTGCATGAGCAGCCTAACATTAGTAACAATAGTTGAAAGCAAAGTGCTGCTCGTGCTGCCCACTTTTATAAATTGCTTTAGCGACCCATCCTCATCCTCGATCCAAACAAACGTTCATGGATTTACAATTTTGGATGTAACTGTTTTCATGGTTGAAACTGCATATTTGATATGTTAAATATATGATAAACAATAATTATTTGTTTTAAATATAGTCCTAGAGTCAAGTTTCTCCTCTTGTTCTGTACAGATGTTCACCAATCACAAAACACAACTGCATGTAATCGTATAACCTACCCACTCTGATAATGCTCACCTCACTCAGCACATGTGATAGGCTGGGTCAAAAAATACAATAATTTTAAAGATTTAAAAAATAAAAATTAAGAATTTTAACAATACAGTATTTCATTTGGCAACCCTTCCTGGCATGGAAACTACAGTGGATTCAACAAGCATGGCAATATTAATGTGAATGTGTTTTTTCCATGTATTTTGTAATTTGCCACAATAAAAAGTAAACAAAAAACAAACTAGCTTTTCCAGAGATCATTCTCGTGTAAACTTAGATTTCTAGACATTTACAAACATAGTTCAAATTCAATCTTGCCAAATCTGTCTAAAATATCACACTGAAGGCTTACCATGATCTAAAAAGTTAAAACTAACAGGTTGGAGGAGCGTTGAACCTTAAATGAGACTCTAAGAGAAACTCAAAATAAAACGGTTTTATTTAACAAAAGAATGTATATGTGTGTGTATATATATATATATATATATATATATATATACATATATATAGATGTTGGATTCACTCCTCCCATTCCACTAGGGGGCTCTATAGTTGA
>NC_056499.1:42962741-42983484 GCF_014905685.2 Nematolebias whitei | reverse complement strand
TGTCTCGTGTCAGTATCAACATATACATGGTTTGAAATATACATATTTTATATAAAAATAATGTATATAAAAATTTTGATGAGGTAGCAAAATACTTTTAAGGGCAATTATCTGGAACATGGAGACAAAAAACAATGAAAAAGCAAGCCTGACAAGCGATACACTGATGTACACCATCGCTGAAGAATTTAAATAGTGAATGTTTGTTTTTTCTGAACTGGAATTGAACAGAGAATGCAAGTAAACCTTAATGTTATTGATGAAAGATATTCACGTGGGTAGATGTTATGCAGTGTAGATAAACAGAGGTAGTGTTTTTTTTTGTTTCTTGTTTGAGGAGGTGCAGAGTGATGGGTACTGGCGAGGAGAGGGAACAATTGTATCCACTACCAGGTGCAATGGTAGAACCAGGGCGTGGGCACTGGTGTATACAGTATGTGTGTGCAGCAATCTTGGATTTTGACATGGAAACCCATTTTTAACAAGCAAGCTTTCTTACACTTAGATGCAGCCATACACCAAATTGGAAGTTGGTATGGTTGAGACAAATGTGTACTTTCATGCATTCATCATGCATCATCTGTGTTCTACTTAAGAAGGAGATTTAGACATTATAATATTTCCTATTTATTGACTGAGCTTGTGAATGATAAATGGTCCTATGTAATGATTTTTACTGTGACAAATGAGGAACAGGAAAGAACTGGTTGTTTTGATATCCTCAAGGGTTGACTGAAAAGATATTTGTTGTGGTTTTCAGGCAAGGCAGGACAGGAAAGAACCCATTGGTGCAGGTAGGACTCTGAGGCCAGGTTGAAAAATCAAATATATTTATCAAGGAAAATAAATGAGCTGACGTGGCATTAAAACTTACAAGACTGGATAAATACAGGATTCACAGGGAACACAGGAGGCTTACCAGAAGATGGGCCAACACTGAACAGGGCTCACATACAGACTTATACTTGTATACAAAGACAAGACAGGACATAATTACCAACACCTGGACAATACACACAGGAGGAACCGATCAGGGCAATCAACAAGGAAAGACACTAGAGAGTACAGACATGGGGAGAACAACTGAGGACACCATCCTTATAATATTAATATGATAGAGTTGATATGATATGGTGATGTGTTTCAAGCAGAGTCCTTGACTCAGATCCACTCTTTCCTTTCTGCAAGCAGACCTTTTGATGACGGCTCGGAACATGGAGGGGAGGAACTAAGGCCTAGGCTAAAAGATTACTCTATAAAACTAATTTGTCCGGTCCAGGGAGTTAGAGTAGGTCAGGCTTTCACATGGACTAGAGTACTGATAATAGTGTAATCTTGTAATTGCATGCTCTGTAAATCCTTGGAATGCTCTCCAAACCTTTGTAAATAAATCTGATGAAGTAAACCTTGGTCTGTTCTAGGAATCTTCTTTTTTCCATGACAGTACCTCACCCATCTTTCAAGTTATTGCATTCACAACATTTATGGATGATTGAAGGCTATTTGTAATTCTCCCTTTTCAATTTATGAAGCCAATAGTGCACTGGTGGGGTGGTGATGGCAGGAGAGTGAATATATGGAGCAAGGAGAATTAAGTAAAGACAGCTAAACTGATTACAGACTGGAAACAGGTAAGTGTGGCGCAATAGGAAAAACCTTTAGGAACAGGGGAGATCTGAACAAACAATAGGATCCAAATATACTGAACAGAAAACATAACCACAAGGGCAAAAAAAATAAAAAATCAAAGAACTAACCAACATACACAGAATATGATAAAAGCAAATTGTTTCAAAATGTGAAAACAATTAAGTTATCCTGAATTATGTGAAAGAAACCAGTTTGAAATATTTTACTCCTGTTCTTTGCCAAATTTTCTAAATATGTAATTCTGAAATGCAGTTCCACAGTCAGTGTTAAAAAGAAGCATATTTTTATATACTTTACTCAACACATCTGAGCTTAAATGAAGCAGTGCACTAAAATTGATGGACATTGTTATGCTATATATAAATGTCAATATTGCTGAACTATTTTTAGTCTCTTCGGCTGTTTCTGTGGTTAAACAAATCTACAATGTAGTTGGCATCTGATCATAAATTTATAATTTCAGGACACATGAACAATCAGTGTGAAAAAAGTGCAGGTTTTGTATTTTTACTTTATGATTTTCTTATGACCAATCTTCATAACTTTCCAAAGACTACCTTTAATGACCATTATAAATCAGTTTCCAAAACGAGATTTTCTAATTCTTGACTTTTATTACATTTTTTATTACTTTAAAATAGTACCATATTGTCTGCATACTCAGAGCTCATTCCTTCTCTTATTACTTTCCTATGAACAAATGAACCTGAAGGTCATGTGTAATGCAGTCCAGCAGAACTTTCTTCGTGATAAGTTGCCCCCAGGTGGTTACATTTTTCAACTCTGGTTATGTGTGTTTTTTCAGAGTGCAACAATAAATCAGATTATCTGTCTTCTAAAGAAAAAAAGGTTAACATACAGAGGCAAGTCTGAGGAACTTCATTTTGACTATTAAGGTGCAGTTAGTAGAGTGGTTGCCTCTCAGCGAGAAGGTTGCCAGATCGAATCCTGGTCTTGGAGACCCTTCTGAGTGGAGTTTGCATGTTCTCTCCATGCATATGCTAATGTTCTTGGGGTACTCCGGTTTCCTTCCACAGACCAAAAACACACATGTTAGGCTAATGGGTAACTCTAAATTGTCCCTAGGTGTGAATTAATTCAACTTTATTTATTGGTCGCATTGAGTCATGAGGACTCATTTACAAGAGAGACCTGTTGAATGAGAGTATGAATGGTTGTTTGACTCCATGTGTCCCTGTGATGGACTTGTGTCCTGTCCAGGGTGTACTTTGCCTCTTGAACAGTGTATGCTGGACAAGGGCACCAGCAACACCTGCAACTTGGAAAGGAAGAAGCAGGTAAAGGTAATGGAAAGATGGATTTGTTTGAGAAGAAGAATGTTTGTGGTAAGACATATTGTGTCACTTCCTGTTTTCTCTGCTGATAGCTGGAGTAATTTGTTTGCTCGAGGAGTCTTGTTTTACTGGATTTATCTATGTTGTACAGTTCTACATCCTAGTACACAAACACCCTTAATACAGTTGCTTTTCTATTATTGGATTGTGCTTGAGACAAGTTTTGTCTTGCAACACTTCTGGTATTTTACAATTTGGGATCTGCTAGCTCTTGCTAGCATTAGCTTAGCATGATTTTCTTGTTATCTCCCAGCTTCCTCTGTTCTCACAGTGACGTATGGTGTATCACAATAGTGATTTTTATACTGGATGCTCATCCTGATGCAAGCACTGACCTCCGAGCTACCACAACCCACAAGTGTGGAGCAGAGGGCTGCTAACTTGGGCACTTTCGAAGCAACTGGTGTAGTTAAGGTTAAGGCCCATGCTCCGGTGTCTAGAGTGGGGCTGTAGAGACTCTGTGTTTTTCATGCCAATGTAGATGAACAGATGCTCAGATATATTCATCAATTAACACGGATTCCTCATTTTTCTGGACTAAATAAAACGTGCATTGAATTTAATGAAATGCAAACGTGAGACGTCATTTATCTTTGACCCATCAAAATGAATGCGGTCATTTATTTACAGAATCAAAGTTTAACATCAAACATTTACATTAATTTGACAAAATATGAAAATAACACATAATCAATCAGGAAAACCATACGGCCATGATTTTCCGTTGCTTCACCACAGACATTTATGAAAACTGTACAATTATCCACACGGCGGTGGATGAGCACTTTACACAGACATTTCTAAATTATCTGGAAGGATTTCTACTTTAGAGAAGAATTTAAAGATGAAAAGATGAAGTTTAAAGGGGGTGAAAGATGGTGTTTGAGGGAGAGTGTTGAACAGAACGGCATTCTCCGGGCTTTCTTCAGCTTCTTCCTTACAGTACACTTAGGTGGTGAAATCGACTCTTTTACCTGGAGATGTCTCAGGCGAGATTCCGTTTAACGCACCCTTTCAGCGTCTCCGTAGGATGGCTGTGAACCATCCGGAGTAATGGCGAGATTCTGTCCGACACAAGCTCACCTCAGTGGAAAATGTTATAATCCCATGAAACTCGGAAGAGCTCTGTGGTCATGTCAGGGTCTTCCCGGCTCCCACAGCAACTGCCAGCACTAGGACATATCAGAACTGTCCGCACCACCGAACTTCTCCAAACCCACAGAACTGGGTAAACCAGGAAGTACCGACATTTTAAAGAGCTCTTTTCCCGGTTTATTCGGGAGTCTCGGATTGGTCCAAAACAACCAGACAGGGGTGTGTTTTGTGATGTAAGAGGGTTACTAAAAGTCAGAAGACAGCAAGAATGTTATTGAACAGATTAAACTGTTCTCACAGACAGAGAGTGTTTTGTTTTGGCGAGTTTTAGAAACAGGTGCAAAAACCCCCCTGTTGACGTCTGAGAGGATGTAAAAACAAGGCAGTTGTTCCAACACATGTCTGCTTCGACTCCTGACCTCGGAAAACGCACACTTGCTCATTCAAAGACAGAAATCAGAAAATGCATAATTACTCTGTAACAGCTTTAACATGAATTCTACCTTTGCATAAGCATTAAAAATCATTACACTGTTTCACAGTTAATAAAATTGATTAGTTCACTGCAACATCTAAAATGGTTTGAACTAAGACACATTGATTATCAACATTTGTAAAATAGTAATGATAATAAAAAGAGAGTGTTCTTCCACTTGATTTTCAAGAAAGAGAGTCTCAGGATGGGTGAACCTGTATTTCTGGATTCAAATCAATGAAATGACAGTTCCTGTCCCACAAGGTTCTTAAGGTCAAGGGTTTTGACCTTAGGCTTAGTCTTGACATCAGGTTAAGTTCACTACAGTCCCCCCTTTGGAAATCATCACCTGTCCATGGGGATGAATTCCAACTATGAACTTACGCCTTCAATTGTCCTTGAAGCTTGATGTAATCCAGCAAAGAAACAAGAGTCAAGAGTAATCCAGCAAGGAAAACAAAAGTCAAAAGTAATCCAGCAAGGAAAACAAAGTCAAGGTAATTCCACAATGTTCTTGGTAATACCATTGTGTTGATTATAATTCCATAACATCTTGATAATTCCATTGTAGCACTGCTTTAACCCCTTGGAAACAGAGTCTGTAATCCATTGGAAAAAGTCATATAATCCACAACGGTAAATCCACAACGATTGGAAGTGTTGATTGATCAGCATACAGAGGGGTACCCTTGGATTGAACTGAAGATGCGGCCACTGGATGAAGAGTGGAGACCAACGTCAGGATTGCAGGTCGCCTCCAGCGAAGGTCGTCTCTGGGCGACGTCCAGTCGGTGCCGTTCTGGTTCAAATGTGACATGCAATTATGTGGTTTAAGGTGGGCTTATGAAGGGGATTTTACATAAGGCCTTAAACTATATGCACCTGGTGTGTAAGCTATTATGGTTGGGAACAGCTACAGCCACCAGTTAAGGGGTGGAACATGCTGAAAAGGGGTAACTACAGGGGTTTATACCTGTAGTAAAGGGTTCCAAACTATTTTTCCATTCCTAACTTGGTTTAAGTTAGCTTTACATGGTAAAATATAGTTTGGTTCAATTGTCTGTTGTCTTTTAGACGAACGACTTGAGATTGGGTGTTTGGTTTCCCCATAAATATTTTGGAAGTCTATGGCGAGACTCATCAAAAAGAATTAGCTACCCCCCCGAATAGAATTGTTCGAGTAGGTTCGGCTTAAGCGTTGTGAGATCAATGTAGATTATGGTACTTAAGGTAGCAATAATATACATTGACTCCGCAAAGATTGCAATTTAGCGAATGAACTGCATGTTGGCATGGTTAAAGGCCTCTTAGTCTCTAACTTAACTTACACACAAGATTCATTCTTACCTCAGAAACAACCAAAACCAATTCAACAACGTTTCAACACCGACAAGAGTAGTGACTAAGCAACTAAAAACATCGTTTCACTGCTTCACCTCACCCTGGTTGTCAGTTTCAGTCACGCTGTCCCGTGTGAGTGGCTTCTTTGCAGACCCGCATACGCGAGGCATAATCATATCGAGGTGCGCTGCATGGCGATCCACGTCAACTCGGAGTGACGTTTGGCCCCGGAACAGGGATGCGAGTATCCCACACAATACGAGGGTTATCGTGATTAGCAGGGCTATGATTAACGTGTCCGCGCTTGACCACGCATAGGTGATTGGTTGGATCGGGTTCTTAATTGTGGACCTGAGGGACTTGAGAACTCGGTTTATTGGTTCCACGTCGACGACTTGGGTGCCTTCAAAACGGATCCTTCCCAGAGTCTCTGGATCTATGTCTATAGACATATTCCCCAGGTACTCTGAGTCATCCAGAGTCGCGTCCCATTGTTCCGGATCGAGGTGATAGAGCGTCAAATCACCAATGTGTATGGTTGTCCCCTGGGGAACACTGATCCACATTGTTTTGTCCGGTAACGTCAAAGGTCTATTTGCCCCGGGTTGATCGTAGGCTATGATCGCCTTTCTTTGAGGAGCGTTCACTAGCCAACGAGAGCCAATTATTTCCGCTTTTGCAGCTTTAGCCAGGTGTCGAGGCGTTACGGTCGTTGAGCACTTAGAATTTTCCGGAATAGGTGTCAACCCGCATAAGCCCGCGGTTTGATTCCACACAAACGGCTTACTCGCGCACAGATAATGTATCTCCCGAGTGAGAACACACATCTGAAGGTTTGGAGCTAGATAAACTGAGGGGTTATCGTCGTGGTACGCAACCATCTTTGGTGTGTCAATTTGAACATGGTTTTCACCGTGCCAATTGCCAACATTAACAACGTCCCTGAGTCTGTATATGCCATTTGAGGGAATTATCGGTAGGTTGATAATGAACGCCATTTCAAACGTTTTGTGATTGACGTAGATTGGAATTGCGCTACCGAGAGTGTAAGCCAGGTGAGCCTATATTTGCGTGACTCTTTCGCGCGTAGCGGAGCTGAGGATGTCGTTCACCATCTGTAGAGAGACTAGATACGGTGGGATCCTACCGGTGGCTAGTGTATCTACCGACGAACTGATATCTCTAAGCATGTCAGCAAAAATCCTATCCATTAGGTGTGCGACAGCGTAATCCACTTCAACCTTAAGGGCTAACTCATTTACCGCATGCACGAGGGCTTTGATTTCTTGGGTGGCACCCAAGAGGGTGAAGATTACCAGGAGTGGTACCATCATTGTCCTATGGAAACACAAAGAGATAGGTCTTAGCTTCGTAATGGTCAAGGGTAGGTCCTGTGAATTTAAACTATGGTTAAGTTTATTATCCATTAGTTATCTTCTGCTTGGATGACCCTTATTCCCACGAGGTCAGATTTTGTGAGATCTTTGTCTCCTGAGGAGTTATTGCACGCCTTGTGTGGTTTAACCTGGTTACGATGTACCCATTTAACAGTTGGCTCTTTTTGGCCTTTACTGATTTTTATCTGATAGACAACTGGAGACAGTTTGTCGGTTATCAGATGGGGTCCAGTCCATCTAGGCATCAGTTTACGGGCGGGAGTTCCGGTCCCGGACTCTCTTCTCCCAGTTTTGGGGGCAAACGTGTAGTACCAGACCCTGTCTCCCACTTGGAGTTCCTTGTGAGAGGCCTTTTGGTCGTAGTACGCTTTGCGTCCGTCAGCTGATTTTTCCAGGTTTTTCTGTGCGAAAGCAAAAGTGTTTTTAAGGTGTTTTTCCAAGTCTTTCATGTATTGTTGTGTAGTGTAGGCTGTTGCCATGGCAGCATCGCCTGGTTGGTACAACAGGTGTAGAGGGAGAGTCATTTGTCGACCCGTCATCATCTCGAAAGGAGAGATGCCAGTCGACATGTGTGGAGTGGCCCTTATGGCCATGAGGACCAGAGGGAGTTTCACGTCCCAGTCCTTGTGTTTTGCGGCTACGTATTTTTTCAGAATACTCACCACAGTCCTGTTTGCTCTCTCAACCTGGCCTGAAGCCTGTGGGTGGTAGCCAATATGGAAGTTGGCTTTGACGCCTAGCGTCTTCCACAGTTCCTTCATTACTTCACCTGTGAAGTGTGTACCTTGGTCTGAGTTCACCCTAAGGGGAAGTCCAAACCTTGAAAATACATGATTCATTAATAACATAGCAGTGGTTTGTGCTGTGTCATTAGGGGCTGGTAGACATTCTACCCATTTGGTAAACGCGCAGGTTACCGTGAGAAAATATTTATTTCCTCTAGAGGTCTTAGTGAGTGGTCCGACCCAGTCAATCTGGAGGTCCGACCATGGAAATGCAATGCCTCTACTATGCAGTGGTGCTCTGTGAAGTGGTCTGGATGGTTGAAACTGGCCACAGATCAGGCACCCTTTTATGTAGTCTTTGACATCCTTTTTCATTCCAGGCCAATAAGCAATCTGTTTTAATGCTTTCAGCGTGGCATTGTCACCCTTATGTCCTGCGGACGGAAGGTCATGTGCATTAACCCCAGTTCTTTCACCTCCTGAGTGGCAGGGCAGAACTTACCTCTCACACCGGTTCCTGATCCAGCCAAATGAGACCTGCTATACTTAAGGACCTGTGGTTCAGTAGATCTGCGCTGGAACATTTGAAACCTTGGGTCTACAGCCCCGTATCCTAAACCAGATAAGAAACTATACTAGGCTGTACTCCTTGTGCTGTCCTAAGTCCTGATTGAATGTGCGAATCTATAAAAGTTCTGTTTTCCTGAGCACCATCTAACTTAGCTTCCAGTGGGATCTAAATGTTGGAACCACTTGCCTCAGCACCTTGTCCTCTTACTGGGTCAGCTTATGAGTTTCTGTCCTGCCACACTCCTACAAACCAATACTTAGCTCATCTGCTCCTGTTCCAACACTAGGGCTTTAATAGACTACTCGACACTAATCGACACGTCGATTCCTAGGACATCTCACGAGTTTTTAAATTTCACGTTGAGTATTCGCAGTTGCATCATTACGTCGCAGTTACGTCATTGTATCACGTGTCACGTGATCCACACCGGGTGCAGGCAGCTACAAAATGGATTCCTTCAAGCAGATGGATGACGCGGAGCAGGCCCAGTCTTGGCAAACAGGTAGAAACGCATCAGTAGTAATGAAATATTTCACTAAAGATGAATCTTCCAGTTTAACTACCACAAGGAAACAGAAAATGAATCAACTTCCTGAATGTTTGGAGCTTGTTGCAAACTGGTGTTACACCATATTCTGTGATCACCATATATTGTGATCGTAGGAGGTGGTGTTGCATGCACCGTTGCAGGTCACAGAATATGGTGTAACACCGGGTCCAGTCGACCGAACCAGAACCAGCTTCCTCTGACCTTGTTTCAAAAACAAAAGGCAAAATATTAATATAACAAAAAATATTAATCTCTAAACCTATAAAAAGCTATAAACATATTAATCTCTAAAACTAAACCTAATGCGCACCACCGCAGGCGGTGGTGCGGGTTGGTGGCCCGCCTCACTGATTTTAGTTTCGTTTCTTTGCATGTCACATGTTTCTTTCACTTTTGCAGCTTAATAATAATAACTAATAGTATTGATTTTCCTGTGAAAACCTGTGTATGATAAATGGTAGGAGCATAATATATGTGCCCTATGTTTTGTTGCTATTTTTTTGTGTGTAAATAATAAATGACGGGGGGGGGGGGGGGTGTGCAGTTTTATTCATTATTTTTTTTATCTTTTGAATCTTTTTTTTGTGACACTTAGAATTATTGTCTGAGTGTCAAAGTGATGCCCAACAGATTTACTTTCACAAGCAGAGCATTATGGCTGGCCTTAATGCTCATTCATTTATTCATTTGTTTTTTTATTTTTTGCATCTTGAACTCCTATGATGTCATCAACTACTCGACGTTTATTATGTTAATGTTGACTTTAAAAAATATGCAGTTGTTCAACACCTATTGAACACCTGTTGAAATTCTATTCCCTCCTCTCCTCACCTATAACTAAGACAAAAAATGTAAGGATACACTCTGACTACCAAGGATTCTTCAACACCCATTGTGAGATAATTACGTTCCCATCCGCTTGTCCACAGATTCATTCCTGAGTTCCTGTTTTCTCATTCTTCACTGTAAATAAAGCTCAATTACCTTTTCATGGTTGTCTCTCTTGCTGTCGGTTTGTCTACTCTGGGTGAAAACTGTGTAAATCATAGGGGCAAATGTGGGTTGAGGCAGGTATGGGTGCTTCACATTTCCCTTCCAAATTTTTGATGTAATGGTCCAGTGATTCAACCCAGCGACCTTCTGATCACTGGCTTGCCTTCTCTATCTGCACCACCACTCCCCCAAAAATAAAATAGCAAAAACCCGTATACAGTAGTCCCTCGTTAATTTTGGAGGTTCCGTTCCCAGACCCCCCCAGGAATATGTAAAAAATCATGACATAGGAATAGTAGTACAAGTAGTACATTTTATATATATAGGCTTTATAAACCCTCCCCACACTCTTGCAATATTGTAAACAATGTTCTATTTTGTATAGGCTTTGCCCTTTAAGGCTATCGCTAGTGGGTTTATCCCTTCATGCGAAGCACAGCAATGAAAACTTTAGTCCATGCCCACCTGCTGTGTGGGCCTCACCCCCGGTCCATATAAATTATGGTGAGACCGGGTAATTGGATCCCATTTTTTCTTCAGCCAGCTAGCTAGCACTGTCAGAAGAACGAATAAGGAAAAGTTGTCCAGCTTTGACCGGCACAACCTTTGCTAAGGATGCCTGGGTCTCCGCCATGCCAACCTCCTGCCGTCCCGATGAGCTCTTCCTCCCCGAGGAGGAGCAGAGACGAGCAGCCTTGTTCAAGGTAAGTGCCGAGGAATGCTTTTGCGTGGTGGGCCGCTACCCTCTGGATGACGCCATCGCCATTTTTGACGTTTTTTTCCTCGCGGTGAATCGACTGATTCCCTGGAAAAAGGCGATGTTAGTAGCAGCTCCGCTGAGTGATTTTTTTCCGTGGAGGGCCGCTACTTGCTGGACAACGCCACCGCCTTTTCTAACATGTTTTCCTCACGGTGAATCAGATGATTTCTTCGAAAAAAGCGTTGTTGGCAGCAGCTCCGCTGAATGTTTGTCCGTGATGGGCCGCTACTCGCTGGATGACACCATCACACTTTCTAACGTTTTTTCCTCGCGGTGATCATCGCGGATGAGTCCCTCAAAAAAGGCGAAGCGGGCAGCAGCTCCGCTGAGTGTTTTTTTTCCGTGGCGGGACGCTACACGCGGGACAACGCCACCGCCTTTCTTTGACGCAGAGTCATGCAGTGAATCGGATGACTCCTCCGAGAAAGGCATAGCTGGAAACAACCTCACTGCCCCTTCCCTCCTGGAGAGCGTAATTACAGAAGAAGAGAGGTCGAATGGATGCTCAGCCACCTCGGATCTTCTCACGTTGGCGACCACACAGCTCCCAGCTGTCGGCGTACTCCTCTCAGAGTTGCCGGGTATAATCCAGGAGGCTGCTAACACAAGGGTCTTTCCGTCCCTCACCTCCCTCCGCCCTGATCGGATGATCTGGCAGGAAGGTTTGGCTCCACCCCGGCTCGTCGCCCTGATCCCATCTTGCCTCGCTGTCCAGCTGTGATGTCACACTGGAACAAGGCTGCAGCTGGGCCTGGCAAGCTGAAGACATCCGTCTCCACCTTCGCCTCCATCTCCAGAGTAGAGGGTTTTTACCGATCAATGCTTTTTTCCCTCGGTTCTCCCCCCTGGAGCCAAGCCTGGTGGAGGTGCTTGGGGCCAAAGCTTCCAGGATGGACCGGCAACCTATCCATCCAGAAAAGTATGACCAGAGGGTGACAAAGCTCTCCAACCGAGCTCACCAGTACACATTCCAGGCAGTCGTGGCGAACAGCAACAACACTCTGCTGGCCTATAGCATCTCAAAGAGCCTGGGAGAAGCAGACCTGCTGGAGGAGACAAAGAGCTCTCTCTGTAAAGCCGCTGATGTCATCTTAAACATGTGTGCCACCTGTTAACTTATTTTATACATGAATATTTCTGTTCATTGCCCTGACACGACTTCTGTTGTGACTTGGTGCTGTATAAATAAACTGAACTGAATTAAATCTGATGAACCAGATTCTACAAAAACATTTATATTTTAATCTAAAAAAAGTTAAGTCTGGTCCTCTGGACATTCAAAAAACAAAACAACCACAAAAAAAAAAAAAAAACAGAACATGTAGAGACATTTCTTCTTTCATCTGAAAGACTTTTTCAGTCTGAGGTGCTGTATTCAGCTCATAGCTATTTATATAAAACAGAGCTGAATACAGCTCCTCAGACTGAAGAAGTCTTTTGGATGAAAGAAGAAACGTTTCTACATTTCTGTTTTTGTTTGTTTTTGAATGTCCAGAGGACCAGACTTAACTTTTTTAGATTTTTCTTCATGGATTATTGAGCATGCATCAGGATATCAATATTTAAAATTCTACATTTTTCTTCATCATTTGATGTATTTGCACTCATTGTGATTTTGTTTCTTGTATACAATTTTTTTTCTTGTATACAGATTATTTTTTTAGCTTTGAATTAAAGTTTAGCTTTGATTTAAAGCTTTAATTTAAAGTGTAATGCTTGTTTTGTGATTTGTACATCTGTGGGTTAGAATAAGTTGAACCAAAGGCTGTGTCTCTTCTTTAAACGTTTGAGGGAAATATTCCCGAGAGATCCAATAATTTTGTCTTTTTTATAATTTTTTCAGTTGAATTAACTTTAATTAACAGATTATTTGATAAAATCAAAGGGAAAACAGGATTTCACGATAAAGCCGGCACCGTTTATTTATTTTTAATTTTCACTGATTAAAAAAACTTATATTTTACACATAAAATGTAAAAAAAAAAAAAAACATTTCCACCCCCCGTCCCTCCATCCCGGTCATCCCGCCTGCCAGGGCTCGAATCCGGCCTTTGTGAGCAGGCGAGGCCGGGGCTCGAAGTTCGGCCTCGCAGGCTTCAACGGCTCAGCAGCTTGTATGCCAGCGCTTGCTCAAATTTGATAGTCGTCACCAAACATAAAAAACGCCTGGACTTCAGAATTAAACACGGCATTGTCATTATTGCTTTTAAAATCTGCCAGAGCGGTGGAAACTGAACCCAGAAGTGGTCCATGGCGCTCATTCCAGCACCTTCTACAGTTCTGACTTGGCTCGGCGGAGCCGAGCTTCCAGAAAGTAATCCCGGCGCTTCAGTGGTGATAGGTTCTGTTGCCTCACCTCCCAGCGTTCCGGTGAGGGCAGAGTCTGATGCCTCACCGTCACTCCAAGCTGCTACTGCTTAGTCCAGCAAGACTGAATCACTGGAAACCAGTCTCCGGTGCCTCCGCGAGGGCGGATCCCGTTGCCTCACCTCCCAGGGTTCTGGTGAGGGTGGAACCCAACACCCCACTGTCGCTCCAAGCCTCTACTCCTTAGTCTGGTGAGACTGAGCCTCCTGAACCTAGTCCCGGTGTCTCCTCAGGGGTGGGTCCCATTGCCTCACCTTCCAGGTTTCCGGTGAGGTCGGACCTTGACCCCTCACCCCCGTATAGAGCTCCTCTTAAGACTGGACCCAAGACTCCTCAGCTCCAACCCAATGAATTATCTAAAATAAACCAGATTAAACAAAATCTCCTTTTCTCTACTAAAAATAACCTGGACTGTTTGGACACTATACTCTCACTCGCAGAGTCTTACACTCCCAACCCGTTCTCATCTTAATTCCAGAGTATCAGCAGCTTCTTACTTGAATAAGAACTTTGAAAACAGAACCTGATTCTGTTCTAGTACCTGTCCCATTTCCAGACATGCACGTCCCTGATCCTGCCCCAGAGCCAGACTCTCCTGTTCCAGCGTTAGACCCAGTCCCAGAGCTTGACTCGGCTCCCGTTCCGGTCCCAGACTCTTCAGCCAATAACTCTCTAATTCCACCTCCAGAGGACCCCGCACCTGCTGCAACCCCTGTAGTGGCTTCCATGACAGTCCCCAAAGTCTCTACACCGCTGGCAGTCTCTGCATCTTGTGAGGGTCAAACTCAGCCTACAGGTCCTGCTCACCTTGGGTTCGCTCCCTGTCCTGGTCCAACTGATGGGATTCGTGTTTCTATGTATCGTCCCGACTCCACGACCTGTCCAAGTCCTACGTCCCACCCAGGCCAACTTCCTGGTCTGTCCCAGCCTGCCGAGGTCTTCACTGCCACCGAAGACTTAGCCGCCGAAAACTTAGCTGCAAAAAGACTCAGCCGCCGAAGACTCAGCTGCCGAAGACTCAACCACCAAAGACTCAACCGCCAAAGACTCAACTGCCTAAGACTCGTCCACCGAAGACTCATCTGCCGAAGACTCAACCGCCGAAGTCCCAGTCACCAAAATCCCAATCGCCTAAGTCCAAGTTGTCAAAGACTCAGCCGCTGAAGAAGCAGCCGCCAGTCTAAGCCGCCGAAGTCTCAGCCGCCGAAGATTCTGCCGCCAAAGACTCAGCTGCAGCTTCAGAGGTCTCAACACCTGTCTCAGCAGTAGAGGTCTCAACGTCTACTGAGGGCCCCAGGTCTGCCGACACTTCCACGTCTACTGAGGGTCTCAGGTCTGCCGACACTTCCACTTCTACTGAGGGTCCCAGGTCTGCCGACGCTTCCACATCTACTGAAGGTCCCAGGTCTACTGACGCTTCTGTGCCTCCAGAGGGTTCCACGCCAGTAGCGCCTCCAAGGGATCCTATGCCAGCGGCACCATCAGTAGATCTGAGTTCAACGTCTCCACTTTTCATGTCTTCATACTCCACGTCAGCTCCTGATCCTGCTGCAGAAGATCCGAGCTCTCACGTCTCCTACTCCGAGGGAGTCCTGGCAGATGCTCCTCACGTCTCCTGTGCTGAGGGGGTCCTGACGGATGCTCCTCATGTCTCCTGTTCCAAGGGGGTCTTGGCAGATGCTCATCATGTCTCCTGCTCTGAGGGGATCCTGGTGGACGCTCCTCATGTCTCCTGTTCCGAGGGGGTCCTGGTGGATGTTTCTCACGTCTCTTGTTCCGAGGGGGTCCTGGTGGATGTTTCTCACATCTCCTGCTTTGAGGGGGTCCTGGCGGACGTTCCTCACATCTCCTGTTCTGAGGGAGTCCTGGTGGACGCTCCTCACGTCTCTTGCTCCGAGGGAGTTCTGGCGAACACTCCTCACATCTCCTGTTCCATTGGGGTCCTGGCGGATGCTCCTCACTTCTCTTGCTTTGTGGAGATCCTGGCAGATGCCCCTCACGTCTACTACTCCGAGGGGATCCTGGCGGACGCCCCTCCCGTCTCCTGCTCTGAGGGAATTCTGGCGGATGCTCCTCACGTCTCCTGTTCCAAAGGGGTCCTGGCGGATGCTCCTCACGTCTCCTGCTCCGAGGGGTTCCTAGTGGACGCCCCTCATGTCTCCCTTTCCGAGGGTGTTCTGGAGGATGCTCCTCACATCACCCATCTCAATGGGGTCCTAGAGGACGCCTCTCATGTCTCCTGTCATCTTGGGGTCGTCACACCTATACCTGAGACCTCTAGGTCACCTGCAGTCTCAATAAAAGCAGCAATCTCCCTGGGCTCATCAGTTTCTACATCTCTTCTTGCCCCTGTGACAGCTGTGGGACCCACACCTGAACCTATGGTCCCTTCAGTCCTTTTTCCCCACACCAGGTGGTCATGGTCTTATAAGGTGTCCATCACCATGGAAGTCCACAAAGTCTGGTGCTTTGTGCTGGACAACCTCCCGGCCACCCGTCTGACATGTTCCAGGGTGTTAAACAGCCTCCCGGCTGCACTCCTGACCAGCTCCTGAGCTTTGGACAGCCTCCCAGCTGCCTGCTGGACCTGCCCTGGCCTGTTGGACGGTCTCCCGGCCGGCCGGCGGATTTACCCCAGCATTTTGGATGGCCTCCTGGCCGCCCACCTGAACTGTAACCAGCCTAGGGACGGTCTCCTGGCCGTCAAGACATTCTTTGTGTTCCCTGGTTTTGTTTTTTAGTCTAGATCCCAGGCTCTTGTCCTGTCGTTTTTTTGTTTTGCCCTCGTGTGTTCCTTGTGCCTCCCCATCCTTGCGGTACCTCCCTCCTCCTGCCCAAGTCTTTTTGGGATGGGCCCTTTTTGGGATGCCAGGAAGCATCCTTGTGGGGAGAATATTGTAAGGATGGTACCTCTATGTCTTGTCAGTTTCCCTGTGTCTGTACTCCCAGTAATTACCCTGATCAGTTCCACCTGCATGTCCTCCAGGTGTTTGTAATTTGTCTCGTCTTGTCTATCTGTATATAAGCCTTGGTCTGTGTCTCAGTCTTTGTCAGTGCATCGTCTGGTATCCTCCTGTGTCCCTCGTGTTTCCTGACCCGTAAGTGTTTGCTACCTCGTCCACTGTTTATTTCTATTATTAAAGCGTTTTCTTATTTTACATCCTGGCCTCTGTTTCCTGTCTGCACATGGGTTTGTTCATGTTCAGCTCAGCCTGAAAATCTTGACACACGCTGCGTTAGGAAGGGCATCGGGTGTAAAATAATTGCCAAATCTTTGTTTACTTGCTGTGGCAAACCCTGAAAAAGAGTGCAGCTGAAAGTAACTATCAAAATTAATTGGTGTATGTGTGCTAGTATACAGTGATACTTGTCCTTCTATTTCAGATTCAAACTGCTCTATCTTTTCATTCAATAATTTTTAGGAGTTTATTTATTTATTAATTTATTTGGTCAACAACTTGCCATTCAAGGATGATGGTGGGTCCAAAAGCCATGCCCTTGGCCCACATCACACCTACCTCTGCCAACTTTTCACCCACCTTCATGGTCACTCTCATGAAAATATGAGGCTGTCACCTCAAATTTTATTTTATGTTTTCATTAATAGAGCTCTTGTACAGGTGTAAAAAAATATATACAGCGGTAGGGCTCTAGAATTAGAGAAAGAACAATACATTGAAACAAAGTTTGACAGGTTCAAGTTGCCCAGAATATTTCTGCCGATACTTTCAGAGAAAATCTGTTGCTCAAGTTTTTTTTAAGCCTGTTCAAATTCCAAGTGACAAAACTACGAGCCTCTACATCTTACGTTAAGAAGTTGAGAAACTCAAGAATGTTGTGAGAAATTTTGGAACAATTTTTTCATAAATTCTGTTAGCTAACTAGTCACCAACAGTCACAAGCCAGTGAGATACTAAGCTAAAAGTCAGAGCACTGCTTTCATAAGACTCTAATTAATGGTATATATTGTATGTAAGTTCACTTTAACATCTAACAGATCAATTGAGCTAGCTATCATTATCTTTGTCATAGACGCATTGTTGCATAGACGACCGAGCAGCTTTGACAAATAAAATAAATTATGAAATGAAGAAGTAGATTATTTTTTGTAGACAACCCAAACTAAAGAGGTTGACTTAAAACGTTTCTGCAATTTTCATTTATTATTTAACATTTTGGCAATTTGATTTGACTAAAGTGGGCAGCGGCAGCACGGTGGCGCAACTGGTAGAGCTGCTGCCTCTCAGCGAGCAGGTCCCTGGTTCAAACCCCGGTCCAGGGGCCTTTCTGGGTGGAGTTTGCATGTTCTCTCCGTGCATGCGTGGGTTTTCTCCGGGTACTCCGGTTTCCTCCCACAGACCAAAAACATGCATGTTAGGCTGATTGGTAACTCTAAATTGTCCCTAGGTGTGAGTGAGAGAGTGAATGGTTGTTTGTCTCGTTTGTCTCTATGTGGCCCTGTGATGGACTTGCGACCCGTCCAGGGTGTACCCCGCCCCTCGCACAGTGATTGCTGGACATGGGCACCAGCGACCCCCGTGACCCAAAATGGAATAAGCGGGCAAAGAAAATGGATGGATGGATGGATAAAGTGGGCAGCACAGTGGCTCAGTCGGTAGAGCTGTTGCCTCTCCGCGAGAAAGGTGCCAGATCAAATCCCAGCTGGGGGCCTTTCTGGGTGGAGTTTGCATGTTCTCTCTGTGCATGCGTAGGTTTTCTCCGGGTACTCTGGTTTCCTCCCACAGACCAAAAACATGCATGTTAGACTGATTGGTAACTCTAAATTGTCTCTAGGTGTGAGTGAGAGAGTGAATGGTTGTTTGACTCGTTTGTCTCTATGTGTCCCTGTGATGGACTGGAGACCTGTCCAGGGTGTCCCCTGCCTCTTGCAGAGTGATAACTGGACATGGGCACCAGTGATATACCCCCCCCCCCCCCCCCACACACACACACACACACTACCAAAGAAGGTAAAAGATAATGGATGGATTTGACAAAAGCATGATCAAACTGAGATTTCAAAATTTTATTAGAGTTTAGCTTGACTTGGCTCAGATTTTTTATTTTATTTTAATATTTTTTACTTTAATTAAAGCATAACACACAACTATTCTGGTTTATTTTTGGCATTCTAGCAACAGAATAACCAAACTGTTCTTTGGTCTAACTTATCACATCAGAAAATCCTTTGACTTATTTTGAGTATGCAAAATATTTATGCTTATAATTTAACAATTATGAACGACGACATGACAGCAACACCAAAACCCTTTTGTCTCTGAGGTTTTTGAAATTATTCCATTTTAATGCATAACGGTGATAGCGCCTTAACCAAGCCCAATATTCTTAACACCATAACTGACCCCTGACAGATGCTACTAATGTTTACTTTGTTACCCTAAAGATGCACCTTTAAAAAAAGACAAGTGTTTTAAAAATCAATGCATTTTTAAATTGCAAAAATAACCAAGTGGTACGCTGATGTCCCCTGTCACTGAATGGTTTGAATAGTGAATGTTTGTAGTTTTGAGATTGATGTTTTTCTGGAATGGAACTGAACAGGAACTGCAAGTACATCTTAATGTTTTTGGTGCCAGATATTAGTTGAAGTTACACTAGAAGAAAAGAAATGGGTACAAAGTAACAAATCCTGGTTAGTGATGGAAGCAATTTCATCCACCACCAGGCACTACGGCAGAGCCAAAGGGTGGCCAATGGTGGCCTTGACCATCATATATTATTCACTGGCCACACCACCAGCCACCCCAATTATTTGTGGAAACTATACTGCATTTCCAATTCCCCCTCTTTGATCCGTGATAGTGACAAGTGAAAATAGAAAACAAATAACACTGAAAACCAACTTGTTCATCCAGAAACACTCGTGACATTTTCTGTGTCTCCTACCTAAACTTTAAATTGATGTTGCTGGCACAAAATGTCAGACAAGAAATTATGATAAAGTTACAATCGGTGTCATGAAAATTGATGCAAAGGAACCTGAACTTGTTAAGTCAAACCGCAATAAGTTGAAATAATGTGTTGGTATTTTAGACAACAGAGGCATAAGCTGGTCCAAAAAGATTCTATCACAGAACAAAATCATTGGTCAATCCAATGCTGTTCAGTGTCTTTGAACCCAGCATTAAAGGCAGAGCGAGGTAGGAAAGTCAGCTGCTGGCAAGCTAAGCCCACCAGCTCCACCAGTCAGAGATGCACATACAGGTTGTCACATCCAAGAGCGTTAAAGAAACTGAACATACAGGACAGCATCAACAAATTCTGTTTGAGAATATGCCTCAGTTACAAAAGGTGTTATGAGGAAACTCTATTACATAAATGCTAAACTGGCCTTAGAAATATGAATAAATAAAATCAAATAAAATAAATGTCCTTCATTACTGTGAATAAACCCATTGATGTAAAATGTGTGAAACGTTTGAGACTTCACGTTGGAAAAACAGAAACCTTTGTCAGAGTAAATTCACCCATATTTTTGTGAAGCTTTCATTCAGAATGATTGGAATACATCTAAAACAAATTACATAAAAATTCAGAAAAAAAAGCCAACTTCTAATTTTATTTTTTACATATTTTATCAACTTTGTCCATATAATGGGAATGTAAAACAATTAAAAAAAATCAATAAAAAAGATTAAATTGCAATTGAAATAAAATGCAAAGGTTGGCAAATCTCATAAACCCTTTTATTTAAATTCAGGATGGAACAGTAAAAATGTCATATGTTTAAATTAAGATACTGTACTATTTTTAAAAAGAAGAATGTGATAACTTTAATTTCCATGGCAGCAATACATCACAAAAAAGATAGGGCAATTTTTGCCCCACTAAATCATTTACTGGCAGCACGGTGGCACAACTGGTAGAGCTGCTGCATCTCAGTGAGCAGGTTACTCTGGTTGAAATCCCGGTCCGGGAATATTTCTGGGTGGAGTTTCACGTTCTCTCCATGCCTGCATGAGTTTTCTCCGGGTACTCTGGTTTCCTCCCACAGACCAAAAACATGCATGTTAGACTGATGGTAACTAAATTGTCCCTAGGTGTGAGTGAGAGACTGAATGGTTGTTTGTCTCTATGTATCCCTGTGATGGACTGGAGACCTGTCCAGGGTGTACCCCACCCCTCGCACAGTGATTGCTGGACATGGGCACTGGTGACCCCAGTGACCCAAAAAAGAAGTGGGTAAAGCTAATGGATGGATGTATAAATCATTTACTGCTTTGTCAGTATGTAAGTTCTAAAGCAACCCAGTTGCTTTGGGTTTTACAGTGGAATGTAGACATATTCTTGTCTGAAGTAGGATTCTATCTATTCAACCATTTGGAACCTTCTTTGCTGGATTTCTTTTGTCCTTTGATGAGCAAAATATATTTTATTGGTGAGAGGATTCAACAGCAGGCAGACCAGTTTAGTACCCAAACTCAACTATGAAACTATGATGAT
>NC_056499.1:42933924-42947741 GCF_014905685.2 Nematolebias whitei | reverse complement strand
TTTAATTTTTTTTTACTTATTTTTGGAGTGGCCTTTTTTCCAGTGTGCTAGACTGCTCAATTTTATTTCTCCGGCTGACATAAATGGCTTCTTTTTTTTTTTGCTGTTGCCACAATGAAGTTAAACAGGTGGTATTTGTCTTTATACTTCTTGGAATATCTGTAACCAAGAATGAACATTTGCATAGATACAGTTTCATGATGTAATGCAAAAAATCTCTCAGAAAAATAAACAGAGGAACTAAACAACAACATAGCATAAAGCAGTGAAAGACATGTTCTCTCTGTAGACAAAAAGGGCACTCAGGACTCACTGGGGTTAATAATAAAACACAAATGAGTTTACAGCTTTGGCTCTATGTAGAACTCTCCTTGCAAATCCACTACTCTTTTTGCCAGTGGTGACTTGTAGAGTGCTTCTCCATTCCTCCTGATACAGAATGACAAACAGATGACTGTGACTGTGGTGGTTGTCATGCAATAGAAAAAGACAGTGGTGATAAATGTAGCATTCCTAAGTGACTATAACATCAGGAATAAGGAGTACAAGAAGCTTGAGAAATACCAAGGGCTGAATGAGGAAAAGCAGAAGTTGTGAAAAGTTAACACATGGGTAGTCCCAATAGTTATTGGAGCACTTTCCTTCACCCCCAAACTGAAAGACTAGCTCTAACAGATTCCAGGAACATCTTCAATTATTTCTGTCCAGAAGAGTGTAGTCTTAGTCAATTCAATTTAATTAAATTCAATTCAGTTTATTTATATAGCGCCAAGTCACAAAAGAAGTCATCTCAGGGCACTGAACAGAAATATTCATGTAAAATAAGAATTTAACATTATTTATCTGAGGATCAGACTGCTTTGAATTTAACTTCATCACAGAACTCTCATCTTGATCAAGCACAAAAGCGACAGTGGAACGAAAAAAACTCCCTCATGAGGAAGAAACATTTAGCAGAACCAGACTCAGGACAAGCAGCCATCTACATTGGCTGGGTTTGAGAGGAACAGGAAGGAGGAACAGATACACAATGGCAGGTCGAGAATCACATGTTCAGATAGAAAAAATATCCAATGAAAACTATTAAATTTAAACAATTAATTTTAGCAAATGAGATCAGTTTGTCCTCCACTAGTCTAAGTCTATGGCAGCATAACAAGCCAACCCTTATTATAGGATTTATCCAAAAGGAAAGTCTTAGGTCCAGTCTTAAAAATGTGTCAGCCTCACAGACAGAAACTGGAAGTTGGTTCCACAAGAGAGGAGCCTGAAACCGAAAGATCTTTATCCCATTCTGCTTTTGGAAACTCTAGGAACCATAAGTAAGCCTGCAGTCTGATAGCGAAGTGCTCTGCTAGGAAAATATGGAACAATAAGATCTCTAATATGCAAAGTATGATGGAGCTAGGGTGTTGAGAGCTTTGTAGGTTAGAAGTCCTAGGAGCAGCTAAGACAATGTGCACAACCCTCAAGCTTCCAGGTCTCTAGTAGAGGGCCTGATTTTAAGGTGAAGTGAAACTGCTCAAGTGGAAATGTTGCAATTTGCTTTGGGTTTGTTTCAGATGTAATGGACACAGGGACGAAAAACAAAGAAGAAAAGAAAGACAGACAAGTGGGAGAAGGGTTAAAAGGGAAAGAAGGAGATAGGAGTAAAGGAGGGAGAGAGAGAGAGGTATAGAGAGAACACAATCAACATCATTGAAGTCTGCATCTAGACCTGCGGAAAGAAAAACAACAAAACCACAACCACAAACAGCATCTATATAGTTATAGTTATAACATCATTGGAACGTATTGTATATGGTACATGGTAAAACAAGATGTATTTAGTGGCCACCGCAACCCAACTGAGTGTGTATCTGATAAAAAACTGAATCTAAACACTTGTGTGTGTATTTGCGGGTGAGCATGCTTGTCACTATAAGGTTTCTTGATAAGAATGTTCAATAAGGGGTGTGGAGACCCACAGATTTGTCCCCCCAGGACATGATGACAACGCAAAAAAGACCAGAGCCACAGACACCCAGCGGCCCCCAAGCCCTGAGCCTTGGAAGTCCCCCAACAGGGACAGCCACACCCCACCGCCCACTGAGATAAGCAGAGAAGAGCCCAGGGCAACCCTCAGCAGCCACAATGCAGAACCCCTAGGAGACCGGAGTGACAAGCACACAGGCCCTGCCAGCAACCCACTACACCAGAGCAGACCCGGCCATAGACACAGAGATCCGAGACCCAAGGTCCTACCAACCCCCAATAGAGGTCCGACAGAGCCAGAGGACTCGGGCCCCGGCAAGCAGCCACCCCCCTCACTAGAGAGCAAGTAGTGCCTGTTCACCCCTACAACCCTTGCCCAGAGCCCTAAATGTCTACATGCTATATTTGAGAGTGGGCACAGGTACCGGAGGTGAGATTGATTACACTTTGCATCACCTGCATGCCATCATGTGCCCACCCCAGACCCTATATGTGTGTGTCGTGAGAATGTTATAAGTGTCTAAGTTAATGCAACTTAGTCACAAATAATTCTGAAGCTGAACTCATCCTTCAAGTTGTATTTTTATTGCCGAGTAGCTGGTCTGCAGTTGATCTGGACTCAGTGTGGGCCAGATCCTGCGAACTACAGGCAACAGACAGCTGCGGGGTTCAGCCTGGTTCTGGTCGCGCTGTGCTGATCCGGACCAGGGCAGAGGTAATGGACTAAATCCTGGGCAGCCTTGCTCCTGGAGCGGCAACACGCACACGTCCAGCTGGATGGGGTTTCAGTCATGCTGCGCCGTGATGTTTTTCATCTATCAGGTCGGACGGAACAGAGTCGCTCTTGTTCTGCAGAGCCCTTGTAATTAAAATTTTGTAGCTAATGTACATATAAGTACAGTATGTTGTTAAAATTAATAGGTTTAACAGTTTAGATGACTGATTTGTGGGCTTCATTGCTGCAGGATAGGTCTTCAGAAACTAACCAAGTCAGAATAGAACAGAGTTGGACAAGTACAAGAGCTGTTGCTGTTCTGCAGAGCTAGTAAGTAAAATTTAGTAACATGTTGTTAAAATGACATAAGTTTAAGGATTTAGAAAATTCCAAGAGTGTGGGAAGTGTTTCTAAAGCTTTAGTATAAAGTTTACTTTACATGAACTTAAACGTGAACTTGGACTACTGTTTCCATACTTTGCAGGTTTTCATTTATCGTGGGGCTTCAGGGTACATAACCCCACGATAAACAAGGAACTAATGTATATATATATATATATATATATATATATATATATATATATATATATTGCACATACACACATTAGATTATTACATTATTATTATTATTATCACATCACATTATATCATTATTATTATTCTTTAATTTTATTCATTTTTGTTTAAAACAGGTCTCTCTTGGAAACGAGTCCTCGTGCCTGCAGTCAACCTACTTCACATATGGGGGGCAGTACTATTTAGGAAAAAACATGGGTGCTCTATGGAGTCTCCAGTTTCTCTTATTTTTGTTAACTTGTACATTAACTTGTACTCTCTGCACACTTAGAACTCTGCACACTTGAGACTCTCTACAGACTTGGGACTTTCTGCAGACTTGGGACTCTCTGCAGACTTGGGAAAGACCTTCAGGGATGTGAGGACCTCTGGTAGAGCATTGTAAATAACTCCCGCCCGGAGACATGGAGGTGGGTTGTTGTCAAGTCTCTGCCACTTCATTGGCTGAGGCTGACCCTCAGGAGGTTCAGCCTTGTAAGACTGAACAGGCACCACCAGAGGCAAAAGAGGAAAAGCTGGCAACACAGGAGAAATGCTGAGAGCAGGTGGATCATTACAGTCGACACCCACTGAGAGGTTGAGAGCAGGTGCGTCATTGCAACCGACAGCCACTGAGACATTGGAACGAGAGTGGCAGCGAGTAGAAAGTTCCCTGGGTTAAGAAGGAGGGGCAACTGTAGATATGACAAACTTGGTTAACATGTTCTTCATTACTTAAATGTTTATATAAAATCTCCTTATTTTACTTTTGACTCCTGAGCGCCACTCCTGTGTGAGTGACGGGTGCATGTTGACCAGATTGTACTATAGTGTTTTGCGAGAGGGACCCGGAAATTCAGCTTAACACAGGAGTGATATAAAATGATGTATTTAAAGTTCTATCAGGAGGCAAAAGTTCTGAGTGGGGAAAGTCAACAGTAAACCTGCAGAGCTTGATCACGAGGGAGGAAGGAGATACAGACATTGTCATGACGTCACAAGTGAGCAAGCCTGGAAGGTCTGACAAAATCTCTTCAGAATGAGGAGCTTATTTATGAGGTTGTGATAAAAACAGAAGTGAGGGTCATTCAAAAAAAAACCAGAAAAGTTGATAGGGCAATATCTTTGTGGTCATGAAATGTGTCAGGTACAAGAATGATAGATGCTTCAGTCATGAGACGATTAGACAATCTGGCAGGGACTTGGTGTGGATAGAGCGCTTATAAATAAAATGTAAGGCCTTCTTATATAAAATGTTTCTGTGCAGTGCCCTGGACTTCTGTTGTGACTTAGCACTATAAAAAAGAACTGAACTGAATTAATTTGAATTATATAGAGTGGGCAACAGATGCAGGGCATGACCATGACTGTGGTGGAGATGTGGGTGTGGCAGGTGGCAGACAGCAGAAATCATGACAGAGGAAGTAGAAAAGAGAGCCTTGGTGTCCTTTCCAGGGACACCACCGAGTCATCGGTTTAGGTATGCTGATGATACCTAGGTTAAAATTAAATCTGAGGAAGTCCAACATTTCATTGATCACATCAACTCTGTGGATAAATATAGTACATAAAGTTCACACCAGAAGATGTAAAAGATGGCAGGTTGGCTTTCTTGGAATGTGAGGTCTCAGTCTCTGATGGAGGACATTTGCAAACTGATGTGTACCACAACCCTTCCCACACCCACACAGACCAGTACTTAACGTATGACTCCCACCACCCTTTGGAGAACAAGTTAGGTGTCATCAGGACTGCACCACAGAGCAGAACATGTCCACACTAACTTTGGAGACAGGGAAACAAGAGACCCCACACAAGACAGGCCCTGGAGCAATACTGGTAAACTAACTGGGCCTTCCTGAAAGCAGAGAAGACATCTAAACAAGACTCCAGCCAGCCATCAGGTGAAAAGGAGGACCCTGGACCTAGACCCATGGTCATAATTATAATACATACATATAAGCTAAACTAAGAATACACTAAATACTAGTAGTACAAAAACAATATGCCGAACAACAGCAGCACGAACATGAGTCTTGTAAATGAGTCCTCGAGGCTCAATGGGATTTACCTGTCTAAATAAAGGTTGAATGAATGAGTCTGTGTAAGGAGATGAGTTCAAATGAACACAGCAGCATGGAATAAATCAGCAGCATGAGATCACCAACATGGATAGTCAGCATCACATATCAACAATCAAGTGGCATTATAGTGATTTTTTTCACAGTGGTAATTCTGATTAGGGATTCATGAGTCTAACAGCCTCAGGAGAGAAGCTGTTCCTCAGTTTAGTGAAGGGGTCACCAACACGGTGCCCGCGGGCATCTGGTCGCCTGCAGAGACCTCTTGATTCGCATGCGGGTATGTTCTAAAGATAGCACTCATCATCAAGGAGCACCACGTAAAAATCGTCATTAATTATATTTTAAAATTTAAGAAATAACATTTGCAAGGACGTATATTTGAAATGAAAATTATTCATAAAAATTTTAAATAGAAATAGTTTTATGTATACAGTTTAGCAATCTTGTCTTGGGTCAAACTCCAGAATCATGCATAGACCATTCCCATCTCTTCAGCAGCGCAACTACAAGCTAGTTTTATCTCCCAGAGGGGAAAATGGCAGAAAAACGTAAGAAAATACGTTTGCACAGTGACTGGGAGGAAAAGGTCTTTCACACTGTTGAAAGACAAGTGTGTCTGTGTCTCATTAGTGGGCTGTGGACAGCAAAACACAACGTGGAGCGACTGTTCAACAGCTAACATGTTAGCTTCAGTGCTAACTAGCCCCCTGGTGACTCACAACAGGCAGAAAAATGTCAGCGCTGAAGGCAGCTTTGAGCAGGCAGACGTTTTCATGAGGCATTTTCAGGTGTGGAGCTCTTGAAAGAAGCAATGATGAAATATGTGAAAAATAATTTATTTAAAATAGTAAAAGATGTGATGATTAGTTAAAATGAGTTTATATGTACAGCACTTTGTTGCAGCTGTGGTTGTTTTAAAGGGCATTATAAATAAAGTATTATTATTATGATTATTAAAATGCTGCAGATCTGAGGATCAATACTAATGTCACATGATTAATTTAAAAATGTCACTTTGTTTATTATATTACATTACTGATATTTTGTATCTTCAAGAGTTGAGTTATTCTGAAATGTCACAAATACAACAGTTAGTTCAAACAGGGCTTGATTGGAAGATTTTATTCTTGTTAGTTTCTTTAAAAAAAATGCTACAGATTTGTTTATAGTAAAAGGCATATTTTGGATGAATGTTACAAATGTGTTCATTCCTACAAAACAGTTAATGAAATATTTATAAAATACACTGAATTTCAAATGTTACAGATTGAGCTTAACGTAAAATATATAGTGTTTTATGTTTATATCAGTTAATAAGTCATCTATTATGCCGCCTTGTTTAGGACTGAAGCCAATCTCAGCTGCTTTTAGGTGAAGGCAGGGGACACCCAGGACAGGTCTCCAGTTTGTCCCAGAGACACAGACAAAGAGACTAACAATCATCCACACTCCCTGTCACAGCTAGGAACAATTTACAGTGGAACAGAAGAGCCAAAAAAGGGATTCAAACTGGGGATTCAAGTTCTCGATTGAGAGTTCTAATCACTAATGATCAATAATAATTGATCATATTTACCAAGCTAAATCCTTACTGATAATCACGGTGTGGAGTCTATAATAATACAGATCAGATCAGATGTGATCAGGCAGTCATGTATTCACATGTGTGGATGGATGGATTATTATTAATACTATAATTAAAGGTGAGTCGTGCAAATTTGTTTGGATCGAACAAGTAGCCCTTCGCGTCTCTCGGTCCCACGGAAGTAGCTTAGTCTCAAAAAGCTTGGTGACCCCTGGTCTAGTGGTTCTACACTTAATGCTCCTCAACCTCCTTCATGAGGGGAGCGGGGTCCTTCATGACGCAGGTGGACCTATTCCTGCATAGAGATGCAGATGTCTGTGATGGTTGGGAGGCTGACTCCAACAGACTTCTGTGCAGCCTTCACCACTCTCTGCAAAGCTTTTCTTTCTGCAGCTGTGCAGCCTCCATGCCACACGTTGATGCTGGAGCACAGGATGTTCTCCAATGCACACCTGTAGAAGGAGGTGAGGACTGAGCTTCCCAAACCAGCTCATCTTGCAAGCCAGCGGTCACTCTTTCAGAGATGAAGATGTTCACATCCTAGATAGAGAGGAACATTGGTTTGAGGAAGGAGTGAAGAAAGACATCTTTGTGAAGATAATTTGTCCATCGTTAAACAGGGACGGAGGCCTCCATGTTCAACTGTCACCATCTTACAGTGCTGTTATTGTTAGTATCGCTCAGCTCTCTGTGAATAGCAAGGTCATTAGGGCACTTACAATACATTTTTAGGCTGATGGTACTCCTTTCACATGTGAACAACTAATTTTGTCTGTCAGCAGCAAACTGGTTGATCCACTATGAGAAGTTACTGTTTACAAGACTGTTTGTTGCAGCGCCTCAGACTGAAGAAGTTTTTTGGATAAAAGATGAGATGTTTTAACAAAGAAGAATCCATCTAGAGGACCTGACTTAATCTTGATAGATAACTGTTATACTGTTATTCTTATTAGGAGCCAGAATCTGGTTGTGGCGCCATCCAGATCTGGTGGCCAAAAACTAGATCTTGTTTTTGATCAAACATGTGTGCTGCTCAACGGTTTTTACATGGAAATTTATTTGTTTATTTATTTATTGTTTGGTTTTGTTTTTCACTAAATTTTTTCTTAAACCTTACTTGTTCACAACATTGATATACACTGCTTTTTTAGTTTTTTGTCCCTGATATATTACCAGTTGCTGCTGCCCTCTACATTTGTTACTTACTCCTTGCTTTGAGGGAAGCCAATGGGAGGAAGCTGTGGAGGGTCAGATTCTGCAAACTGCATGCATCTGCGTTCTCTGCATGCATAATGCATGCATATTTGTGCAACATGCAATTTTTGCTACAACTCACACAAACACAAATTTAAACTTTGGTTTACTAAGGCTCTTTCCCAACACCAACTTTGTGTGCTACACATTATGCAATATTGTTTGCCTGTGAGCAAAAGATTTCTTAAACAACATGACAAATTTCCACAGGACATCTACAACTGATTGATATTTGGAGTTTACCCAATTCAAATGGTTGCTACATATGATTGATCTCAGCTCATATAAAAATGACCAACTACTGGACTAAAAAGTTTTGTTCATTACTGACAGTCACAACACAAGCTAAAAGTGCTAAGATAATTGGATACATTATTTTAGATCACAATCACTGTTACTTTCGAGATTTAAACAAAACAACTCTAACTACATCTTGTCTCAACATAATGCTAATAGCTGGTGAGATTTTCCCTTTACAGAATGTAAGTTATAAAATAATTTTTAGGATTTTGTTTGTTTGTTTTTTGTATTGGCTTTACCCTCCCAAATGTGCAAGAAGATGTGAGTGAATGAATCATGTTTAGTGACTGTATTCTCCTGTAAGCTGGTTTAACATGGTTTTACTGTGTGCATGACCTGTTACAGCCCTCTCTGTCAACAAATCAAAGAGCCAAATAAACAAGCAAGGAAAGGCTGTGTTTAGGAGGAATTGCAATCAATACAGAGCAGTCGTCTGCTGCTGGTTCAGCTCTTTCTTTTAGTCAAAGGCCATTTTCACTGCAATCACTGGCTGTGTAGCATGCTTAGGACATGTACCCAAGTATTAATAGAAAGGCTAGGGAAAGGATGCAGTTGATACGTTTATTTTATTTGTCTATGCTTTGTGATGTGTAAACAAAAACAGATCCAAAGTATGAAATGTTTATTGGTGTGCATGATGATTTTTTTTTTTTTTTTACTTTATGTTTGCAGCCCTTTGTGATTTGAAAATAGTATTGCATTGATGAGTGCTCCTTAATTTGCAGTCAAAGCATGAATAGCAATTAGATAAAGGAAGTCAAGGTGATCAAGTCAAGGAGAAGTCGGCTAGTGAACTGCACATTTTTGAATATATGTTTGACTGGTCCCTCCCAAAAACGATGAACAGAAAACCATCTGAAAGCTGTTGACATGCTGTTTAAAGCCGCACAGCATGCCCAAAAATTCATGAAGAAGATAAACCTGAAGACTTTATCTGATGAAATACACAGGAAATAGGGAAGTGCATGCAGAAAGGACACAACCTTTCTGAACTTTAGAAGTGCTAGCACACGCTGCGGACTTATACCGCAGATGCAAGGCTACTTCATGTAAATTCAAGATTTTTAACACTATTTTTTAAGAAATCGTTATGATTTCTAATGACTGAGGTGTAATCTTTTGCTGTGTGGATCACTTAAGTCACAGAAATTCATACAGAATTTTAGCACACACACAATCTTGCTTCCTTAAAATTATTTTGTGCTTCAGTACTTTTCTATCTAGACAGGCTTTCATTCGGCTTTAATTACATATAGCAGGCCAATTACTTTATTACTTTAATTGTGAGGGGGTGGTTACAGACCCATCATTCTGCCTTGTCAAGCTATGGGGGAAGGCAAATAGTCAGTCTAATGGACAAACTAGAGACATTCTGTGTCAAAAAGGCCAACATATTTTGCCATGAGGGTTCATCAAACTGTACAGATTATTAAATGGCAGAAAAGACACCTGCTGAGTATGAGATGGAGAGACCGCACATGGCAGGCTGTGATGGATAAGTAAAATTAGTTAAGGTTCAAAATGCTATGTGTGGTTCAATACCTAACAACAAGATTGACTCAAATGACTTTAGGCCACAGAGAAATTTGCTGTCACATTCAGAGATATATGAGGTATAACAAAGATGGCACAGCAATAGGGAGCCACAATGGCAGTGTCACTGTGGATATATCATCATCCCCACCATTTGAGTATTAGTACAAATCTTCTTTCTTCTTCCGGCCATGATTAGAGTATTGCTATATATTCCTACTGGCACTGCCACAGAGTCTAAGGCTACATTCACACTGCAGGTATTAATGCGTAGATCAGTGTAAATATGTTTGTGGAAGTGAATATGGATGCTACATGTTAGCTTATGTGCATCAATTCTGATGTTATGAAATGAGAACTGAGAAAAAATATCTGATGTTTGCTTGGTTCAATGTTTACATTTATTCTTGTTTTATGACAGCTTTTTCAGCACAACATTGTATTTCTGAAAGGGTACCGACATACTGAAAGTAGAAACAAACAAGTATAAATACCATCATATTAGTCTAGATAAGATCCAACACTAACATTAGAATCATACGCTGCTGTTGATTTTCAGTCATCCAGGATATGACAAATTAAAAGAAAAAAAGATGAAGCAACTGGACTTATCTTTGAAGCTGAAGAGATCTGAATGTCCAAGATTTAAACTGCACAGGATTGGTATCATTAATGTTATTTGCATTTATCCACTTAACCTACCTAACCAACCATGGGAAAAAAACAAAACAAAAAAAACCTTTTTGACCATACCTAGAAAATGCAAAACAGCACATCAAAGCTCTGGATACTCACCTGAGAAGGCACACTCAAGAAGAAGCCAGGAGAGTAAAAAGAGCACTCTCTTAACTTTCTAAAACAAGAGTGGATCCACCCAGAGCTGAGTCTGAGCAATACCTGAGAATTATACGGGAGAAGAAAAGATCACAGTAATCTCTCAGAACAAAACCC
The DNA here is from genome assembly GCF_014905685.2 of Nematolebias whitei. Lineage (NCBI taxonomy): Eukaryota > Metazoa > Chordata > Actinopteri > Cyprinodontiformes > Rivulidae > Nematolebias > Nematolebias whitei. The sequence continues at coordinate 42,936,790 of NC_056499.1, read as the reverse complement.
AGTATCCATCACAGTGGAATATATTCAAAGACTGAGCCTCAGGTATGAAAAGCTGGATTGCACTGGGGCCCACTATGATCCATACCTACTGTCTAAAGAAAATGACTGCTGTCTATGGACACCCAGCAGTTTAAATCAGTGGTCACCAACCACTGGGCCACGGACCGGTACCGGGCTGTGTGTCAATTTATACTGGGCCGCAGAGGAATCAAACAAAAAAAACTAAAAAAAAAAAATATATATATATATATATATATATATATATATATTGAAAAATCACTGGATTATCTCCACCACATCTGTCAATGACTCACTCTTGACGCAGGTCAACATACACAAGTGGTAAGTTTCAGTTTCTGTTATACGCATGCGCAGATTGGTTCTACATTGCCCGTTCAAGTGGAATAATTTAGCTGCGTGGTCTGGAGCAGACAGGAGGAGGCGCGCGGCCGTGCCTGCGCATTTGAAGGATTATTGCATATTTTTCAACCCGCCTGACAAAGAGTAACTGTAAAACTATTAACTAAATAAAACTATAATTTTAAACAAAGTTTCTTAATATCAAATCAGAGCTGGTTTTATCTTGAAGTTTTTAAATTCACATCAGAGCTGGTCCTTCACATTTCTGCTTCTGCTCTTAAAAAAATAGCCGCCCCTAAAAGTTCAAAGTCATGGGCAGTTTTATTAAAAACCACAATAATTAAAGTTTTGCACTATGCATAAGTTCCTGCGCTTTTGTGAACAATCTGATGTATGAATCACTGCGGAGCAGGGAGGAGGATGATGAGGCTCAGCTGCCCCCAGTGTGGGATCTACTAGTTAAATGAAAAATGATCCTGCACTTAATACACTTATAAATCACACATAAAGTGATTAAAAGTACATTTGAAATACAGGTGCTGGTCATAAAATTAGAATGTTGTGAAAAAGTTGATTCGTTTCAGTAATTCCATTCGTGAAACTTGTATTCGTTACACACAGACTGATATATTTAAAATGTTTGTTTCTTTTAATGTTGATGTTTATAACTGACAATTAAGCAACTGACAAATCAGCAAATTCAATTTGTCCTGAAGAGCTACAGCGGTTTTGCAGTGAAATTCTCTGGGGTAAGACACTCAGACTGCCACCTCCCCACCCCGGTCCGTGAAAATATAGTCTGACATTAAACCAGTCCGTGGCGCAATAAAGGTTGGGGACCACTGGTTTAAATGAACCAGCCACTAATAGAATGAACCCACACAAGTTGCTGACACAAGGTCCAACAGTCCTGATCATGAAAGATCCATGGAAAGGGGCAATCTTACCTTACTACCAGCCAATCATCTGCCTCTGTACAACATGGAACCTCTTGCCAGGCATCATAGTTGCCAAGATGAATAGAAACATACCTGAGTGAGAAAAAGAGGAAAAATGGTGCCAATACCAGGGATGTAAGCACCAGCCACTGGTGGACAGAATCATTGTCCAAGACTGTAGGACCATTTATATAAAGCTGTGCATTGTCTGGAATGACTAAATAAGAACCTATAAATTAATGTCATACACATTGATACTGGAGAACTTACAACTGTACAACATCAACAGGACCCTAAGAGTCTTCACCGAGAACTCGCTTGATGAAATGGGGATGGTCGTGGACTTCACCTGCCATGGATATGTGCTTACATCCACACAACATTTTTCTGTCAACAGTATTAAACTACAAAGTACTGAAACTCACCTAAATACACTGAAATAATCTATTCAGTTTCATGAATTTGGGGACATTTAAACACAATGCTTTGTCATGAGTTTAAGCATTTATGATTTAAAGCCAAACAAGGAAACGGAACCAAATGTTAGGAGTTGTGCTTTCCCTGGTCTCTGTCTCCCTCTAGTGTTATATATTTGTCTACTCCCCTCTGATGTCTGTACCTGTGATGTTTCACAGGTGATCTGTGTTAGTCTTGTTAGTGTGTGTGTGTATTTAAGTCTGTTTGCCTAGGTCCCTCATTGTCTGGTCATTGTGTCTCACTGTGATGCCTGTTATGCTCCTCGTGTCCTGTTCCTTGTGTCCTGCGTCCTGTCCCATGATTTATGTAAGTTTGCTGCCCCGTCAGCCATCTTTATTTTGTAAATAATAAATTATTGATTTATATTCTTTGAGTCTTGCCTGCCTGCCTGCACCAAATGGGTCTCCTGCCGAGAAATCATCACAGAATGACCAGACCAAACCAAGACCTAGCAGGCAGCCCGACTCTCACTGCTCTGTCCCTGGAAGACAAGCTGTGGGGTCCTTTTAGAGACTCTGAGCCTCCAGCTACATCCCCGGCGCTTCCTCGGTTCCTGCTCCTGGCTCCTGAGGGTCTCACAGCTGCAGCCCCTGTGATCGCTCCCATGCTTACTACAATCCCCGTAGTTTTTCCATCTCCTGCAGCCTCTGTATCATCCATGCTGTGTGAGGACCAAACCTTTCCTGAGCCCACAGACCCAGAAAACATCTACTCCATATCCTGTTGCTGCACGCAGCCCCCGAGGTGGATCCCACGCTGCACACAGCCCCCGAGGTGGATAACAAACTGCACGCAGCCCCCGAGGTGGATCCCACGCTGCACGCAGCCCAAGTGGTGGATCTCACACTTCTCCTGTTCCGAGGGGGTCCCGGCGGACGCTCCTCACTTCTCCTGTTCCGAGGGGGTCCCGGCGGACGCTCCTCACTTCTCCTGATCCGAGGGGGTCCCAGCGGACGCTCCTCACTTCTCCTGATCCGAGGGGGTCCCGGCGGACGCTCCTCACTTCTCCTGCTCCGAGGGGGTCCCGGCGGACGCTCCTCACTCCTCCTGCTCCGAGGGGGTCCCGGCGGACGCTCCTCACTCCTCCTGCT
>NC_056499.1:42921564-42933824 GCF_014905685.2 Nematolebias whitei | reverse complement strand
TCCTGTTCCGAGGGGGTCCCAGCGGACGCTCCTCACTTCTCCTGCTCTGAGGGGTCCCGGCAGACGCTCCTCACCTCTCCTGTTCCGAGGGGGTCCAGACAGACTCCGCTCCTGCTCCAGATACTGCCGCCGAAGATCCAGCCCCAGACGATCAAGCCGCAGAAGAGCTCCTCGCTGCTGATCTCCTCGCTGCTGATCCGCCTGCTGAGGTCCTCACTCCTGCTCTGCCCGACCTGTTCCAGCCTATTGGACAACCTCTCGGCCGCCCACCTGACTGGCCCCGGCCTGGTGAATGGTTGCCTGTCTGACCTGTTTCCTACTTTTTGGACAATCTCACAGTTCCCTACCTGAACTCTGACCTCTTTTTTTTTCCATGTGTTGTACCTTGCCCCTAGTGTACCCTGTCCAGTTCTTCGTTCCACTCGTGTCTCTTTTTTTTACTAGTGCCCTCCTCCCTGTTGGCTTTCCCCCTCCTCCCACCCACGTTTTGGGGGTGTGGGGTCTTGGAGACGTCAAGGGACGTCCTTGGGGGGGAGGTACTGTTAGGAGTTGTGCTTTCCCTGGTCTCTGTCTCCCTCTAGTGTTCTATATTTGTCTGCTACCCCTCTGATGTCTGCACCTGGGATGTTTCACAGGTGTTCTATGTTAGTCTTGTTAGTGTGTGTGTATTTAAGTCTGTTTGCCTGCGTCCCTCATTGTCTGGTCATTGTGCCTCACTGTGATGCCTGTTATGCTCCTCGTGTCCTGCGTCCTGTCCCATGATTTATGCAAGTTTGCTGCCCCGTCAGCCATCTTTATTTTGTAAATAATAAATTATTGATTTACATTCTTTGAGTCTTGCCTGCCTGCCTGCACCAAATGGGTCTCCTGCCGAGAAATCATCACACCAAATAACACATCTCAAAAATGAATTTGATTAAAATGTAAAATGTAATGTTTCCTACATTTTTGGCACATGTCAATGTATTAGCATGTCAGTGGCCACATAACTGCAAGGCATACAGTCGAGGTACATAAAATGTGTGTGGCTTTTCTAAAGCTCACTTCCATTTTCACTGAGAAGAACACAGTGTTGGATCAGCATCCTAATTTGGAACAATTCACCTTAAGTCAACTTGGTGTAGTGAGTCACGTGAGGTACGTGTCACTTGTTGTATGACAAATATATGGATATATATTTATGCATACTTTTCACGAGTTCTTCATTTTTCTGACTGTAAATGTCGTGCATTGAATTTAACAGAAATGTAAACAAGAGACGTTATTTATCTTTGACCCATCAAATGAATGGAATCATTTATTTTCAGAATCAAAGTTTAACATCAAACATTTACATTAATTTGGCAAAATATGAAAATAATAACAGACAGTTTCACAGAAAATGAACTTCAAATCACTCGGCGGTGATTTGAGGACTTTGCTTAAGATATTTCTAAAATATCTGTACTGATTTATGAGAGAGAGGTGGGTTTTAGAGTGAAAGGAGATTATCTTACAGAGAACTGTGTGAGGGAAGTTTAATCTGTTTAACCAGAAATTGCACGCTTCGTCAGATCCTCAGCTTCTCACGGTACACTTGGTCAAAATAGAACCATCTACCTGTTGACGATGAATCAGCGTTGGATGTAGTTCCTTTCTGACTCGTTTCAGCGTCTCCGTCGAGAGCTACCAAACCTTCAGAAAGTCGTGCGTTGATTAGCTCAAAACAGAATTATAATCCCAAACGTCCCTGGTTCTTCATAACTCCAAACTCTTCATAACCGGCTGCATCTCTCAGAACTCTCATTCTGTTGGACTATCGGACCTGTTGTCAGCTCTCATTCCAACATCTCTCAGAACTCTCATTCTCTTGGAATTCTGGAATCCATAATTCTCTATTCCTTCTCTCTCTTTTGAACTGAGAAGTTGCCACATTTTATTTGGGTCGACTTCCTGTTCAATTTAGAGCTTTCTGATTCGTGGAAGGACCAGAAAGAGGAGTGGATTTGTGACGTAAGATGTTATCATAAGTCAAGGATTGTTTACAACATACAGAAAAGATTATTGCAGCAACAGCAGACTTCGTGGAGTCTCACACTTTGTAATCTTTTCAAATAGTAAAACATGACATTTTTCTCGGTAAACATTTTAGTTGACCGAAAACCAACCTTTAACATACTTACGACAGCTTGTTCATTTCAGACAGAAAATCAAGAAAGGCATATTCAGGTGATTTCTTCTCTGAATGAGGAACAAAAATCATTACTTACTGTTTATGTAAAAAATAAAAATTAGTAGTTCTTTTCAACCTGTAAAGCATTGAGTGAACTAACACAATTTGATTATCAAAACATTTGTAAGACAGTAATGATTATAAAGAATTGTCTTTTCTGCTTGATTAATTCAAGAAAGAAAGTTCATCAGATGGTTCAGACTTATTCAGATCAATGAAAATAACAGTCTCTGTCCATCTGGTAGATTTGAGGTTATCTGGTTCACTACATTGGTGTCCATTATTAGGTATGTAAAGTTATGCCCAACTGTGGAACAATTGTAGCTGTGACACTGCTGGAGTACATCACCTATAAAAGACGTGGGGGATGGGTAATCACATAAACCTAATACTGATCGGATATCTCACAGTTGTTCCTGTGCCATGCCATGCCAGACATTTGAGACAGCCTCAGTTTGTGATGCTCTTATAAGTTCAAGTCCTCTACACCATGTCTGAAATGCTCTGTTGATGCACAGTAACTTGTTCCTTCACATCAGCTATTTAATAAATTAACCTAAGTTCTACCAAGCTCCTGAACGCTTTTGTGTTTACAATAATTCTTTTTAAACACGTGTACAGTTGAAATTAATTAAGCAAAACAATAGCCACACTTCAGTGAATTCACAGTTTCACACACACAATCACTCCTCTTTGCATATGTTTTGCAAACACATTTTTACAAGCTACTATTTTATTTGTTTTTACTTTCAATTCAGTTTATTTATACAGCAAAAAGTCACAACGTAATGGCAGTATACAGAAACATTCACATACTTATAAAAGCCAATTAATAAAAGTTATCTACCTAAGGAAGCTACCAGATTGCATTGAATCTTCACTTCATTGCAGTTTCCAATCTTGAGCAAGCACAAAGGTAATAATGGAAATGAAAAACTCCCCTTTAACAGGTAGAAACATCCAGCAGAACGAGCAGCCATCTGTTTTGACTGGCTGGGTCTTGAGAGAACAGGAAGGAGAAAGAAACAAACATAGAATGACTGGTCCAGGTGTACTTTCTATTGGAAGAAAAACAAAACATGTTAAGGATTGAAATAGTTACAAATACAAACAGGTAGAGCAGAGCAAAATTTAAGAGCATCTCTGACTTACATTCCAGTAAATTTCAAAATTTCTTGTACGTAGACATTGATGCAGGTACCAGAGGTTCCACAGTCAAAATGAAAGATTCCACCAAGGGTTGTGTAGAATGTCAGCACTAAGATACTGTGGGACCTCCAGATCCAGTTTGACAAACAGTTGAAGGTTAACCATAAGAATTTTGTGGTTGTCAACAAGATACAGAAAAATGTAGTGATGACAGTGACAGCATTAATATTCGAGGAATTTCTTCAAACATGGATGATTGAAGTAGAATCTTGTTCATCAGTGTAATAAGACATGAAATGTTATCGGTGTTCTTTTTGGATTCTGATGATAATGATCTACAATAGATGTAGCAAATCCAAGTGACTATATAATCAAGATGGAGCATGAGAAGCTCATGAATAGAAAGGACTGAAAATGTTGTGGAGAAATGAGGCCTCAATGGTACCCATCATTGGAATATTTGATGCTGGGATCCCTAAACTGGAAGAGTGGTTCCAACAAATTCCAGGATCAAATGTAGAGCTCTCTGTCTGGAAGAGCACAGTGCTAATTTTATTTTATTTTTAATTAAAATGGCTATATCTTACACATAGCCTTTAAGCTTCATGGCCTCAGGTAAATAACTCAAGTTTGAAGTGGAGCCATCCATGTGGAAGAAATAAGGCGAGCTGTGTTTTGTGTATGTGGATGTGGGTGTGTGCATGTGTGTGTGTATTTGTTAGCGTGGTGGTGGTGGTGGTGGTGGGGGGGGGGTCTTACTATTTGTTCAAATTTTTTTTATTTTTAATTTTCACAAGGTTGTACTACTATCAAATATTGAAGATAAATTATAAAGGATCACAAAGAAAAAAAGGGAAGAAAAAGAAGCACAAGAAAACAAACAAACAAACAAATATTTAGTATAATTCTGGCTGAGTGGGTCAGTGAGGGGTCAGTATATTTATTTTGGGAGTCATGGTCTCCTACCTTTTGGAAGTAACCCTGCTGAATAGTTCATATTTCCAGAAAACCCATCATAGTTGAACAATATATTAACTTGATTGTTCATACTACATTGTTCATTTTAAATATTTCTTTATTCCCTGAATTTAAATATAATACAAAGCAGTGTTACATGGGAATTACACATTACTGTGCCATCTTCAACCGTAAATAACCTTTCCTAATTATTAATTACAGTATTATTGTTCATGCATTATTTTTCTTGTTTTTTTTGTCCTCTAACCCTTTTAACAAAGCACCATTGCAAAATATTAAATAATAAATAGAAAAAATGCCCATATGTGCACTGAAATAACCACTATTCTTATAAATTTTTCATCCTGTCCACTGAGGTTTTTCCTGAGCTTTTTAAAATGATGGAAGAAGCCCAGTTACTTTTCTGTCGGAAAACGGGGGAAATAGAAAAATCTTTGAAAGTCAGACGTCTTTCAGTTCAAAATTCGCTACATCTTATCAAAGGTAAGCTTACTGTAGAAACACAGTAAATTTTGTTCTGAAAAATAAATGTGAATTTAAAGGATAAGAACCTTTTTTGTCTGAAAACCTAGTTTCAGATTAAAGTTAAAGTTAAAACATTTATTAAGAACAGTTACATCTCCAGACACAGAAAATATTTGGTCCTAATGTTACCATATGTATTCACAATTTCTTTGACATTGCTGCATTTCATCATATTCGAAAAAGATTAAAAAACACAATATTTTTTGGGCACAATATGTTTTAGAAAAACAAACTGACCACAATCAAATGTGCAGATTATTTAAAATCTAATATTAGCTACAAATAAAGACAAGTACAAACTAGAGAACATAAAATAATGACTCTTCCCTGGTGACAATTTGGACAATCTCTTCTCAAACCTAATCACTCCATATGCCCTTAACACAGATTATTCATAGATAACTCCAATGATGGTATTCACATAGATCACTTAAAATTGACTCATCACTACAGGAGCTGAAAGAATAATTACCCAGAGGTCATTCCTTCACAGCAAGATGTGCTCTAATGACAAGTAAATTGACCATTTCACTAAAAAGCATGAAATTTCCTTAGAAAGGGCACAGAACAAACCAGCTTTGTGTACATGAGACAATAAACTGGAAAATCACATTGTATGCCATTTGTATTCATAATTGTGGACTTTGTTGGTTCTTTTTTTAACTCTTATTTGTATTTAAATGATAAAACTAGAGTATATAGGCAATTTCTAGACATTTTCCATACTTGCATTGAAAGTGTCAAGCTGGGTTCGAGAGCAGAATGGTGACAGTTGGTTAACGAGAGGTCTTTATGTCACCAGAGCTTATATAGCAAACATCTTTGAACAAGGTGTAGACACATTATCAAGTTATCAAAACGGCTAACAGACTTTACTTTTAAAATCACCTACAGACCAGTCCTGAGCATTTCTTGTATAGAGATGGCAAGAACTGGTGCAGAAGTGTGACTCTTCTGAAACACTGAAGGCAACAGCTTCATTCCTTAGGTAATCAGGCTACTATAACTCTTATCTAGATAGCTTAAAACTAATCTATGTTTATTACATATTGCTGCTAGTGGGAAGAAACACTACATTTCCAAATAAGCAAAATTTCAGGAAAAAAAATCTTTAATACATACATACATACATGTATATATATACACAGACCCTTTCCAAAAAACTAGAATAACACGAAAAGTTGTTTAACTTACATAATTCCATTCAAAAAGTTAATCTTTTGTAGATGATAGATTCAGGGCGCACAATTTAAACGATTTCAAGTATTTATTTGTTTATTTTTACATAATTTGGCTTCCAGCTCATGAAACCCACGAAAACAGGAATTCAAAAAATTAGATTACTGTGAAGAAATCAGCCCACACTACTTCTCAGTTTTTACAGAAAAAAAAAGAAAGAAATTAGGATCACAACAAATCAATCAAAATATGGTACTTTCAAAACAATATGTCAATCTTCAATACTTGGTTGGCCTCAATCACTGCCTCGATGTGACATGGCATTGATGTAATCAGCCTGTGGCATTGCCTAGGAGTTATGGAAGCCCAGATTTCCTTGATGCTTGCTGTCAGCTCTTCTTTGTTGTTGGGTCTGGTTCCCCTTGTTTTCCTCTTGAGAATAACCCATAGATTCTCAATGGGGTTTAGGTCTGGCGAGTTGGCTGGCCAGTCAAGCACTGTGATGGCATGGGCACCAAACCAGGTTTTGGTGCTTCTGGCACCATGGGAAGGGGCCAGGTCCTGCTGGAAGATGAAATCTGCATCTCCATACAGATCCTCAGCAGAAAGAATCACAAAGTCCTCTAAAACATTCTGGTAGACTGTTGTGGTGACCTTGTATTTAAGAAAGCAAAGTTTACCAACATCTGCAACGGACATTGCACCCCAAATTGTCAGGATGTATCACGCAGGAACAAACCCAATGGTGCAAACAGAGACTCGGACTCAGAACACAAAAATAAATACTTTAATAATAATAAATGGGCAGCATGGTGGCACAACTGGTAGAGCTGCTGCCTCTCATCGAGCAGGTCCCCGGTTCAAATCCTGGTCCGGGTGCCTTTCTGGTTGGAGTTTGCATGTTAACTCCATGCATGCGTGGGTTTTCATAGGGTACTCCGGTTTCATCCCACAGACCAAAAACATGCATGTTAGGCGGATTGGTAACTCTAAATTGTCCACAGGTGAGAGTGAGAGAGTGAATGTCCTGATGCATGCTCAATAATCCAGGAAGAAAAATATAAAAAAGTTAAATCTGGTCCTCTGGACATTCAAAAAGCAAAACAACAAAAAAATGTAGAAAGGTTTTGTCAGAGTGGATCTACAAGTTTGCTGCTGACAACCAAAACCAGCTGCTCACATGATCAAGAAGGACCATCAGCCTAACGATGGATCATTAGCACACTGATGGTTGTTTACTATTCACAGAGGGCTGAGTGATACTAGCAATAACAGCATTGTAAGAGGGGACAGTTGAACACAGAGGCCTCCACCCCTGTTTAATGATGGACGATTTCTTTTCACAAAGATGGCCTCCTTTACTCCTCTCTCAAACCATCATTCCTCTCTGTCCAGGATGTGAACATCTTCATCCCTGAAAGAGTGACCGTTGGCCTGGAGATGAGTGTAGACCGCCGAGTCCTGGCCTGATGATATTGATCTTCTGCGCTGGGCCATCCTTTTGGCCAGTGGCTGTTTAGTTTCCCCGATGTAAGACTGATCACAGCCCTCCTGACACTGAACAGCATACACAACATTGCTCTGTTTGTGCCGGGGGACTGGATCTTTGGGATGAACCAGTCTTTGCCGTAATGTATTTTGGGGTTTAAAAGCCACTGGGACGTTGTGTTTAGAAAATAAACATCTCAGTTTCTCTGATACTCCAGCAACATATGGAATGACCACTGGTCTGGGTCTTGGTTCTTCCTTTTCACCTGATGGCTGACTGGAGTCCTGTTTGAGTTTCTTCTCTGCTTTCAGGAAGGCCCAGTTAGGATATCCACATTGCTCTAGAGCCTGTCTTGTGTGAGATTTCTCCTTCTGCCTGGCTCCTAAGTTAGTGGGGACGCTGTCTGCTCTGTTTACAGAATCCTGATGACTCCGAAACTTGTGCTCCAAAGGGTGATGGGAGTCAAACTGCAAATACTGGTCTGTGTGGGTGGGTTTGCGGTACACCTCAGTTTGCAAATGTCCTCTATAAGAGACTGATAGTCCAAGAAAACAATTTTATTAATTTTACAGCTGCAAGTGGGGGTCAGGATCCAGCCACGGGAACACATCTTCACAGACAGGTGTGGTGAGAGTCACCTGTCAGAGCTTGAAGTGATGACATCACCACAACTGGAGGGAGAACCGTTAAAGAAAGGCTTTAATGCGGTGCACAGTGTGGCAACTCAGAATCGTGGTTCAAAGAGCGAAGCAGGGGTCAAGCACAGGGAATTAGAGGTCCAATAACAAATCCAAAAGGTCAATCCGTAACCCAAAATCCATAGGCAGAACAAGTAGTTGTTACCAGGGTCAGATATACTGAATAGAACCAGACAGGGAACAGGCAAAATGGTAAATCCACAAGATGTTGTGTGATGTTGAAATCCACAAAAACAAGATGTGAATGTCAGGCATGAACATGAACAAATGTAAATGTTGAGTCTAATCTTGCAGCTTCAATTCCTAAAGTGGATAAAAATGTGAGTTATTTAATCAATGGTTGTGTAAACAGTCTGTTTCTAGATGGAACTGATAAATAAGAAATAATGAAGGTAGTTCAAAAATTTACTGACAAAAGATCTAAAGATTGTGAAGACATGGATATGATGGTTGTGAAAGAAATAATGGGTCATGTTATTGAGCCATTCACATATATCTGTAATTTATCATTTTCAAAAGGAATATTCCCTGACAGAATGAAAATAGCTAAGGTAGTTCCTCTTTTTAAAAATGGTGAAAAATGTATATTTAGCAACTATAGACCTATATCTTTGTTGCCACAATTTTCAAAAATTCTTGAGAAATTATTTGTGTCCAGATTAGATAAATTTCTTGATAAACATAATATTTTAAGTAATAGTCAGTATGGTTTTAGATCAAAAAATTCAACATCCATGGCTCTTATGGAGTTGATAGAACAAGTTACTACAGCGATAGATCAAAAACAACACTGTATAAGCATATTTGTTGATTTAAAAAAAGCATTTGACACCACTGACCACAACATTCTACTTGAAAAATTGAAACAGTATGGTATTAGAGGTCTAGCTCTACAGTGGATATCTAGTTATCTGAGGGACAGAAAACAGTTTGTACAGACTGATGATGTATGCTCTAATATATGCAGTATCTCATGTGGAGTACCTCAAGGTTCAGTTCTTGGACCTAAGTTGTTTATTTTATACGTAAATGATTTAATTGAGGTGTCTGGTATCCTGAAAGGTGTTTTATTTGCTGATGATACCACATTCTTTTGTTCGGGTAAAAACTTGGAACAGATGTTTGAGTTAATGAAGATGGAGTTTGTTAAAATACAAACTTGGTTTAAATTAAACAAATTATCATTGAATGTTGCTAAAACTAACTTTATGATATTTAGTAAAAAAAAGATAACTGTGGATTCTCCTTTCAAAATTGATGGTGTTGAGATATGTAGAGTGAATGAGGTAAGGTTTTTGGGTGTAATTATTGATGATAAACTGTCATGGAAACAACATATACATTTTGTAAAAACTAAAATATCTAAGTCCATGGCAGTACTGTATAAAGTAAGGGATCTTTTGAATGATAATGCTTTGTGTTTGCTGTACAATACTTTTATAGTCCCGCATTTAATTTACTGTGTTGATGTTTGGGGAACAGCTTGTAAGACTATAACTAAGCCTATTTTTGTGTTACAGAAAAAAGCTATAAGAATTATAACAAGAAAACATTACTGTCATCCTACAACTACTTTATTTTATAAATTGAAATTACTTAAGTTTTATGATCTGGTGGATTATAATATTCTCCTACTTATGTATAAAGCTCAGAATTATATACTACCCTCGAACATTCAAGCATATTTTGTGAAAAGGAAAAGTTGTTATAATCTAAAGGGAACAGACATTTTTGTGAAACCAAAGTATATGACTAGTTTAAGGGGTAGGTCTACTTCAATACAGGGAATAGGTTTTTGGAATAGTTTGGATGATGATGTAAAAAAATCAAAGTCAATGTTTATATTTAAGAAAAAGATTAAGAACATATTGTTGAACAGATACATGTAGATTTAAGTTAGTTAATATCAAACGAAATATAAATGGAAAAATTGTGAACAGTTATGTAATTTTGTTGTATTATTTATAGATGATTATTGATTGAATTGATTGTTTGAATTGATTTTGTTTAAGAAAGGGCAGAAATAATACGATTTTTTTTCTTCTTCTGCTGCCTTTCATTTTATGTTTTGTATTTTACTCTCTTGTTTTGAAATTGTTATTGTGTTTTTAATTTGAAATGAATAAATAAATTAAAATAAAATAAAATAAACAAGAAGGCTGGATATCTAACACCATGAAGGGTTCAATAATCTGGCAAAGTAGAGAGGTGAGAGGAGTCCCTAAATCAAGGCCAGAACAGGTGCAGTGAATGAGCTCTAATGAGCTGCGGATCAAGAGTGGGCGTGGCAGAGTGACAGGTTTAGAAATATGACATGGAGAGGCAGAAACATGACAGAGGCAGATGACAAATAATGTGATCATGACACAAAACAGTAGCATTTATTGCTCTGTGGATGAAAAGAGGTTAAACATGAGATATTTTGGGCAGATACTTCACTAATAATGTTCACTTCACATGACACATTGAACGGTGACTCATCAAGCATTCTAACTCACAGAGTACTGAAGAATCAAGAATATCTTGAATTGTTTATTTATTACAGATACAAAGTATTTTGTGTGTGTGTGTGTGTGTGGGGGGGGGGGGGGTGTAATCAGTTTCAGTTTGACCTTTCAACTTTATGATTTAAAACAGAATATAAAATGGAACAAACTACATTGACATAAAATCTATGCAGAAATAAAATTAGGAACTTATGCCATTGGAAAGATTGGACTGTACTGCTGATAAAGGCAGAATCATGACAGCAAAGAGCTGAACAAATCTTTTGTTTATTCATGGTGAGAAGCAGCCCTCCTCCCTCCTGTCCCCATCTCGCTCTCTCTTTCTCCATTCACAGCACTGTTATTTTTGCAGGTGCATCTGCAGTGATGTATTTTCTCTTCATATCGTTTAATGATTCATGCTTTGGGGTTTCTCGCCCCCTCATTCTAAAAGCAGAGCGAACAGGGAGAAGCAGTGAAAGAGAGAGCAAAAAAAGTAATAAGGATTGATCAGAAGAATAAATGAGAGAGCAAATGAACAAAGTATAAGATTAGACATAAAAATACAAAAAAAAAGCAAGTGTATTGCCTAAAATAGAGTTGAAGGAAAAAAAAAAACATGAAGAAGTTGTGATGATGTGTGTCTTCAACAACAACAACAAGACATTTGTAACAAATTATTCAGCAATGGGATGGTTGCTTGGTCTCTAGAGCTTCTGATGTAACAAGAGCTGCAAAATATTTGCGCAAATTGCACAAAAATAGAAATAAGTTTACATCATAACATGGACTATCAGGAAATGAGTACACACAATTTAAACTCCAGCACATTTAGAAAAACAATAACAACAAATGCTCCAATGTCCACATTTGCTGGACTTGTCACTAATGACCATTAGAATTTATAAAAATAATAATAATAAAAAACTGGATTAGTGCCCCCTGGAAGTTGGCAGCAGTATATATTTAAGTCCATGTCATGGAAATGAACAACATGGCCATGGCCTTGTCCATAAATGTTTTGAACAGAAGGAGAAAAGTGAGACACTTTTTCCTTCTTTTTATATCAACACTAATGACATACCAGTGACTAATGTGCAAACATGTTGATTGTTCACTAACAAAAGAACAAGATTGCAGATACATTTGCTTGAAATAAGTTTCCTCCACAGGGTAGCTGGACTCTCCCTTATAAAGCGCGAGAAGTTCAGCTATCTAGGAGAGATTTGGAGTAAAGCCGCTACTCCTCTACATCAAGAGGAGCCAGTTGAGGTGGTTCTGGCCTCCAGTGCCCTCTTTTCAGATGAAAGTAAATTCTGCATATCATTTGTAAATCAAGGTCCCAGAGTTTGGAGGAAGAATGGAGAGGCCCAGAATCCACGTTGCTTGAAGTCCAGAGTGAAATTTCCACAGTCAGTGATGGTTTGGGTCCTTGTCCTCTGATGGTGCTGGTCCACTGGGTTTCTTGAAGTTCACAGTCAACGCAGCATCTACCAGAACACAAAGTTTGTTTT
This sequence comes from Nematolebias whitei, assembly GCF_014905685.2. NCBI lineage: Eukaryota > Metazoa > Chordata > Actinopteri > Cyprinodontiformes > Rivulidae > Nematolebias > Nematolebias whitei. Next base: position 42,921,594 of record NC_056499.1, on the reverse strand, counting down.
CTCAGTCATCCAGGTATATAACAACAAAAA
>NC_056499.1:42898852-42916564 GCF_014905685.2 Nematolebias whitei | reverse complement strand
AACAAACTTTGTGTTTTTGAAACCATTAGTGAAAAGGCCAGACTTCAAGGGTATCTGAGGCAGGCTTGAAACACAAGAGTCAGGGTGGCTTCTGGGTAATACCAGATGGCTAGGCCACAGACTGACGAAGCCTCTTGGATGAGGGGCGAAACGTTTCTTTTTAACAAAAAAAAACGAAGTCCAGATGACATGATTCAACCTTTTTTGTTCATCTACCTGAACATTTTAGAGCACTTCATGCTTCCTTGTGCTGACAAGCTTTATGGAGATGCTGATTTCATTTTTCAGCATGACTTGATAACTGCCCACACTGCCAAAGGTACCAAAAAATGCTGTGGAATATCCTCATTTTCTGAGACACTGATTTTGTTTTTCATCCTTTGTAAGCCATAATAAAATACAAGAAATAAAGACTTAAAATATTTCACTGCTAAATATATGTAATATAAGTTTCTGTTACTGAAATGATTGACAAAAAAAAAAAAAACTTTCAAGATGTTCTAAATTTTTGAGCTACCTCTGACTCCCCCCCCTCCCTACCCGACTTGGCAGTGAATTTATGTTTTATTTCATTGCAGTGTATTTGAATCAAGAAAATAGGAGTAGAATTGGAATAAAAATCAGTACTCAATTTGTAAAGCTTATGTAATGGATTACACACACACACTTTTTTTTTACCTGTGTCATAGCTGTTTATTTCTTTATTCACCAAAAATATCTCTCAGTTCTCTTTCGTATAGGCTTTGCCCTTTAAGGCCCTCGCTAGCGGGTTTTATCCTGTCATGCAAAGCATCGCACTGAAAAGTTTAGTCCACGCCCACCTGTTGTGTGGGCCCCACCCGGTCCGTATACATTACGTTAAGTGCGGGTAATCGGCTCCCATTTTTCTTGAGCAAGCTAATAGCACTGTCAGAAGAACGAAGAAGGGAAGTTGTCCAGCTTGACCAGCTCAACCTTTGTTAAGGCTCCCTGTGGTCCTGCCACGCCAACCTCCTGCCGTCCCAGTGAGTTCTCCTCCCCGAGGAGAAGCAGACGAGCAGCCTTGTTTCAAGGTAAGCGCCGAGGAATATTCTCAGTGGTGGGTCGCTACACGCTGAACGACGCCATTGAACCCTTTTTTCCTTTTATCGCCGACTCTCAGAGCGAATCAGATGGTTCCTCCAGGACAGGCAATGGTAGCAGCAGCCCCCACTGCTCATTCCCTCCTGGAGAGCGTAGTGTTGGAACGAGGGGGGCTGAGCGGATGCTCACCCCCCTCCGGGCCTTTTTCGCATTGCCGACCACACCGCTCCCAGCCGTCGGTGCCCTCCTATCGGAGCTGCCCGGCATAATCAACGAGGCGGCTGACATGAAGGGACTTTTTTCCGTCCCTCTCCTTCCCCCCGCCCAGATCGGATGATCTAGCGGGAAGGTTTTTTGGCTCCACCCCAGCTCGACATCCTGATCCCATCTGGGCCTCGTTTCCCAGCAGTGACATCCTACTAGAACAAGGCTGCAGATGGACCTGGTAGACTGAGAGCGCCGGTTTCTACATCTGCGCCCATCACCAGAGTGGAGGTGTTTTACCAAGCGTAAATTCCCTCGGTGCCCCCTCACCCCACCCCAGAGCCAAGCTAGGCGGAGGCTCTCGGAGCAAAGATGTCCAGGTTGGACCAGCGTCCTGCGCCTCCGGGGAGGCATGACCAGATGGTGACGTCGCTCTCCAATCGAGCTCACCAGTGTGCGTTCCAGGCAGCCGCAGCGAACAATACGTTGCACCACTGACGTACAACATCTCAGAGGCTGGAGGGACAGACCTGCCTGAGGAGACAAGAGCTCCCTCTGCAGGGCATCTGACGTCACCCTCAACCCATGTGTCTCGTCTTCTGTCCCCCCTCCCTGTCGGAGAAACGGATGTGCTGTTCAGAGCCAATTTTCAAGGACATACTCAAGAAATCGAAAAAGCCAGAGGAGGTGTTGGAGACTGTGCGCCATCTGACCTAGCCACACGCCTCATTCCGCCCCCCCCCGGCCCACTGGAAGGATCGTTGTTGCCAAAGGCAGCAAACAGAGACGTTCCACAGCTGCAGCAGCGTCCTCCCGCTCCGCTCTGACGCCAGCCCCGCCTGTCAGAGAACAACCCTTCTCATCCCGGCAACCAGCAGTTCAGCGTTTCCCAGAGATCGCCAACAGGCGGCGCCCTGGAACAACAAACCGCAGGGCTCACAGGGGAGAAGATTCAGGAATGACTCCTTGTGGGGGATGTGTGTGTGAAAATGATGACAGGAGTTTTTAAATAAAACACAAACATCATTCAAAGATTAAAGCGTCTGATTCAGCCTGTCTGTCAGTTCGAATGACCTCAAAGCGGCTTCTCCTCACACATCCTTCACACAAACGAGCCAGTGTCCTTAAAACAGTTTTTTTTTTTAAATCACCACAGCTCAAAGAACACACAGAACACTTGCGTGACACAGCAGCTGAAAGTGTATGTGTTCAGAAGACCGAGTAAAATGGGAAATCCTCGCTCTCAGCTTGAGGTGTGCGCTGCTTCCTCTCACCGCAGCAGTGTCAAATGCACGCTCCCGCGGCGCCGGCCGTTTTCACCCAAACGGCGCCACGTTGATGAGGGCGCGCACACCTCTTCTCAGCACACGCCAGCTCACATCAGCATGAATGTGAGCCCGCAGGCTGAGTGCGACACAGAAGCACCGCGCACCCGCGGCAGCCCTAAATCTACATGATTCCGCATGCTCGGGGCGTGCACACCTTCCCTCAGCACACACCGGCTCACATCAGCATGAATGTGAGCTCACAGCTCAAACCCCCGTTTAGAGGAGTTTTAGAGAAGGTTTTGTCATCCTCAGTCCAGATCTCATCCATACACACAGAAGTTGTGATAAGATGGCACCTGTGTACATAGCTTGCAACCACTTCTGCTGATGGTGTTCGGATTATTTTTGTTTTTTGCATTTCACATCTGTGACATCAACTCTCTGCTGGTGTATGACAGACAACAACTTTTGTATCTTCGTTTTTTTGTCACTGAAGTCGCTTATTTGGAACGATATGAGCATACTTCTGGATCCCCCCCCCCCCCCCCCCTTTGCTGGCGGACTTGCCAGCTTACCTTCGCTGCGCTCCTCACCTCCCTGCCCAGAGATATTGCTTCAGACGTCGAGGAAAACGTGCTGGTCAGCTGGTGAAGCTTAAAGCTCTGCACGCTGCATCTTCCTCTCCAGCTGGCGGTCATGGTCTCCATCACCAGCTTCCTGTGTGCCCAGACCAGGTAACCAACGGGAGTTGTCAGCCAGTGCGCAACTCGGACCGACCTGGAGGGGCTGTTATTGAAAACCTGTGGCCATTAGCGCGTGTTAACTCTACCGCTGCTAGCTCCACCGCTGCTAGCTCCACTTCGGACAATATCCGGATGTGTTTGGTCAACGCAAGATCTGTTACCAACAAAACTTTTATCCTCAGGTATTACTTTCAAGAGCACGATTTGGACTTTCTGTGCATCACAGAGACTTGGATGTCTCTGGGTGAGTCCAGTGCCTTGATGGAATTACTGCCACCGAACTGTTTGTATTTTAACGTCCCGCGGCCATCTGGCCGGCGCGGTGGTGGATTCTTAACAATATTCAAATCAACTTTTGACTGTAAACAACTGCCCATCCCAGTTTCCTGTGCCAGCTTTGAGCTGAGCGTCTTTGAACTCAGACATTCACCTCTGACTTTATTTGCACTCGTCTACCGCCCACCTCGGTCTAAGGATTTCATAAATGAGTTTTCTGACTTCTTGGCTGAAATCACACCAAAATATGACCATGTTTTAATTATTGGGAACTTTAACTTGCATGTGTGCTGTCCTGAGAAGCCCTTGGTTAAGGACTTTTTAGACCTATTGGACTCATTTCATTTAACTCAGCATGTAAACGGTCTCACCCAAGAGTGTGGACACACACTGGACCTTGTTTTAACTCATGATATGACTGTTAATAATCTTGTTATTGGTGATAATGTTTTTTCAGACCACATGCCAGTCCGGTTTGAGTTCACCCTCCCCCATCTAACTCCTAATCCGTGCATTCCTGCACATAGAACCTAGGCAATTAACCATTTCACTGCCACATGTTTCACAGATGTTTATAACTCTAAAATGATAATTCAGGCTCCAGAGTTTCTCACCACCACTGAGGAGATGACATCCCAGTTCAACTCTGTCTGCTTAAAGACTCTGGATCATGTTGCGCCTGTTAAAACTAGAAAATCAAAACTGAGAGCAGAACCTTGGGTGAGTGGCTTCACCAAGGCCGTTAGGCAGCAATGTAGGAGGGCGGAGCGAAAGTGGAGGAAAGACAGGCTGCAAGTCTCTTTTCAGATACTTAAAGAGAGTTGGCGCCGTTATCAGAAAGCAGTAAAAGCTGCTAAATCCAAATACTTCTCTGATATAATTACCTCAAACTCTCACAACCCACGTGTCCTCTTCTCCACCCTAAACTCTGTTCTCCACCTCACTGAACCATCACCTCTGGAAGCCTCGACTGAGCTGTGCGACAACTTCTTACATTTCTTTTTGGAAAAAAATTGTGACCACCTGGGCTCTCATTTCCCCTCCAACTCATGACCCATCCATTCCACCTCAGCATGATTAAAACGTACGCTGCAGCCATCTCTTCCTGTCACGATGGTTTTGAGGAAAGAACAGCTTTTAATCATCCGCTGATGAAGCATTTTTTAAAAGGTGTACGGAGACACAGGCCTGCTCACGCCCACTTACTCCACAGTGGGATTTAACGCTGGTTCTGCGAGCCCTGATCAAAGATCCATTTTAGCTACTGAATCAGGTTCCAATTAAATTATTGTCTCTTTAAACAGCCCTGTTGCTGGCTTTAACATCCTCTAAGAGGGTGAGTGATTTATCTGCCCTCTCTGTCACTCCATCATGTCTCAGAATTCAGGCTGACGGGCAGCTCAGCTGATCAGAGGCCTAACCCAGCATTTATGCCTTAAAACATCACGAGCTCTTTTAAATCAAGAGCGATATCGTTGGAGGATTTTTTTCCCTCCCCCCCACAAATCAGAAGAAGAAGCATCTTTCCATCTTCTCTGTCCTGTGCGTGCGTTGACGTGCTACATAGCACGCATGGCCGCAATGCGTCAGACTCAACATTTGTTTGTGCATTATAGAGATGCATCTGCAGGTCGCCCGTTATCCACCCAGCGCCTGTCACACTGGCTGTGGGAGGCCATATCTGAAGCATACAGAGCACCAGATTTAGAGCCTTCTGACAACCTCAGGGCACACTCGACCAGATGTATCGCATCTTCGACTGCTTTGCATAATGGTATGACAATGCAGGATATTTGCATTGCGGCCACATGGTCAACACCCTGTTAATTTATTCGTTTTTATTTACGTGATGTGTCAGCTCGTTCCATGACGCATTCTGTCCTTAGTGCATTAACAGAATGAATATTGTTGTTTCATGGAATCTCTTTTAAACTCACATCTGACTGCATGCATTTACAGTGAGATGTTGTTATCAGTCACAGGTTGTGACTGTTGTTCTTGTTCTATTGTCACTAATCAATCATGACTATTGTTACCAATCAGTTCATTTGATTAATAATCAGTTCACTTGTTATTATTAATCTGTTCATATTGATCAGCCGTGGATCTGCTTGGTTCACGGCCTTTTTCAGCATCTTCTTTTTCCCGGTTGAAAACTTTCCCAGGGCGTTCATGCACTCAGAACGCATAACTACGCAGCACGCGTCTGTGCATGTACGCGTAATTACGCAACGTGCAATTACGTACATGGAGAGCTGAGTGAAAAGACATTTTTTGGGCAAGCAGGCACTTCACATGGTGTTCAAATGGACCCAGTGAGGTGAGGACCACATCATGCTTCGCCTTTTAACCCACTAGCGAGGGCCTTAAAGGGCAAAGCCTATACGAAATAGAACGTTGGTTACGTGTTGTAACCCCAGATTCTATGAGTATAGGCGTAGCCCTTTAAGCGTCGGGCCTCACTGGCTCCTAAATAGGGCATTAACAGAGTACTTGAGTAATCTACACATCGATTGCTAGGACATCTATCGAGGTTAAAAATGTTACGTCGAGTATCCGTAGTGACGTCATATTATGTGACCACCTTATGACTGTAGGGGGCAGTGTTGCACTGTTGCAGGTCACAGAGTATGGTGTAACACCGGATCCAATCCACCGAACCAGAACCAGTTTCGGTTTAAGTTTCGTTTTTGACGTGCTGCATGTTTCTTCACATTTGCAGTTTAATAATAATAACTAATAGTTTAGTTTTTCCTGTGACTTATTTGCAGTATGATAAATGGTAGGAGCATAATATACACTCCCAATGTTTTGTTGGTCTTTTTTTTTGTAAATAATTACCTTTTTTTTGCGGTTTTATTTATTTATTTATTTTTGTATCTTGAGATCTATGACGTCATCAAATACTCGAGTTCTACTCGGGTTTTATCATGTTCATGTCGAGTTTAAAAATTATATACTAGTTCAACCCCTACTCGTAAATGGCTGAAGAAAAAGCTATTTGGGAGCCGATTACCTGCTCTTAACGTAATTTATACGGACCGGGTGGGGCCCACACAACAGGTGGGCGTGGACTAAACTTTTCAGTGCGATGCTTTGCATGACGGGATAAAACCCACTAGCGAGGGCCTTAAAGGGCTACGCCTATACTCATAGAATCTGGGGTTACAGTACGTAACCAACATTTTTGTTTTCTAAACCTAAATTGTTGTACATGTCTATTTCAAGGTTGATACTTAGACTTGAAAGGGAAGGGAAATAAAACAAAAACAAAAAACCTTGCTTTATAAATAAAAAGGGTTGAAGTCTATTTAAAAGAGGTACCACTTAACATTTTAAAAGAACCATTATGAGCAGCTGCAGAACTGAACTGCAGCCACTGGTAATACACCTGAACTTTTACTACTCTTTCAAGTCTAAATATCTGATGTGTAACATGTCCATTACTTAGCTATAACAATGTCTTTGTTCACAAATACATTCATATGTTAATTAGATTATGCCTTTAAAACCAACAGAAACATGTCAACGTGGCATTACAAATACTATCTTGGCTCATTTTGTTGTTGAACACTGAACATATAATAACTTGTTTGAGTCTGGTTTTATCAGGATTGTATTAATATAATTAATACCCAGATACATGACTGAGACTCAAGAGAACAACATGTAAAAGGTAAGAAATTTATTTACAAAAAGTGACAGTATAAGATCATTGGAGCAAGCTGCAGGAAAAATATTAAAGGTGAGTAGGCTGAAAACAGTGTGGCAAGTATGGTTAGTCCAAAAAGTAAATCTGTTGAGGCTTACCGGTACTTGATATTTGTTATATTTTAGGTTTGGAGTTGGTTCCAGAAGTTTCCAGATGTGCAAAGCAGACCAAGGAGATCAGGTAAGTGGAGAGTTGAATGAGAGTGGCAGGATGAACCTTAAGGCAGGATGACTGACATTTGCTGTGCTTGTATTCCTTGAAGATGATTGTACAGACATATCCAGGAGAACTACAGACTATTGATGAAACAAAAGCTTCAAAACATGCTTCAAACCCTGCAGTAAAATTACATCGGAGCACTGCTTCGGAGCCTGTTTTGGTGCGGAAAAGTCACGTGATGTCCGAAACACAAACTGTTTCGTTGTCAGAATAAATCTCTTGACTGGTGCGCGGTCCAAACAGCTGATTCCCTGGCACCGCCTCGTCTCGATTCTGACAGGTGACAGGTTGAGACAGTTTTGAATTGAGAGCGCTCAACACTATGAAACAGCTCTAAAATGTTTGCAATGTGTTGGAGAGTAGGTGTGTTTTTGCTGTTAGTTGAAATTGAGTATTTATAGAGCCAGCCAGGAAAAGAGGTTGTTCTAACATGTGGGAACACTTCATTCTGCTCATGATAAGGTGGTTTTAAATGTCAATAAAGTTATGGTAATGTTCAGCAGTGAAGATATTATCTAACCCATTTAACCCATGTATTTAATATAATTACAGTAAAATGATGTATGTGATTTTAATAATCATATATCAGTATGGGATCAAATTATTAAATGTTTTATTTACATTAGTGTATTTCTGCAGGTGCAGTGTTTGGTGTGTTCAACTGAACTGAAGCATCATGATACCTCCTCTATGATTAGACACTTCAGCGCCAACCATGGAGATGCTGGAGACGTCATTTCATTATTATTTTTAAGAATGACAAAGACTCTGACTCTGTCACAGTTACACAAGCACAATACCATTGCAACATTTTTATTAAATCTCTTCAATGCACATTTATCAATCTTTATTCATAAACATGTAAGCATAAATACATTTTCAAACCAGACAACATAGAAAGTTGATGAATTAAAAAAATATATATATTTTTTTACCACAGTAAAGTAGTTTCTTTAACACTAGTCACTGAAGTTCTTCGGTGTGTGCCATCAAAAGCATAACGCCTAATTTGACAGCAGCATTGCAAAATGCCACAAGAGGTCACTGTAACTGAAGCTTCAACAAATGAACCTATTTTTGAAACAATTGGCCCAACTGGTTCGATGCTTCATAAAAGCTTCATTTGCTCATCACTACTTCAGACTTAGGGAGAACACGAGATAGAACCAGGATGATGTGGAGACTGGCTACAGGACCTATGAGGCGTACAAGGAAATCACAGGTAATGTCAGAACACAAAAAGATCTGTGTTTAAACTAGAGCTGTACCATAAATGGGACAATGTTCCAGCAGAGTCTAGATGACCTCAAGGGCATTACGTACCAGAGTTTCTTCATCATTAGAGTTGAGACTAATCTCAACTGTGGGTAATCAGCTCCGCCCTGCCACAAAGGAAGTGAACACAAACAATAGACCTACAAAAACTAGAATTCCTACAGGTTTGAGAAACAACAAACCAGAAATTACTCAAAACATTTGAGTACTAATTGTCCATTATTATTTGTTCTTACTGATTTGGAGAAGGAATCATCTGTCTGTAAATGTTTAAACTGAGGAATCTTTTAAATTAATTTGTTTATGATAGGGCAACACGATGGTGCAACTGGTAGAGCTGCTGCATCTCAGCGAGCAGGTCCTTGGTTCAAACCCCAGTCCAGGGGCCTTTCTGGGTGGAGTTTGCATGTTCTCTCCGTGCATGCGTGGGTTTTCTCTGGGTACTCCAGTTTCCTCCCACAGACCAAAAACATGCATGTTAGACTAATTGGTAACTCTAAATTGTCCCTAGGTGTGAGTGAGAGAGTGATTGGTTGTTTGTCTCTATGTGTCCCTGTGATGGACTTGCGACCCGTCCAGGGTGTACTCCGCCCCTCGCACAGTGATTGCTGGACATGAGCACCGGCAACCCCCGTGACCCAAAATGGAAAAAACAGGTAAAAGATAATGGATGGATGGATGGATGGATGGATGTTTATGATGGAGTTCACTTTTTCTATTTTTGTTGTGAATGTTCTGTAACCTCTTTGTGCTGCTGTCAGTCTTGGCCAGGATTCTCTTGCAAAAGAGATTTTTAATCTCAATGGGATTTTCTTGGTGAAATAAAGGTTAAATTAACAAAATAAAATAAATAAATAAATAAAACAGTCAATGTCTGTGACCGAACTGTAAAAAAATAATCACATTAAAGAAATGGGATTTGTTTACAAAAAAGCCAAATGAAAGCCATCATTAACACCCAAAAAGAAAAGAACAATGTGACAGTGGGCAAAAGAAAGCAGCCATGACTGTGAGAGACCAGATCTAAGTACCGTGTTAGGTAAAGACATGAGTGAGATAGTAGTCATTATAGCTTTAATAAATGTCAAAATCTACATTGCATTTTTGGACATTTTTACATTTCAACAGGTAAAAAGATGCTTCATGATGTCAATAGTTCAAGGTGATACCCCATCTTGCCCTGTGAAAACTTTCCTTCAAGAAAGATATATGATGATCAAAACATGACTTGCAAAGAGTCCGGATTGCAATTCCCCTAGGCCTGCCACCAGGGTGGGCCCTGTTAACCCATGTCTGGACAAGGGATACTGAGCTCCTTGCATTTTCCTGTCCATATGGGTTTTTGGAATTGCTCTTTTTCTGGCCTTTCACCTAGAACCAATCTGCCTTGGGTGACCCTACCAAGGGCAATTACAATTGCCCCTGACAGCATAGCTCCTAGGATCATTCAGGTACACAAACTCCTTCACCATGATAAAGTGTTGATTCAAGGAAGGGACATAAAATTATGAAAATCATTGATTGTTGAAAAATGATGGTTTTTAATAGACTTAGAACTTCTAAACAGATACAAAGGAGTACATTTTTAATTGAATAATCATTTGTGTAACTACTCATCTGGTTCATCAGTTTATGAACTAGTTGAGGTTAAAGAAAATGTAATGTTAATATAGAAAATATAAGCAACAAAAGTTATGTGAAAAAAAATTAATCTATCTGCAAGGCCACACAGCACAGTCATGTGTTTAATGTACCGATTCTATCAAAGTGTAGCTTGAGCGAAGACCATTATTTTCTAATTAGGTCACCAACTTGCTAATTTGGGTTTGCAAACACACACAAGCATAAAGTAGACCTATTTAAAAGCACCTCATGTATGATGGTCATTATTCCAAGACCCAGTTACCATCAGAAACACAGAAAAGAAAACTGTTCTATGCACTCCACATAGGGTTGTTTAACCTAATAAAGCCTATAAAATGATCCAATTTATGAGATCATGTTGTAATGAACTTATATTTACCAGTTTGAGAATGTGAACTTTCATCTCTTGTTTTTTCATTTTGCCATTATCTTAAAGGTAGGCTGTTTCTTAAAGCATGGGTAAATTTTCTGCTTAAAGTTAAGTCATAATTTTTACATTAAAAACACAGAAAGTAGATCAATCGCTTGGGTTCAGTCTTTATAATTTGCATGAGTATGGTACCTTTCTTCGCATAAATTATAGTGACAATGTGGGTGGTTAACACACTGTCATCATGAAGAATGAAATAATCTGACTGACCTTTAGATGCATTGTTTATAAATGCTGGCAAGGATAATGAAAAAAATTGTGTGTGTAAACCAAGAAAAAAATATTCATGCTCCACCTGTAACATTTGACAAGCTCGGACATTCACATGTTCAAGCTGTCAAGTCATTTAGCCGTCAAGTCATTCAATCATTGTGACCCAAACAAACATACAGTTCCAGTGCTGCTGTCAACACACTCACCTGTTGTTGTCAGTGGCTGCAGGCACGCTTTGGGCATTAAGGGGACATCAAATTATTTTGACAGGACTGACAATTTTGTAGTCTCAGCCTAAATGTCACTTTTGGGGAATGTGAGTAAAAAAACAACCAATCATAATCTGTAAAAAAAAAAAGAAAGAAAGAGAAGAAAACAGTCTGTGGCTAGTACAGGTATAAACTGTACTTTGTAACACCTGGAATCAATCGGGTTCTCACAAATTTTGCACTAATGAATTATTTGAAAGTGTAGTTTATTTATTTATTCATTTATTTACTTACTATTTATTTATTAGAAAAGTCAAAGATCAAATGCAGGTTTGTGTGACACTAAAACCAGAAGAAGGGATTAAAAAAAAATCCCAACAGATTAGTTAAATCTTAAAAAATGAAATGAATGCAGTATAAAAGTTGTCACTGACTAGTTTCAGCATTAGATGGGAAACAGCAGCATTCTTGAAGAAAATATAGTTAATGCCTTACCCATGCCTGCTTCTTCCTTTGTGGGTCGCGGGAGTAACTGAAGCCTGAACTAACTGAAGTAAGTTTTAATCGTGCTGAACGCTAGAACTCTGTTCATCAGCTGCTACAGAAAGGACAGCATGCCACCTAGTGGCCATAAGATGGCCTCCACGCCTTTCTCTGCGCACCAGCGCTGAAAAAACTGTCTACTTGATGTGTACAGCGTTGTGGTAGAAGCAGCTCGTGCGCCCTGAACGTATGCACCACATCCTGTGGGAGGCCCATCTTTTCTAAATGGATCTGTTCAGTGGACAGACACAAAGATGCTGACTTATTGCTGGGTAACTCCTGATCGCTCTTCCTGCCTGGAGGAGAGCACCCCCCACCACAGCAGTTCCCACGCCTGACCCAATATCAGTTGCTGCAGATTCGGGAACCATGGAGCGCATATGCGTTGGGGAGCTACGCGGATGACTGACTGTTCTTCCTCCCGGACTTGGTCTAGGGTCCGTGATATCGACAGGACTGGAGGGAACGCACAAAGGAGCATTTTTGGCTGGCCACGGGCTGTGAGCAAAGGCATCCACTCCTAATGGTGGGTCTTCTCGTGGGATCATTGAGAACCATAATTGACACTGGGCGTTCTCCTGTGTGGTGGACAGATCCACTGCTGCTTGGCCAAACCTGCTCCAAAATCCGAGAAATCAGCTCGGGATGGAGGCTCCAGTCTCTTTGGCGGGGACCGCCCCTCGACATGATATCTGCTCGCTTGTTCAGGACGCTGGGAATATACACTGCTCTGATAGAGAGCAGCTTTTTGTGTGTGCCCAACACAACAGCTGTTTCACGATGCATAACAGTTGGGCTGAGCGCATTTCTCCCTGACGGTTTATGTAAACTGTCATCACTTGTTGTCTGTGTGGATCAGAACATGCTGATCCCGCAGCAGGGGGCAAATGTTGAGTCACGTTTCAGACCGTTAAACATTCTAGCACATTATGTAAAGCGACATGTGGTCCAGCCACTGTGCTCCCACTGCTTGGGACAGACACATTCCTCCCAGCTTGACAGGAACACGTCTGTGAAATCTGAGACGTGTGACGTAAGCCTGCTGATGGGAACTCCCTCTGACAGAATGAAAGAGTTTCCCCAGTGATTCAGATTGGTTCTCACGGAAGTGGGCACAAAGATAATCCACCTTTTCTGATGCACAGGATCTATGCGCAGGCAGGCGAACCATCTCTGAAAGAGTCTCATGTGAAGTAGGCCCAGCAGAACCACAATGTGGCCACATCATCCCAGGAGTCACATGACAGGCAGAACTGTCACTATGCTGCACGGTTTGACGCTGCGGAGTTGGGTTTGACACGGAGGAGCTGAGGTGATAGAGCTTCGGCTCTCAGCTGTGATGAATGGGCTCTCATTGTAGTTGAGTTTAGTTCCACTTCCAGATAAACAATCATCTGGGATGGACAAACGGAAGCTTTTCCCAGTTTATAGAAACCCCAGGATTAGCAGGTTGAACACTAGCGTTTTGGTCTGTGTGACAGCTTTCTAACTGGATCGAGCTAATAAGAGCAGATCGTCCAGATAAAAAGATTTCTCATTCCTGCCATGTGTAACGATTGCAGAGCCGTCTCCACGCATTTCGAGAACGTGCGTGCGGTGTTTCAGAATGATGGAAACGTACAAATATGCGCTCTTCAGATCTAAGAAGGTGAAAACCAGTCGTTCTGGTGAAGTTCTCCAGCAGCTGTTTGTCAGCATGTGGAATTGCCCCCCCCCCATGATAGAATTGCTGAACATGAACAGGTCGAGAATGGTCTTATCCCTCCGTTTTTTTCTCAGAACCAGGAAGTAGTGGGAGGAAAAAACATTTTTTTTCCTCTCCATTGGGAACTCTGGAAATCACATTTTTTCGTCAGAAATTCCTGAACTTCTGACTGGAGAGACAAGCTTTGTTCTGGCGAAGACAGATCCGTCTCTATAATCCCTCTGAATGGTGGGTAATGAGATACGAACTGTAGCGTGTAACCCCTTCTAATCAGATGGTCCGTCCACCTGTCTAGGGAACACACTCGATGCCACTCTGAGTAACGTTCGGAGAGCGGGCACGCATTTGTGTCGTGTCATGTTTCTCATGAACGTCAACCAGACTAAAATTCCTTACTGCCATCACTCGCTCTGGAGATTCTCGGGGAGGAACCCGAGGAGGGCTCCGACAGAATAAAAGGGCTGTATGTGTGCCTCTGTGCTGAGTCCAGGCTGTGGTCTCACATAAAGCTGAGGTGAGCCGGCGCGCACTGAGAGGAGGCGTGAGCGCTTTCTGAGTGAGACGCCGTTTCGGTGGAGGCTGCAGCTGTCATTTAGAAAACATGTTTACTCCTGCTGCGCTGTGAGTGGGCAGAAAACAGCAGAAATGAAAAACGGGCTCTGGTTGAAAACGAGGGATTTTACCGGACTCGGTCTGCTGAAAAAACATCATTTTAGCTGACGTGGCAGACGAGTGTTTTGTGATATTTACTGAACTGTGGTTCCATTTAAAACACTGTTTAGAGGTTACTGGCTCATTCTGTGTGGTTCGCTGTGGCCATCTGGAATGTGCACTGGTAAGTTTGGTTGGAGACATTGTCACCATCTGGTCATACTTCCCTGGAAGGACAGGTTGCTGGTCCATCCTGGAAGCTTTTGCCCCAAGTGCCACTGCCAGGCTTGGCTCCGGGGGGGACCGAGGGAAAAAACACAGATCAGTAAAACCCTCCACTCTGGAGATGGAGGCGAAGGTGGAGACGGATGTCTTCAGCTTGCCGGGCCCAGCTGCAGCCTCGTTCCAGTGTGACTTCACAGCTGGACAGCGAAGCCAGATGGGGTCAGGGCGACGAGCCGAGGCGGAGCCAGCCTTGCTGCCAGATCATCCGATCAGGGCGGAGGGAAGAGAGGGACAGAAAGTCCCTTGTGTTAACATCCTCCTGGATTATGTCGAGCAGCTCCAAGAGGATGGCGCCGACGGCTGGGAGCGGTGTAGTCGTCGACGTGGGAAGATCCAAGGTGGCTGCCACTCGTCTTCAGTCACTACGCTCTCTAGAAGGGAAGGGGCAGCTCCGCATCGCCTTTCTCGAAGGAATCATTCGATTCACTGCGTGACTCTGCGTCAAAGAAGACGGTGGCGTCGTCCCGCACATAGCATCCTGTCACAGAAAAAAACACTCAGCGGAGCTGCTGCCAACAACGCCTTTTTCGAGGGAATCATTCGATTCACCTCGAGAAAAAAACACTTTAGAAAAGGCGGTGGCGTCGTCCAGCGGGTAGCAGCCTTCCACAGAAAAACATTCAGTGGGGCTGCTACTAACATCGTCTTATTCGAGGAAATCATTTGATTACCGCAGGGAAAAAAAAAAAAAAACATTAGAAACTGCGATGGCGTTGTCTAGCGGGTAGCGGTCCGCCACGGAAAAGCAATCCTCGGCGCTTACCTTGAACAAGGCTGCTCATCTGCTTCTCCTCAGGGAGGAAGAGCTCACCGGGATGGCAGGAGGTTGGCGTGGTGGAGACCCAGGCATCCTTAGCAAAGGTTGTGCCGGTCAAAGCTGGACAACTTTTCCTTCTTTATTCTTCTGACAGTGCTAGCTAGCTGGCTGAAGAAAAAAATGGGAGCCGATTACCCGGTCTCACTGCAATTTATACGGACCAGGGGTGAGGCACACACAGCAGGTGGGCATGGACTAAAGTTTTCAGTGCTGCGCTGCACGCCTAGGGATAAACCCACTAGCGACAGTCTTAAAGGGCAAAGCCTATACAAAATAGAATCCATTTCATCCTAAAGAATATAAAGGGGTGTTGCTCTGCTCCTTTCAAGGCAATGTTATTGTTCATCTGCCTTTTCTAATCGTTGAAGTTATTGCTATAATTTTACAGAAGTTGCAGAACTGACATCTGCAACACAAACATGTAACCTTTTATTACTGTTGTTACTTCTGTCATGTTTGCAATCATATGTTAGACAGGAAATTAGAATATGACTGCATGAAATTAGTCTTTGTGGAATCAAAATGTTCATAATTGATTTTGTGGGCTTGCTGATTGTAGTATTAGCTGATGTGAAATTGTGGTGAAGCTGCTAAATGATTAGTTTTTTTGCTTTTCTTTCTGACAGAAAACATATTTTCTGATTTTGATTAGTTATATTTCTTTTTTTTTTTTTTTTTTTTACCTTTATTTATTTAGCATTTATTGTTAACTATTGTGATTTTTTTTTTCTAATAGTGTTTGCTTCCTCTAGTCCTCCATAAAGGCTGATATTTTCACGCTCTTTGCCCTGGAGCAGAAATTGCTCAGTGACTCATAGAGCAGAAAGGCAGAGCACACCAAACATCACTACATCTCAAAATGTGCAATATATTTGTTCATGTAAAATAAAATAAATAAGCAGATTAAAAAGTGTTTTGCAGATACTAAAATTTTAATTTCTGTTTTATAGGCCAAACCACCTTGGATGTGAACGTTTTACTCAATAAATGAACCATTTCACTGTATCTTTCAACTCTTGCTCTTTGAGCTTCACATTTCACCTGCATGGAGTACCACAGGGAAAAAAAAGAAGATAAAAGAAAAGTGAAATAAATATAAAATAAAACACAGACATCTACATCTTTCTGTGTTTTAGCTGTGAAAAGGACTCATAGATTGGGCATAATGTATTTATATCTGGGAAAAGGCTACGTAAAAAAAAAAAAATAAAAAAAAATGGCTCCACCCTAAGTGCATTCAAGCTTGAGTCTTTCTGACTGGGCTTCTTATTCATGGACAGAACTACCTTAACCTCATCAAATGAACCTTGAAATAAATGCTCTTCCAAGTGTAACCAATGCTCTCTCAAACTTTCAAAAATAAAAAAGAAACTGCAAAGAAAATGGGCACATAATAAAAAAATTGCATTTGCCTGTTTGACAATGCAGATGAGCAATTATGCTTTAGATCAAAAGCTTAAAGGGCAGTGTATTTCTCAAAGGGTTGTGTAGACAGATGCATGCTGGGCAAAGTCTTCAAGGTAAGTCACTGATCTTGTATGCCGTGCTCAGCTGCATCAAACACAATACATCTATAATGTGGTGGGAGACTGTCAAGAGTTGTTACCAACAGAGACTATCTGAGGCCTTGACTATTAAATATGAATGTTTCCTTTCATTAAAATTGGTGCTGCGTATAATACATTGTAACCTACTTACAGTGTCACATTTACTGAGCTAAAGTCTTTGCTGGGATAAGACCCACAATGACACCTTCCCTGTCAAGATCATTTAAAAAATAAATCAGTGCTTTTTCTTTATTTGTATTAATTTTTTTAACAGAGGACCACATACCATCGTAGGTATATTTAATTCATTTTAATAATAATAATAATCTTATCATTCATCTACTTCTCTCCCAATCCTCAACAATTTTTAATATAAAATCTTGGAGTTGCCTTTTAGTAGAAATACGTGAAACACGCTCAGGAACTGGAGTGTTGTTTTTTTCTCTTCATAACAAAATATTAATTGCGTATGAGTTTACTTGTTTGACTTCGTTTTTAGCTATGTTAGACTTTCTGGTGTCACGTGAGTTGAAACTTCATCCCCTGTTTTTGTGTTGCACATTTCCTGTCCATCAGAATTCTTTATAAGCTTCACTTTTATCCTTTATTTACCTAGGCCATGCAGTCTTATAAAAAATAAAATAAAGCATGGCCTTTCTTATCAGAAGTCCACTCATATTACTGTCATGCTAGTAGAGGCAGAGACAGCATGAACAAAGTTATTCCTGTATAGCTGTGGACTTCAGTCTTGATGCCAGAAAGCACCGAGGTGATGCCTACCGTTAAAAAAAGACAATGTACCAAGTTTGAACAGATTTTTGACTGTATTTCTAACAAAACAATAAATATTTATATAAAGACATACGCAAACTATTGAATAAACATTATATATATATGTATATATATATA
>NC_056499.1:42890837-42898452 GCF_014905685.2 Nematolebias whitei | reverse complement strand
TATATATATGGATTGGGGTGTGGCTGGCCGGGGTCGGGCTGCCTGCTTGATGTTGAGCGAGAGGAACGCACCACTGAAGCCACGGAGCTTTGAATATCCAATGTAAAACAAACTTTACCACGGTTTAATGTGGTACTATGACTCTGCAGACATTGCACTTTGCTGTCGTGTTTTGTGGTGTTTCTAGTGTATTTCCACACAGTGGACATGTACAATGAAAAGTTGATTAGCCATTAGCCACAGTGCTGCTCAGTCCTCACGTGTTTACTCACGTTTTAGCTGGCTGTAAACTATGAAATGGATTTCCTGAATGTGAGGCGGGTCTTATTACTCTGGGTTTTGTGAAACACGCCTCTGTTCAGGAAATCCATTCCATAGTTTTAAGACAACTTGCAGAGCAACCGACAGGAAACCACAAGGAGATGTTTCAACAGACACAGACATGCATCAAGGACTGGAAATCTCTGCAGGTTGGATCGGAAAAAAACTGATACGTAAATTATGCTGGTATTGGAGCCCGATATCGGATTGCCCCATCCCTAATTACTATATAGTCAAGGCCTGAGGCACTAAGGTGTGAGACTAACATAGCATATTTAAGCTATCAACAGCCCATTTACAGAAAATAAAGTAATTAAGAAACTCAAACAATTCCTATGGTGGACATTTTAATTGTGGTAACCTTTATCATAAATCATACCTATTTTGTGCTTATAACAACTTTTAATTCAACCATGTGTTGAAATGAGGCTATAATATTCTATTATGTCTTTTTATGTCATTTTAAGTGTGACAGTTAATAAAAATACAACAGTAATTTGCTAAACTTAATAATATGTCAGGGAATTGTTTCCGTACAGATAATATTATTTGCCCAAAGTAACCACTTTGTATTTTTTTATTTACTTTCTTTTAGCTTCTAAAAGTCAACCATTCATGGCAGGCATGAGAACAGAGGAATTATTACCTTTTTATATTCTGACCTTTTAAAAGCACAAGGACTATGTATGCACAAATGCATCCCCCCATACACACACTCCCAAATACACACAGGTATATATATATATATATATATATATATATACAGATAGTATCAGTTGGTAAAATATGTATAAATGGCATGTAGAGGGTGGGAGTGGGGAATAGTGGAGATTTATTTTACATGATATAAAGAGGATTAGCAGCTTAGTATGTTTCTTTTTTTATATTCAATGATCAAGTTGAAAAACTGTACAGGAATATTTTTTCTATCTAAAATAAAAAGTAGACCCTGCAGTACAAAAAAGGGAGTTTACCAGTTTTTTTTCATAAATAATCGCACACGATCATATGAAAAATATTGAAAATGTTCCAAATCTTAAGCAAAATGGGAAAAAAATATTTATTTCACATGTTGATTTGATGTTTTCATCAGTGAAGATGTAATTTCCAACATTTGAGGTTTGTAGTGTTTTTGTTATAAATCTACAAGAAAAATATGTGCAAACATTTTTTTTGTAAGAGATGAGAGTTTCTAAACTGTATAACATAATAACACTATGACCTGAATAGAGATCTATTGAAAAAATTGTACATTTGTAGTAATTAAATTTTAATTTTAAACTCACGTTTTAAACTGAAGCTATGATTGTTGAGCTGTTCTTATAAATTACATCAAAATGTCCAAATGCTTTAAATAATTAAGGGACTTTGGGCAGCAACATGGCATAGTGGTTAGCACTTTGCCTCACCACAGCAAAAAGGTCCCTAGGTTCATTTCCCGGTTTCGACCTAGGGTTTACCCATGTGGAGTTTGAATGTTCTCCTCATGTTGGGTTTGCTCTGGGTACTCTGGTTTCCTCATAGTCCAAAAACAAATATGCCTTCATATGGCTGCCTTCAAGCCCAAGCTTCTCTTGCCAAAAAGCTCTGTGATCTCAAGGGGATTTGTCTGGTTAAATATTGTTTCTTTCTTTTTCTTGCAGCTTTTCCTTATCAAGGGGTTGCCACAGTGTCATACTCTTCCATCTCACTGCATCCTCTGTCCTAACTCCATCTACCTCAAAGAACATTTGCACAAATTCTGCCAGCACACCGTTTGTCAGCAGCACCAGTAGCGGTCATTGTTAACCCGGGCCTCAACCGATCCAGTATGATGTTGCTTAAACGAACTCACATATTAGTGTTGGCAAAAGTCTTTTACATCGGGCGCCTTTTCTGACACAGCCCTCAATATGTACCTGGGCTTGGGACTGGCAAAAAAGATACATTGGCTTGTGTAGTGGCTGATTTATTTGTCTAGTTAAAAAAAGGTTATTAATTATATTAAAATAAGTAGAATTCAATATATCTGATCTTTATCATTGGAACATTCTCCGAATCTAGACATAATTTTTTTCGTCATAAATAAACTTAAAAGGATGGGAAGCACGGTGGCGCAACTGGTAGAGCTGCTGCCTCTCAGCGAGCAGGTCCCTGGTTCAAACCCCGGTCCAGGGGCCTTTCTGGGTGGAGTTTGCATGTTCTCTCCGTGCATGCGTGGGTTTTCTCCGGGTACTCCAGTTTCCTCCCACAGACCAAAAACATGCATGTTAGGCTGATTGGTAACTCTAAATTGTCCCTAGGTGTGAGTGAGAGAGTGAATGGTTGTTTGTCTCGTTTGTCTCTACGTGGCCCTGTGATGGACTGGAGACCTGTCCAGGGTGTACCCTGCCCCTCGCACAGTGATTGCTGGACATGGGCACCAGCGACCCCCGTGACCCAAAATGGAACAAACGGGTAAAGATAATGGATGGATGGATGGAAACTTAAAAGGCTAAATTTATGTCCTTGACTCATTCATATCTTCAGTCATCAGACCCATTTATTCAAGGCTGGATGAAAAGTTGGCTAAAAATGTCTGCCCTGGGACTTCATGATTTTTTATGTTTTCTCTCTAAAAATAGTATTTCCTTTTCAGAATTTATTAACTTGAGATTCTATGACTTTCTTGACAAGTCACAAACTAAAGAACTGTGTTTAAATGTAATTTGTTTAATAACATTGCAAACAATATAATTAAAAAAGGGGATCATCAAACAACTGAACAACCAATGGGGTAATCTCCAACATACTTATCAAGGTGTAGTGTTCATTGGAATACCCAGAGATAAAGACAGAAGAGAACAGACTTCTGGATACACTGGATAAGTTTAACAGTGTTTATTTACAAACAAATAATGTCATCAAATGGGCACAGAAAGGGGCTGGATCCAGTAGGGATTGGAGTCGGTCGTGGTGACAGGGGATCCAGCGGTTTCAGGGCAAGGAAGAAAAACGTCTGGGTAGAGTTCCAGGATGGAGGCAGGCAAGTGGTAGGAAGGCAAAGAGGCTGCTGAGGAGGCATAGGAGAGCTCGAGGTCTTACAGAGGAAATCCCAGAAACAGGTGCACAGCAGAGATAACACATTAGGCAGGTAATGCTCCAGCGCTGACTGGATGTCCTCTGCAGCTTTTTTGTACTCCTGCAGCTCATCAAGGCGGTGGTCCACAGGTGTGGCTGATTGGTGCTCTCTTGTGGCTGCAGGAAGCTGGCAGAGCCGAACTCCCACACAAGATCTCTCATGCACTCCCATAAAGCTTGGAAGTCCACACACTCTAGACATTTTTGAATTGATAAAACCTCCAGGATGAGAAGTGAAACATCTTCAGCTTCAGAATAGAGCTCCATTTGTTTTGTTTGATTGTTTTTTTAATTTCATTTTTAGGGATATATCTAGGGACATGCTGGTGAAGATTCTCAGTCATCCAGGACATGATGAATTCAAAAAGCATTCAATACAAAAACAACTGGACTTTATTTGTAACAGAAGACGTTTCGCTCCTCATCCGAGGAGCTTTCTCAATTCAAAGAGCAGAGAGTGAGAGATTACTCTCTGCCGGTTTTCACACCTGATGGGAACAGAGGGGCCTCGTCTGTGAATTAGAGGAACAAAGACCTACTGTTTTAGGTTTTAGGTGTGAACTGCCAATATACATATATGTGTGTGTGTGTGTGTGTGTGTTATGTGTGTGTGTGTCTTATCTCACTCAGCCTTATAACCTGTATCTCTCACTCTCTGCTCTTTGAATTGAGAAAGCTCCTTGGATGAGGAGCGAAACGTCTTCTGTTACAAATAAAGTCCAGTTGTTTTTGTATTGAACGCTTTTTGAATATCTAGGGACAGTTGTGAGTAATCTGTGTGACTTTTACTGTGCATTTCAGTGTAAATGACTCAAGTGAACTGGGTTACTTTAGTAAATAATTCAGTTTAATGTGGATCCAAAAAAAAAAAAAAAAAAGGATTTATCAGCTCTAGATGTAAAGAGCTGTTCAAAAGATTTGTATTGTTCATGAATGTCACACCTCTATTTATCTCCTATGCCCGCCACCAACACCCCCCCCCCCCCTCTTCCCTTTGAAAACATGTTCAGCACTTGGATTGAGGCAGATAGACATCCATCCATCCATCCATTATCTTTACCCGTTTATTCCATTTTGGGTCACGGGGGTCGCTGGTGCCCATGTCCAGCAATCACTGTGCGAGGGGCGGGGTACACCCTGGACGGGTCGCAAGTCCATCACAGGGCCACATAGAGACAAACGAGACAAACAACCATTCACTCTCTCACTCACACCTAGGGACAATTTAGAGTTACTAATCAGCCTAACATTCATGTTTTTGGTCTGTGGGAGGAAACCGGAGCACCCGGAGAAAACCCACGCATGCACGGAGAGAACATGCAAACTCCACCCAGAAAGGCCCCTGGACCGGGGTTTGAACCAAGGACCTTCTCGCTGGGAGGCAGCAGCTCTACCAGTTGCGCCACCGTGCTGCCCTATTTTTATTATTATCATCATTATTATTATTATTATTATTATTATTATTATTATTAGTGTTATAAGTCTTGGACTGTATTCAAAGCACACTCAAAAAATGTTTCAGCAAGTGGATTATGATTATCACCATAAACAACTATTTACTATAATTTGAAAATTTAGCATGCTTTAACTTGTTTTGTTTTTCTTTTTCACTCCTCATAATTCATAAATAAATCAATGTACATTTAGAAAGGTAAATTTAAACTAAGCAAATAAGTTTAACAAAATATATTATAGAATTGCCCTGTGATGGACTTGAGACCTGTCCAGGGTGTACCCCACCTCTCACACAGTGATTGCTGGACGTTGGCACCAGCAACCCCCACAACCCAAAAAGGAAGAAGCAAGTAAAGATGATGGATGGATCTTATACAATTCAATTAATCATTTGATCTATATGAGACAGTTGAGGTGATTTTCAGGGCATGCCAAATGGGAGGAGACCCTGTGGAAGACCCAGGACATGCTGGAGAGACTATATGTCTCTTAGCTGGCCAGGGAGTGCCTTGGGGTCCTCATAAAAGAGCTGGAAGAAGTTGCTGGGGAAAGATTTGTCTAGGCCTTTCTACTCAAGTTGCTTGACCCTCTGATCTGACTCCCAAACAAGCAGAAGATAACGGTGGATGGATGGATGGATGGATGGATGGATGGATGGATGGATGGATGGATGGATGGATGGATGGATGGATGGATGGATGGATGGATGAACAGATGGGGTTTGATTAACAGTGTATATTTGATAATATATGGTGTATTTTGAAATACTGTACACTAGTTAAACATAGCAAATGGATTATTTTGATTCTAAAAATTGGATTAAACGTCACACAGTTGTATGGGAACCTGTAAACCAGCAATAATAAGTAACAACTTGAGGTGTATATTGGATCCACAAATTCATTCCATCCTGCTGGCAAAGGATAGAATTATTAATTATACACAGCCACATTTGGGAATAAGTTATAGCCCAGCTCAGAAGGGTTAATGATATCAGTAATTGGACAAGTCAGTGTGCTAGTTCACAGCATTTAATCAGGCTTAACTGTGATGCTGATCCCACCTAATAGAGGAAATACAGCAGTTCTGAAAACCAGTGCTTAAAAAAATAGTTGCAATGCTGTTTGGCATTACTGTGTATACTATACTGTATATGGGGCACAAAACAACAAAGGAGCGATATGTTTCAGGAGCTTGGAAATAAACTTTTGACAAATCATGTAAAATGTAAATGCTATAGAATCACTTCCAAGCATCTTGATGTCCAAGTGACTACAAATGCACAAATTATTAAAAAGTTTAAGAACCTCAGGAATGTAGTCATCCTCCCCGGACGTGGCTGGAAGATGAAAACTGATGACAGTATAAATGATAAACAAAGAATCCAGAACAACTTACAAATAAATTAAAAGTTAACTCCTAAGTCAGGGTACATCAGTATCAGATAGTGCCATTGGTCACTGTTTGAGCCAAACTGGACTTTATCAATCCAATCATCATCTATCCATCATCTTAACTGGCTTTTTCCTTTTCAGGTCATGGGGGGTCACTGGTGCCCATATTCAGCAGTGACTTTGCAAGAGGCGGGGTACACCCTGGACAGGTCGCAAGTCCATCACAAGGCCACATAGAGACAAACGAGACAAACAACCATTCACTCTCTTACTCACACCTAGGGACAATTTAGAGTTACCAATCAGCCTAACATGCATGTTTTTGGTCTGTGGGAGGAAACCGGAGTACCCGGAGAAAACCCACGCATGCACGGAGAGAACATGCAAACTCCACCCAGAAAGGCCCCCAGCCATGATTCAATAAGGAAACCTTATTGCTGAGAGTCAATGCTGCCAAATTGGACTTTATGAAATGCATATTTGTAGCCCACAAAGATTCTGGGAGAATGTCCTTTGGAACGATGAGACAAAACTGGAACAATTTGGTAAAATGTGTCGCTTCTATGTTCAAATACACAAAAAAAGAACTTACAAAAAATAAGAACACTGTATCTACCGTCAAACATGGTAGACACTAGCTTATGGGTTATCCCTCAGCTTATCCCTCAGCTAAATTATCCCTCATTGTGGACTGAACTAGGCAAAAAGGCCTTCTCCTACTCCGCTCCTTTATCCTGGAATATTTTGCAAAAAGATCTGAAGCTCTTGACCTTGACCTTTCTAAGTGGCTTCAAACATCTGCTAAGTTCATGGCAAAAACCAATGCAGACATGTTCCTGTTTGTAGTTTTCTACACCACTTTACAACCTAGCTGTTTTTTGATTTGTTTTAAATACCATTTTCTTTCATTTGTTCGTCTCAGTTTGCATCCTATCTTTTATGATTGTCTACTGTTGTCATCACTCTTTTTTAAAATCAGGTCTCTCTTGTAAATGAGTCCCCAAGGCTTAATGGGACTAACCTGTATAAATAAAGGTTAAATGAAAAATGGGGTTTATGGGGCTGCTTTGCTGCATTTGGCATGGGATGTCTTGAATCAATAATGAGATCTCAAGACTACTACGACATTCTGAAGCAAAATGGCTTCCGGTAAGATGGCGCCCGTGTACATGGCTTGCAATCCACCTCTTCTGATGGTGTTCGGATTATTTGTGTTTTGTTCATTTTTTATCTGGGACATAAACTTGCTGCTGGTGAATGACCGACAACAGCTTCTGGATCTTCATTTTTCTGCCACCGATGTTGCTTATTTGGACCAATATGAGCATACCTCTGGACCCCCCCCC
>NC_056499.1:42885981-42890737 GCF_014905685.2 Nematolebias whitei | reverse complement strand
CCCCCCCCCCCCCCCCCCCCCCACTGGCGAACGTGCCTGTTTACCTTCGCTGCACTTCTCACCTCCCTGCCCGGAGACATCGCTACAGACGTCGGGAAAACATGCTGCGTGGCTGGTAAAGCTTAAAGCCCTGCCCGCTGCATCTTCCTCTTCAACTGGTGGTCAGGGTTTCAATCGCTAGCTTCCCACGTGCCCGGACCAGGTAAACAACGGAGGGGCTGTTATTGAAAACCCGCGGCCATTGGCGCGCGCAAACTCCACCGCTGCTGGATCCACTTTGGACAGTATCCGGATGTGTTTGGTCAACGCAAGATATGTTACCAACAAAACTTTTATCCTCAGGGACTACTTTCAAGAGCATGATTTCGACTTTTTCTGCATCACAGAGACATGGATGTCCCCGGGTGAGTCTAGCGCCTTGACGGAATTATTGCCACCGAACTGTCTGTATTTTAATGCACCACGGCCATCAGGCCGGGGCGGTGGTGGATTATTAATAATATTCAAACCAACTTTTGACTGTAAACAACTGCCCATCCCAGTTTCCCACGCCAGCTTTGAGCTGAGCGTATTTGAACTGGGCCATTCGCCTTCGACTTTATGTGCGCTCGTTTACTGCCCACCTCGGTCTAAGCATTTCATAAATGAGTTTTCTGATTTCTTGGCTGAAATCACACCAAAATATGATCATGTTTTCATTGTTGGGGACTTTAATTTTCATGTGTGCTGTCAGGAGAAGCACTTGGTTAAGGACTTTTTAGATTTATTGGACTCATTTAATCTAACTCAGCAAGTAAACAGTCCCACCCAAGAGCGTGGACATACACTGGACCTTGTTTTAACACGTGATGTGACTGTTAGTAATCTTGATATTGGTGATAATGTTTTTTCAGACCACATGCCAGTCCAGTTTGAGTTCACCCTCCCCCATCTAACTCCTAAGCCGTGCATTCCTACACGTAGTAGCCGAGTCATTAACCACTTCACTGCCACACGTTTCACAGATGCCTATAACTCTGAAATGATCATTCAGCCCCTGGTGTTTCTCACCACCACGGAGGCGCTGACATCCCAATTCAACTCTGTCTGCTTAAAGACTCTGGATCATGTCGCTCCAGTTAAAACTAGAAAATCAAAACTCAGAGCAGAACCTTGGCTGAGTGACGTCACCAAGGCCGTTAGGCAGCAATTTAGGAGGGCGGAGCACAAATCGAGGAAAGACAGGCTGCAGGATTCTTTTCAAATATGTAAAGAGAGTTGGCGCCGTTAACAGAAAGCAGTAAAAGCTGCTAAATCCAAATACATTTCTGATATCATAACCTCAAACTCTCACAATCCACGTGTCCTCTTCTCTACCCTAAACTCTGTTCTCCACCTCACTGAACCATCACCTCTGGAAGCCTCGACTGAGCTGTGCGACAACTTCTTACATTTCTTTTTGGAAAACATTGCGACCACCCGGGCTCTCATTTCCCCTCCAACTCAAGACCCATCCATCCCACCTCAATCTGTAGCTCTATTTGACCATTTTGAACCCATCACTCTCTTATCTAGAGCAGGTCATGTGCAGCTTGAAACCTTCTGGTTCCCCCTTTGATGTGGTCCCCACTTGACTACTAAAGGAGGTTTTTCCTACTCTAGGTCTGACCATTCTTGCTATAGTAAACAGTAGTTTATCCACTGGCGCGGTGCCAAAAACCGTTAAACATGCTGCTGTCCAGCCTCTCCTGAAAAAACCCAAACCTTGACCCCTCAGTCGTTTCCAACTTCCAGCCTGTCTCCGAACTCCCATTTGTTTCTAAAATACTGGAAAAAACAGTTGAGCCCCAGTTGAAGTGCTTCTTGGAGGATCACGCCATCTTAGAGCTATTCCAATCTGGCTTTAAACCTCTCCACAGCACTGAAACTGCCCTATTGAAGGTTTTTAATGACAACTTCAGATCCACAGATACAAGTTATTCTGTGCTGCTTGTCCTATTGGATCTCACAGTCGCCTTTGACACCATCGACAATGAGATCCTCATTGCTAGGTTGGAGCAGTGGGTGGGCATCACAGGGTCAGCCTTCAATTGGTTCAGATCCTACCTCACTGACAGATCCTTTTGTGTCTCCATCAAGGATTTTAGTTCTGTAGTGACAGAGCTTAAATGGGGGGTTCCGCAGGGGTCCATCCTGGGTCCCCTCCTATTCTCTCTATACCTGCTGCCACTTGGTGCTATTTTCCGGAAACACAATATACCCTTTCACTTCTACGCCAACGATTGTCAAATTTACTTCCCCCTAAGACACAATGGTACATGCTCTATTCAACCTCTGCTCGGCTGCATGGCTGACATCAGGGACTGGATGGCTTTAAATTTCTTAAGTTTCAATGAAAAGAAGTCTGAAGTCATGTTGTTCCCTCCCAACGACACGATCACAAACCACTACATCGACCTTTCGACTCTAACCCTGTCAGAAAAACAAAGAGTCACTAATCTGGGAGTGATAATTGACCCTTCCCTGAAACTGAACAATCATGTAAACATGATTGTTAAATCATGTTTCTTCCAACTGAGGCGGCTGTTTAAACTGAAGCCCATATTGTCCAAAAATAACCTGGAGACAGTAATACATGCATTCATTACATCTAGGTTTGATTACTGCAATTCACTCCTGTTTGGTATCAGTCAGACCTCCATTGCACGACTACAACTGGTCCAGAATGCAGCAGCCCAATTTTTAACCAGTACAGGAAAAAGAGAGCACATTACACCAGTTTTGGCCTCACTGCACTGGCTACCGGTTCACCTTCGAATCCAGTTCCAAATTCTCCTGTATGTCTACAAATCACTGAACAGTTTCACCCACCCCATCTCTCTGATCTGCTACAACCGTATGTCCCACCACGTTCCCTGAGGTCAGCGGACAAATTGCTCCTCACAGTTCCAGGAACTCGTCTTAAGCGAATAGGTGACAGGGCCTTCTCTGTAGCAGGACCAATACTTTGGAACGAGTTACCTCTGCTTGTCAGACTGGCCCCCTCCCTCTCGGTTTTCAAATCCCGTTTAAAAACTACTATTCAGTAGCTTTCAACACCAGAGGATCTGTGTTTTGAACCTGTATGCTCCACACTGGTTTGTCGTCTTATTTATTATCTACATCGTTTTTATGTCTATATTTTTGATTTTACTTCATTTTGTATATTGCTTTGTGTGTTGTCTGTTGTTCTGTCTGTACAGCACTTTGGTTGGCCTTGTCGCTGTTTTAAGTGCTCTATAAATAAAATGGTATGGTATGGTTTTGTATGGTAAAATGTGCTTCTCTGTGTCAGAGAGCTTGGTCTCAGTCATAGGTCGTGGGTCCTCTAACAGGATAATAAACCATAGTATGACACTCGTGAAAACACTCAAAAATGGCTAAGAACAAAATATTGGACTATTCTGAAGTGGTCTTCTGAGCCCTGATCCTAATCCTATAAACAACTGTAAAGAGCTGAAGCATGCAGTCTGAAGAATCAAATGTGAGCTAGCAAATGGTAGTTTACTCACCAGGAGTGGACCAAAATACATGTAAACAGTCACATAAGTTTTTTTAGAGATGCATAAATAATTTGATTAATTAGAAATAGTTTGGTGTTATGTTTTAAGTAATACTGTATCCAGTATTCTTGTTGCACTATTCTTAGTTTTTCTTCTGTTTATTTCTGTTCATCTTCATTTCTTCCTTTTTTTCACAACTCCAGAACTGCACCACTGTTATTGTTCTACACTTGCTGTCAGCTCATGCACTTTTTTATTTACAATGTCTCTTGAAGAGTTTGTAAACTGATTTGATGTCACCAGTCGTTTTAGCAACAACTTAATGTGATAAGGGGATAAACAGTAACCCACACATAACAAGTGTAAGACTACCATTTAAATGTATAGAAATGCAACTGGATATTACCATTTCATAAACAAATGCTTAAACTTTCAAGTTGTCATCTTTGACAGCTTGTAGCTGTTAGAGCTGCCAAGTAATGGATATGTAACAAGCAGCAAACAGCTATTTATATTGTCATTTTTTTTTCTATGCAGTGCAAATGGTTTTAGGATGACAATAAAATATGTCAATTATTTAATGTATGAAACATGTAACCATACATCTATTTAAATAGCTGTCTCCTCTTGTCTTATATGCTTTCTATGATTTTGTGTATTTGAGAACATTGAAGATATGTACATACACAAAGAAAAAAAAAAACATGCTAATTGAGTAAAAAACTTCAGAGGGTCATTGTCATTGGAACAGTACTTCAGCAAGACACAACTGAATTTTACAGGTCCAGGTCTTAAGAAGTCACCATAATAGGTTAGAAGTTAGATTTTTATATCCATCCATCCTTTATCTTTTACCCTCTTCTTCCATTTTGGGTCACGGGGGTCGCTGGTGCCCATGTCCAGCAACCACTGTGCGAGGGGCGGGGTACACACTTTACGGATCGCAAGTCCATCACAGGGACACATGGAGACAAACACTATTCACTCTCTCACCCACACCTAGGGACAACTTAGAGTTACCAATCAGCACAACATACATGTTTTTGGTCTGTGGGAGGAAACCGGAGTACCCAGAGAAAACCCACACATGCACGGAGAGAACATGCAAACTCCACCCAGAAAGGTCCCCGGACTGTGATTTGAACCGGGGACCTGCTCGTTGAGAGGCAGCAGCTCTATCAGTTGTAGAAGTAGAAATTCTCCCAGATATTTAGAAATGTCTGTGTAAAGTGCTT
>NC_056499.1:42862984-42875981 GCF_014905685.2 Nematolebias whitei | reverse complement strand
AAGTAGAAATTCTCCCAGATATTTAGAAATGTCTGTGTAAAGTGCTTATTCACATCCGTGTGGGTAAAAGATCATAGTTGTACAGTTTTATAAATGTCTGTGGTGCAGCAACGGAAAAATCATGGCCGTATGATTTTTCCTGATTGATTGCTTATATTGTTATTTTCATAATTTGCCAAATTAATGTAAATGTTTGATGTTAAATTTGATTCTGTAAATAAATGACCGCATTCATTTTGATGGGTCAAATTTAAATGACGTCTCACTTTGCATTTCCTTAAATTCAATGCACGTTTTATTCAGTCCAGAAAAATGAGGAACCCGCGTTAAATGATGAATATATCCCAGCATCTGTTCATCTACAGGCGTGTTGTCAGAGTCAGAGAGAGTCAGAGTCAGAGTTTCTTTATTGTCATTCACACCTCATGTGGTACATGTGGTGGAGCGAAATTATGTACACGGGGTCCCAGTTACATCCGACAATAAAATGTATAAGAAAAACAGTAATAACATCTACGATATGAACTAAGAAAAACATCAACTAAATATACACTAAGCACTCATAACATAAAACATTGAACATCAGCACAAACATGAACATGAGTCTGTGAGCAGATGTGCACGCATGAACACATCAACATTGAAACAGATCAGCAGCAACATGAAACAGATCAGCAGCAACATGATATGGTTTTTCACAGTGATTATTCTAGTTAGAGATTCATGAGTCTAACAGCCTCAGGGTAGAAGCTGTTCCTCAGTCTAGTGGTTCTACACTTAATGCTCCTTAACCTCCTTCCTGAGGGGAGTGGGGCAAAAAGTGTGTGTGCTGGGTGAGTGGGGTCCTTCATGATGCAGGTGGCCCTCTTCCTGCATCTGGAGGTGTAGATGTCTGTGATGGTGGGGAGGCTGATTCCGACAGATTTCTGTGCAGCCTTCACCACTCTCTGCAAAGCTTTTCTTTCTGCAGCTGTGCAGCCTCCATGCCACACATTGATGCTCGAGCACAGGATGCTCTCCACTGCACACCTGCAGAAGGAGGTGAGGACTGAGCTTCCCAGACCAGCTCGCCTCAGCCGTCTGAGGAAGTAGAGTCTCTGATGAGCTTTCTTGATCAGGCTGGTGGTGTTGTTGCTCCAGCTGAGGTTGTCATTCATGTGTACACCCAAGTACTTGTTGCTGGAGACCACTTCCACCGCAGATCCTCTTATGTTCAGGGGGGTGTAGGTGTTTTTGTTCCTTCTGAAGTCCACAATCATCTCCTTTGTCTTCTTCACATTGATGTGAAGGTTATTCTCTCTGCACCTATTCTCTCTGTGTTGTGAAATTAACCCAGTTTGCAGGCAGAACTCAGAGGCACGAGGAGTAAAATTAAATAAAATACTTCAATGATACAAAAAAAAGATGCTGACGTGGCAGCTACTTACAAAACCTAGGAACTAGGGAAATACCATGGAACCAGGGAAACCAGGAGACAAGACAAACACCAGACTATCACAGACGATGCCCCAACAACGAGTGACAAAAAGACACAGACTAATATAAAGACACAAACAGAGTGACAATCACAAACACTTGGATGACACAAGGGTGGGAATAATCAAGCTAATAAACAAGGAAACCAGGGAGTGTAAGGATGGGGACCCACCACTAGAGAGCACCATCCTTACAGTACCCTCCCCCCAAGGACGCCCCCTGGCATCCCAGAAAGCCCCCCCCAAAAAAAAAAACAAACAAACAAACAACAAAAAACAAAAAAAAAAACAAGGTCGGGCGGAGGGAGAAACTACAAGGATGGAGGGCATGAGGAAACACAAGGACAAGAAACCAAAAACTGACAGGACGAGGCCTGGGAACAAAACACAAAATCTAAACACAAGGAAACAAATATTTCAGGGATAGGGGCTGTCCAACTTGCTGGAACAGATCGGGCGGCCAACCAGGATGCCTTCCAACATGAGGCAGGAGCTCCGGAGGGCGACCAGGAGGTCGTCCAGCACAAGGCAGCAGTTCAGGTGGGTGACCAGGAAACCGTTCAGCCCCATATAGCAGGTCCAGCGGGTGGCCAACAATGACAGTCACCCTGAGAGTCCAGGACCGACCAGGACACAGGAGGAAGGAAGAATGGGGGAACCAAGGATTCTGCAGCTATCATCGTGACCTCTGTGGCTACAGATGATAAGGAGACATCTGTTGCTGCAGTCTCTGTGTTGGTGACGTGAGGGATGTCCTCCAGGAACCCCCAGAACAGGAGACGTGGGAGGGGTCGTCCAGGACCCTCCCAGAACCAGAAACATGAGGGGAGTCCTCCAGGACCCCCTCGAGACAGGAGACGTGGGAGGGGTCCTCTAGGACCCTCCCAGAAATGTGAGGGGCGTCCTCCAGGACCCTCTTGATATAGGAGACATGGGAGTGGTCCTCCAGGACCCTCCCGGAACAGGATACATGAGGGGCGTCCTCCAGGACCCCCCTCGGAACAGGAAACGTGGGAGGCGTCCTCCAGGACCCTCCCAGAACAAGAAATGCGAGGAGCTTCCTCCAGGACCCCCTCAGAACAGGAAACGGGTGGTGAGGTCTTGGAACTGGACCCCGCAGGTTCTGGACCTCTTGCAGTTCTTAGAGACTCAGTGACCACTGTAGGTTCTGGAACCTCAGCTGGAAGAGCTGTAGCTAGCGATACGGGGGCCTGGGGAGCTTCAGCTGGTGACATGGGGTTCTGAGAAGTTGCAGCTGGTGGGAAGACCTTGGGTTCTGCTACAGCTGACGTGGAGACCTCCGTGGCTGTGGAGGTCTCTGTAGTCGGTGGGACCTCTGTGGATGTGGAGGTCTCTGTAGTCATTGATGCTGGGTTCTCTGCCGCAGACTCTGGGTTCTCTGCCGCAGACTCTGGGTTTTCTGCCGCAGACTCTGGAACTTCCTGCAAGTTCTGGAACCTCCTGCAGGCTCTGGAACCCCCTGCAAGCTCTGGGTCCTTGGCTGCAGGCTCGGAGCCCTCTTGCAGGTTATGGGACCTCCAGCAGGCTCTGGAACCCCCTGCAGGCTCTGGGTCCTCGGCTGCAGGCTCAGAGCCCTCTTGCAGGTTATGGGACCTCCTGCAGGTTCTGGGTCCTCCTGTAGGTTTTGGGTCCTCGACTGCAAGCTCTGGGCTCACATAAGGACAAGAAGAGTTAAAGTCTGAGAGTTCAGCTATGAGAGCCCTTACCATAGACAGCACTTGGGCGAAACTCTGGATCTGAAGCAGGTTGGATCTGGACTCCAACAGGTCGTTCATGATGGAGTAGATATTGAGTTTATATTCAGAGTCTTTGGTAAATGTAGCTGCATGAAAAATTCTCTGGAGCTGTTGAGACACAGCAGTGATGTCATCAGATGTCCTTTCATCAGAGCCCCCTGTGGCTGTTGGAGGATCTGTGTTTCCTGTAGACGTGCGGGGACTCGGACACACCCCCTTCTGAGAAAGTCTCCTCTGTGCTTTCGCAGAGCCCGTCTGACAGGCAGGCAGTCAGGGGCTCTGGTATTCCCCGCCACCTTTGAAATTCTCCCCAGCTCTTCTGACAGCTTGCAGGGAGATACTGAAGGAGGGAGGGGTTAAATCTCGGAATTCATCACCGTCTTGGGTTGTTCATTTCTCTGACGCCGGTGACGTGGGCCGGAACCAGAACCGGACTAAAACTCCTCTGGTTCGGAGTTGTCATTGGAGGCGGACCACAAAGAACACACTCGTGGGAGAGAGTGAGAAGAAGCCAGCCCAAAAACCACACGACCGTCTTTTTGCCTCCTCCTCTCCTCCTCCACCAAGAGCAAAGACGGAAGAATCTCCACCTCAGGACTGTGGAATCTCCGGATGGGTTCAGTCCAGAACCCGCTCACATGGATAACGGCTGCTTCCTCTAGAGCTGGAGCCGTCTCCTTCAGCCACTGGGTGGTTAGATTCTTCAGGGTCTTCTGCCTGCTGGGTTCATTAGATGGTTGGGGCATACTGTCAGGATTTAAGGCATGTTGTGAGATGAACCCAGTTTGCAGACAGGACTCAGAGGCACAAGGAGTAAAATGAAATAAAATACTTTATAATGATACAAAATAAAGATGCTGACATGGCAGGTACTTACAAAACCTAGGAACGAGGGAAATACCATGGAACCAGGGAAACCAGGAGACGAGACGAACACCAGACGATCACAGACGATGCCCTTACAACGAGTGACACAAAGACACAGACTTATATACAGACACAAACATAGTGACAATCACAAACACCTGGATGACACAAGGGTGGGAATAATCAAGATAATAAATATCGAAACCAGGGAATGTAAGGACGGGGACCCGCCACTAGAGGGCATCATCCTTACAAAAGAGTTTTAAAAAACAGCCTTTTCATCAAATTGATTGTGTTCCAGAAAAGTGTTTCAAACCATCAGACAAGTTTTTTTTTTAGTAGTTTATCCTCTCTCACCTTCTAAGTTTATGTTTTGTTGTGAATCCCTTAGGTCAATGTTATATTCAAAAAAACCCAAAAAACAGCTATTTCGTTCGCACTCTGAACTAGGGCTGGGCCATATCATATTGTTCACAATAATACCGGTTAAAAAAGCTAGCCCGAGCAAAAAAATGATATCATGATATGCTAATTTCATGATGTACTTTGTAATACATCAGGGTGCCCACCTCTTTAACAGAACCGAGTGTGCCGAACGACCAAACCGAATTGCACCCCCACCTCTCGATACTTGCGTCAAGTCCCCAGTATACTGCCGCGTATGTCCATACGCAAAGGTATGCACATACGTATGCGGAGGTATGAGCGTACCCCCCAGGGCATGTCCATGCAAAGCTAAAATTTTTACGACCGCATACGCGTACGCGGTGTCGCACAATAAACTGCCCAGTGACGGACTGTTTTGTATGCAACACCAATGTATTAAATTCCCCTTCTTCATCTCTTATCTGGCCTTTTCTTTTGTTTTTTTGCCAAGAGGCAAGTGATCTCTTCCTCCTCCATTGATGCCATGACTGAAATGTTGAGAAATGAAGGAATTTGTCACGAGCGAATTAAACTCAGGTTCAGCATGGCTGCGGGAGGGTCTGGAGATTTCTTGGTGGTCTGATGTGTGGGCTGTAGAGCCAGTGCTCCCTGTTTTTTTTTTATTTTTTTTTAGATCTTTTTAGTAACAACATATAAACACAGAACACAGCTGAGGCTGCCAGCGCTTGCTTTTTTTTCTTTTTTCTGACCTGTCAATCAATCCAGTAGGTGTGTCAGCAAATGACCAATCGGCGACCTCAATTTGTCCTGAAGGTAAACGCCCCTTGTCTGTGAAGCTGCTCTGCAGCTGCTCGGGGTGTACGCTGGAGTACAAAGTCTGAACCTTCTGCGTACAGTACACGCGTACTTGCGTGTGAACGGACATATGCGGCAGTATACTGGGGGCTTAACGCTAATTAGCTGCACGCAATACTAGCTAGCTACAAAGCTAAAAACAAACAATGCGCGGCTCAGCTGTCTCTCCATCCAGCTCTAAACTGCAGGTACAGACAACTCAACTGTCTCTCCCTCCCCTGCTCTTACTCGAGCTGTCACTCGTCTTTTTTCTCTCTCTCCGCAACCCGCTCTAAACTGCCAGAACAAACATGTGCAACTAAACTGTCTCTTGCGATCCACAGTCTATGGACCAAGAGCAGAGTCAGGTGATGAAAGACAGAGCATCAGAGAAATGAATCATTCCTGCAGGAACAGAGGAAGCTGAAACACCACAAGCTTCAGGGTTAGCTGATCACCTTGTCACAAGTTCTGGAAGTTAGAGCTCATTTAAAAACAACATATATTTTGTTGTATGTTACATTTATGCTCAACATATCTTAAGCATCATTTTATTTTATTTAGTTATTTTGGGAAACTTCACCTGCACTTTAGTTTTTGTGGTGGATTTATTGATCTAAATTTTGTGCAGACTTTTTCACTCTAAATAACAGAAGGATATTTTTTATTTTTATACTTGGATACTGAATACTTTACTAAATAAAGTAATTTCAGTAAAATTACACTTTTTTTATTTATATAATACTGCAAAGCAACATGTTAAGTTAATTTTGTCAAACAACTATGATTTCTGTGTTGTTGTTTTTTGTTATATCACGGAATTTATCGTTATCATCAGAATGCTCTGAAATATCACAATATTATATTTGAGCCTTATCGCCCACCCCTACTCTGAACAATTACAAACAATTGGATAAAAAAAAAATGCTTTAAAAATCTTTTTTTATTTTCACTGAATGTATCCTCCCAAACAGAGACTGCATTGCAGTATTCTCCAGTCATGTTCCAGTACAGGTGTGACTTTTTCAGTCTCCCAGCTGAAGAAAGTGTTTTTATGTCAACCTCCTTTTACAACACATTCAGCCATTCAAGCAAGTTGGGGCATGCGTTCTGAAAGCAAATCTCAACAGAAAAATTGGCAATAAATAATTTATTGCACCAGCTAATCTAAATAATGGATTTTTAAAAACATTTTGAGAAATCCAGAATTTTTGACTGTAAATAACAACTTTGGCAGCAATTTCAAAACAGTTGCAGTGTGTCACAGGACACAAAACATGTTCTCAACATCATTTATGTGTGGGGTCTTGGTGCCCCTGTACTGACCCCATCAGTTTCTCAGTATGTGTTGATATTTAAGCTGCTTCAATTTCTACAATTCAACATTGCTCAGCTTACCAGCTAATGTAGACTATGGTTAGCACTTCCAGCCCAATACAGAAAAAAGGAGTTTTTTACCCAGAAAAACAAAACAACAACAAAAAAGTTAAAATCAAGGTACAGTTTTCCAGTGCATTTAAATTGGAGAAAGATAGAAAACTGACCATTTCAAATATGGTATTGTTATTATATAATGTGTAGTTTTTAAACATTATTATAATATAATGTTTAAAATTGGGCAGCACGGTGGCGCAACTGGTAGAGTTTCTGCCTCTCAGCGAGCAGGTCCCTGGTTCAAACCCCGGTCCAGGGGCCTTTCTGGGTGGAGTTTGCATGTTCTCTCCGTGCATGCGTGGGTTTTCTCCGGGTACTCCGGTTTCCTCCCACAGTCCAAAAACATGCATGTTAGGCTGATTGGTAACTCTAAATCGTCCCTAGGTGTGAGTGAGAGAGTGAATGGTTGTTTGTCTCGTTTGTCTCTATGTGGCCCTGTGATGGACTTGCGACCCGTCCAGGGTGTACCCCGCCCCTCGCACAGTGATTGCTGGACGTGGGCACCAGCGACCCCCGTGACCCAAAATGGAATAAACGGGTAAAGAAAATGGATGGATGGATGGATGTTTAAAATTATCTTTTGAATACACTCTGGGCCTAAAAGATCTTGATAGTTTTCCTCTGGCACCTTGTAAATGGTGGTAAAAAATAATCAAATTGAACAGTATATAAAAAAGAAGCTGTGATTTTTTTTTTTTTTTGCCTTGATAAGTCTGGTGTTAATTGCACAAAACACATCCTTTGTGTACAACACAATGAAACAAGGGAAAAAGCTTTAAGAATTTACCGTCATACTCTTTAATTAACAATCAGGTCTTAGCTTGAGAATGGATTCACCCCTTCTCATGAAAAAGGTTGTATTGCACCTCATGATCGTGCTGTAAACCAACTAATCTCTGACTATAACAAGTGTCCTTTATGCTCCTAACATTAATAACAGCCATGGAGGATCTGTGGCGTCAGAAGCATCCGTAATGTGAGTGTGTGTGTGTGTGTGTGTGGGGGGGGGGGGGGGGGGGCGGCACAATGATGTGTGTAGGTGTGTGTGCGCATGCACGTGTGTGCGCACGTTAAAATAAAGGTGTTCACTAATGAACAAAAAAGCAGCATTTCACCTAGGTTTCCTTTATCTCCACACATTTAAAGCATTGTTTGTGTAAATTCATCTGTGAGTTTTAAAGACATTTTAACTTTAATACACTTTAATACAGAGCATCAGATCAGCACTATTTGTCTTTATAGAGAAATAAAAACATCACCACAGGACTGTTTTACTTGTGTTCAACACTACTCATCTAAATGATGTGTCTCATGAAGCCTGAGGACAATAAGGTGTGGGGTTTTAAAGACATTTAAACTTTAATGCACCAAACACACGTCTCTTACACCTGCAGCGTCTTACAGCGTCACAGTTACTGCTAAGCTCACATGCTACAGACGTAGCTCTTCACTTCTCTCCTCCTAACATGAATATATGTTTATGATCAACCCCCTGGTCAACAACTGCCCACACTAAGCTCGCTAAACTTGCGAGCGAGTAACACAGGTACCTCCACCTCCTCCACCTGTGTGCGTTTTCTGCCGAGGCAAGAGGCAGGAAGGGACGGTGGAGAGTTGGAGGTAACCAGGAAAACCTGGAGTGGAGTTTTAGTGGCTTGAGTATTACCCTATTAATCAAGTGCAATGGATTTGTTCACGAAGAAAGAGAAACTGAGCCACCTGAACTAATTCATAGTAAAAGTGGGGGGGGGGGGGGGTGTCCAAATGAATGTTTTTTTTAATGTAGGGGGTACTTGTCCCCTTCACATATAATGGTTGCGACGCCTATGAGCAGAAAGCAAAGGCTGTATCCAAGATTCAAACAGATGAAGAGGGGCACTCAGCCAGGAATCTGCTGCTATCCATAGGATATCAGAGTGTAGTGAGTCACGTGAGGTACGTGTCACTTGTTGTATGACAAATATATGGATATATATTTATGCATACTTTTCACGAGTTCTTCATTTTTCTGACTGTAAATGCCGTGCATTGAATTTAACACAAAATGTAACGAGAGACGTTATTATCTTTGACCCATCAAATGAATGGAATCATTTATTTTCAGAATCAAAGTTTAACATCAAACATTTACATTAATTTGGCAAAATATGAAAATAATAACAGACAGTTTCACAGAAAATGAACTTCAAATCACTCGGCGGTGATTTGAGGACTTTGCTTCAGATATTTCTAAAAATATCTGTACTGATTTTGTGAGAGAGAAGAGTTTAAGATGAAAGGAGATTATCTTACAGAGAACTGTGTGAGGGAATTTAATCTGTTTGACCAGAAGTTGCACGCTCCGTCAGATCCTCAGCTTTGTCCACGGTACACTTTAGTCGAAGAAGAAGTCTTTACCTGGTTTGACGATAGATCAGCTCAGTAAGCATCCTTCAGACTGTTTCCAGCGCCTCCGTTAAGAACAGCTAAAATCCTCGAAGAGTCGTGCGTGGTTAGCTCAAAACAGAATTATAATCCCACACGTCTCTGGATTCTCGGCAACTCCAAAACTCTTCATAACTCTTGGACTCTTCATTGCTCTGAAGCTTTCAGAACCGGCTGCACTCTCGATCTTGGAACTCTCACATTCTCCAGAACTCTCTCAGAACCGGGAAGTTTTCACATTTTAAATGAGTTTACTTCCGGGTTTACTTAGAGCTTTCTGATTCGTGGATGGACCAGAAAGAGGAGTGGTTTTGACGTAAGGTGTTTATCAACAGTCGAGGTCAGAGAATGAAATTTGTTTTCACATACAGAAAAGATTATTGCAGCAACAGCAGACTTCGTGGAGTCAACTCTTGGTAATCTTCTGAAAAAGTTTAAACATGACATTTTTCTCGGTAAGCATTTTAGTTGACCGAAAACCAACCTTTCACATACTTACAACTTGACTCATTTCAGACAGAAAATCAAGGAATGCTTATTCAGGTGATTTCTTCTTGGAATGAGGAATAAAAATCATTACTTACTGTTTATGTAAAATAAAGATGAGTAGTTCTTTTCAACCTATAAGCATTGAGTGAACTAACACAATTTGATTATCAAAACATTTGTAAGACAGTAATGATTATAAAGAATTGTCATCAGATTATAAAGAAAGTCATCAGATGGCCCAGACTTATTCAGATCAATGAAAATAACAGTCTCTGTCCATCTGGTAGATTTGAGGTCATCTGGTTCACTACAAGAGCTAACAAGTAAAATAATGACTAAAATTCTATAACATAATGTGTGAACACTTGAATTCAAATACATATTTAAATATTTTTTGGGGATTGCCTAGAAAGGCAGCCACCTATTATTGTCCACCTGAAAAGGGTCTTATCAACTTTAATGCAGCCCAAACCGCAATGTGTACCCCAACAATTTGTATATCAAAACGACAGGCTCAGCACCATGATGTGTATTTTTTCCTTTTATTGGTGTTTCAAGTTATCATGGAGACATAATTTGCAAACAAAGATGCAATTTTTTGTATTCAAAATGCCCAACAAAACTCTTAAAAACTTCTAACTGCCACGGTGAAGTCACATGACCTTGAGTGGAGATGTCCCTGAACATAACACTGATTGGCCACTTTGGATCAATATGGCTGCCACATCTAACTCAGAAAACGTTGGTTACGTACTGTAACCCCAGATTATATGAGTATAGGCTCAGCCCTTAAAGGCTATTGCTAGTGGGTTTATCCCTTTGTGCGCAGCACAGCACTGAAAACTTTAGTCCGTGCCCACCGGCTGTGTGGGCCCCACCCCTGGTCCGTATAAATTACGGTGAGACCGGGCAATCGGCTCCCAAATAGCTTTTTTCTTAAGCCATTTAGGAACCAGTGAGGCCCAGAGCTTAAAAGGCTGTGCCTATACTCATAGAATCTGGGGTTACAGTACGTAACCAACGTTCTATTTCTTATAGGCTTCGCCCTTTAAGGCTATAGCTAGTGAGTTAAAGGCAAAGCAGGATGTAGTCTATGCCTCACTGGGTCCATTCAGACACAACATGAAGTACCTGCTTGCACAAAAAAAAAAACATTTCATCACTCAGCCTTCTGTGTGTGTAATTATGTGCTGTGTAAATACGTGCTCCATGCGCAGGAGCGCACCAGAGAAAAGATCTCAGGTGAGGAAAAAAGGTTGAGATAGCAGACCTGCTGCTGTGAATAGGAACAATGGAGGTTACGAATTGTAACAGAGTAACGATGAACAGAGCAGGCCAACAGCTCCTCAGGATTAACTGATTAATAACAATAAAATTAGCAGTCATGAACTTGTGGCTGATAATAAATATCTCACACTGCAACGGCATGCAGGCAGGTGTGAGCTCAAAGTGAGGCTCCACGAAACAGATAATAATCATTCTGTCAGAACCCTGAGAACAGAATGGATCATGGAGAAAGTAGACACATCACATAGATAAAAATGAATAATTGAACATGGCAACGATCAGGCAGCCGCCATACAAATATCCTCCAATGTCATCCCTCCATGCAGAGCCATGAAGGATGAAAACCTTCTGGTGGAATGCACTGAGATTCTCTGGAGGATCCAGTCCAGATGAACTGTAAGCTTCAGAAATAGCCTCACACAACCAGTGTGAGTTGTACTGGGTGGATAGA
Organism: Nematolebias whitei; assembly: GCF_014905685.2. Lineage (NCBI taxonomy): Eukaryota > Metazoa > Chordata > Actinopteri > Cyprinodontiformes > Rivulidae > Nematolebias > Nematolebias whitei. The sequence goes on along the minus strand of NC_056499.1, from coordinate 42,864,576 downwards.
GGGCGTCCTGAAGAGCTGTCCCAGTAATGCACAAACAGACGCTGAAAGTGGCACAGTGCGGCCATGTGCACCACGTAACACGAAAACGTGCGCATGGGACAGAGGAGGTGAGATGTTACTTCCTCTTCAGAATTATGAGGAAGAGGATAAAACCCATCCAAGGTTATCACTCTCGATCTGAATGAGCTTGTGATGCTTTTCAGAGCAGGGTTAAAAGGCAGTACAGCTGAGCTGCTGTCAGCTTGAATTCTGAGACATGAGGGAGCAACAGAGAGAGCAGATAATCACTCACTCTCTTTGCCAATGTCAGAGCTAACAGCAGGGCTGTTTTAAATGACAGAAATTTAAGTAAAACCTCATCTAAAGGCTCAGAAGGAGCTTTGATGAGAGTGTGCAGGACCATCATTAGGTCCCACTATGGAGCTAGTGGACATGACACAGGTCTGTGTCTCTGTACACCTTTCATAAAACGCTTCATCAGCGGGTGGTTAAGAACTGCTCTGTCACCGAAAAACCTCATGACAGGAAGAAATAGCTGCAGCATAAGTTTTAATTGTGTTGAACGCTAAATTTATGTCCATCAGTTGCTATAGAAATGACAGCACGCCATCTAGTGGACATGATATGGCCTCCATGCCTTTCTTTGTGCACCAGCACTGAAAAACTGTCCACTTGATGTGCAGTGTTGTGGTGGAAGCAGCTTGTTCTCCCTGAAATGTACGCACCACATCCTGTGGGAGGCCCATCTTTTCTAAATGGATTCGTTCAACGGCCAGACCCAAAGATACAGACCTATTTCTGGGTAACTCCTGATCGCTCTTCCTGTCTGTAGGAGAGCGCCCCACCCACGGCAGTTTCCATGGCCGACCCGATATCGGTCGCTTCAGATTCTGGAACCACGGAGTGCTTATGCGTTCAGGAGCTCAGAGGATGATTGACAGTTCTTCCTCCTGGACCCGGTCTAGGGTCCCTGATATCAGCAGGACTAGAGGGAACGCATAAAGGAGCATTTATGGCCACGGAATCTGAGCGAAGGAGTCCACTCCTAATTGTGGGTCGTCTCGTGGGCTCAGTGAGAACCATAACTGACATTAGGCGTTCTCCCGTGTGGCGGACTGATCCACTGCTGCTCCGCCGAACCTGCTCCAAATCCAAGAGATCAGCTTGGGATGGAAGCTTCAGTCTCTGTGGTAGGGACTGCCCCTCGACATGAGATTCGCTCGCCTGTTCAGGACGCTGGGAATGTACAATGCTCTCATGGAGAGTAGGTTTTTGTGTGCCCAACACAACAGCTGTTTCGCGATGCATAACAGTTGGGCTGAGCGCACGTCTCCCTGATGGTTTATGTAAACTGCCATAATTTTGTTGTCTGTGTGGATCAGAACATGCTGATCCCGCAGCAGGGGGCAAATTGCTAAGTTGTGTTTCAGACCGTGAAACATTCTAGCACATTTATGTGAAGCAACATGTGGTCCAGCCACTGTGCTCCCACTGCTTGGGACAGACACATTTCCTCCCAGCTTGACAGGAACGCGTCTAATGCCCCTTTTCCATTAGTACCGGTACGGGCCGGTACAGCACGGCTCTACTCT
>NC_056499.1:42844461-42862584 GCF_014905685.2 Nematolebias whitei | reverse complement strand
GTCTACTTTTAATGTTCATTTTAAATGTGTGGTTTCCTTTCTTGTTCACATATATCCATTTTATTTTTAGCTTTGCTTTAAAGTTCTTGTTTTGTGATTTGTACATTTGTGAGTTAAAATAAAGTTGAACTGAAGGTCGTCTCTTCTTTAAACATGTTTGAGGGAAATATTCCTGAGATCCAATAGTTTTGTGTCTTTTTATGATTTTCAGCTGAGTTAACAGTCATTAAAGTGAAAACAGGATTTCACGATGAAGCTGGCACCGTTTTTTTTTTTATCTTTAACGCTCTGCTGGTCTCACTGATCCTCTCCTCCGGAGAGGAGGAGGCTGGGAGGCTCATCCTCCCAGCTCCAGCTCAGCTGGTGACTCACAGAGGCTGTTCCAAGACCCCAGCCGCGCGTAATCATGAAGGTCCGACCCGCGCAGACAGGCGGGCAGAGACGGGTCTGCGACGAACGGTGGAAGCAATTTAAAAAAACATTTTACGTGTAAAAAAATAATCATTTTGAAATTGCTTCAGCAATTTTTTAAAACAGTTTTTGTATAAAAGCAAAATATTATTTTATTTAAAAATTGCTTCCAGCGTCCGTCCCAGACTGTCCAGTCCGCCTGACTGCCGGGTGGGATCGGGATTCAGCCTTCATGATTACGCGCGGCCGGGGTCTGGCAACGGCCATCTGCGAGTCCCCATCTCCAGCTTTGCAGTGACCAGCGGAGCTCTGAGCACACAAGGCTGGTATCCGGAACCCGAGCCTCCGAGTCGGCACATCGAAGGATCTTCCGCGGTGACCAGCTGAACCTGGAGTCGGGGAGATGACGTCCTGCCCGGTCTGGCTCTCGGAGGCTCCGGAGGGAGGATCGGGGTACACCAGCAGAGCTCCATCCAGCTTGCTCTGAATTATGTTGTCGGCCACCAAGCATTAAAACGCTAGCACATCAACATTAGACCAAGATGTTGTCAGTATTGTTTTTAAAATAAGTCCAGCCGCTGCTCCAGTCCGAGAAATTGCAAATGGCGGATTGGCTGTTTGATTGTCAGCATGTGGAATTGTCTCCCCATGATCGAATTGTTGAACATGAACAGGTCGAGAATGTCTCATCCCTCCGTTTTTTTTTCAGAACCAGGAAGTAGTGGGAGGAAAAAACCCGTATATTCCTCTCCATTGGGAACTCTGGAAATCACGTTTTTTGTCAGAAATTCCTGAACTTCTGACTGGAGAGACGAGCTCTGTTCTGGAGAAGACAAAACCATTTCTATAATCCCTCTGAACGGTGGGTGTTGAGCTGCGAACTGCATTGGGTAACCCCTGCTGATCAGACGGTCCATCCATCTGTCTAGGGAACACACTCGTTGCCACTCAGAGTAATGCTCGGGGAGCGGGTATGCATTTTGTGTTGTGTCAAGTTACTCATGAACGTCAACCAGACTAAAAAACCCTTACTGCCATCACCCGCTCCGGAGATTCTCCGGAGGGAACCTGGGGGTGGGGGGCTCTGACAGAAAAATGCTGTATGCGTGCCTCTGTGCTGAGCCCAGGCTGCGGTCTCACATTAGAGCTGAGGTTACTAGAATTGCCTTCTTCCACCTGCGTAATATTGCTAAAATTAGAAACATCCTATCTAAAAATGATGCAAAATGCAGAAAAACTGGTCCATGCATTTGTCATGTCTAGACTGGACTATTGCAATGGCTTATTATCTGGGTATCCAAATACTTCTTTAAAATATTTTCATTTGATCCAAAAATGCTGCTGTCAGAGTCTTAACTGGAGTTAGAAGGAGAGATCATATTTCTCCAGTTTTATCTTCTCTCCACTGGCTCCCTGTCAAATCCAGAATATAATTCAAAATCTTACTTCTAACCTACAAAGCCGTCAACAACCTAGCTCCATATTATATTACAGATCTTGTTGTTCCATATTTTCCTAACAGACCACTTCACTCTCAAACTGCAGGTTTACCAGTGTTTCCTAGAATTTACAAAAACAGAATGGGAGGCAGATCGTTCAGTTATCAGGCTCCTCTCTTGTGGAACCAACTTCCAATCTCTGTCCATGAGGCTGACACATTATCCAGTTTTAAAACTAGGCTTAATACTTTCCTTTTTGATAAATCCTATAGTTAGGGTCGGCTTGGGTTTCCTGAGCTGTCCCTTAGTTATGTTGCTATAGGCTTAGACTGCTGGAGGACAAACTGACCACAATTTTCACTCTGCTACTGTCTTTACTTACTCTGCTCAACCTGTTTTGTATTTGTAATTATTTTTTCTATCCTTAACATGTGTTTTTTTTGTCTTTCAGATACACCTGGACCTACATCTGGACCTACCATTCTGTGTTTGTCTGTCTCTCCTTCCTGTCCTCTCAACCAGCCGGTCAAAGCAGATGGCCACTTGTCCTGAGCCTAGTTTTGCTGGAGGTTTCTTCTTTTTAAAAGGGAGTTTTTCTTTTCCACTGTTGCCACTGTGCTTGCTCAGGATGTGAGACTGCAACAAAGCCAAGATTCAACTTGTCTGCTGGATTCCTTAGATAGAGAACTTTACTAATTGGCTTTTATGTGAATGTTTCTGTAAAGTGCCCTGAGACAACTTTGTTGTGATTTGGCGCTATGTAAATAAACTGAATTGAAATTGAATTGAATTGAGGTGAGCTGGCTCGCACTGAGAGGAGGCGTGCATGCTTTCTGAGTGAAACATTATTTTGGTGGAGGCTGCAGCTGTCGTGGAGAAACACGTTTACTCCTGTTGCGCAATTAGTGGGCAGAAAACAACAGAAAATAAAAATGGGCTCTGGCTGAGAACAAGGGATTTTACCAGACTCGGTCTGCTGAAAAAAAAAAAAAATTAGCTAATATGGCAGACGAGTGTTTGTGATGTTTACCGAACTTCAGTGCCACTTAAAATGCTGTTTAGAAGTTACCGGCTCGTTCTATGCGGGGAATGTGTGTAGAGAGGCAGCTGTGAGATCAGTTGATCTGACATTCAGGCTTGAATCAGACGAAACTTTACTTTCAGAGATGTTTCTCTTTTATTTCAAAACATACATTGTCAAAAAACACACAGATTACCCTCAAGGAGCTGGTCCCTGGTGGAGGGGGCCGGTGGAGGAACGGAGCGTGAAGTCGCTGTCGCAGCTGTGGAGCACCTCTGCTGCTGTTGCTGGCCAAAGCGGTCCCTTCAGCGGCTGGAGGGGCAGGAGGAGGACTGTGACGTCACCAGATGGTGTGCAGTCTCTGAGACCTCCTCGGACCTCTGTGATTTCTCAAGGATGGTCCTGAAGTTGGAATAGCACCTCTGGGGTGATGGGCCTTCCAGCAGGTCTTTCTGCAGCCTCTCGGACAGGGATGGCGATAGGCAGAGCCAAGTGGTCCTCTGGATCATGGTCATCCAGGCGGCGATGCGGGACAGGGAGACCGCAGAGGTGGCACACATGTTTAAGATGATGTCAGCAGCTTTACAGAGAGAGCTCTTTGTCTCCTACAACAAGTCTGCTCTTCCAGCCTCTTAGAGATGCTATACGCCAGCAGGGTGACATTGTTGTCCGCCGCGGCCACCTGGAATGAGCACTGGTGAGCTCGGTTGGAGACCTTTGTCACCATCTGGTTATGCTTCCCTGGAGGGACATGTTGCTGGTCCATCCTGGAAGATTTTGCCCCAAGTGCCTCCGCCAGGCTTGGCTCCAGGGGGGAAAACGAGGGAAAAACACAGATCGATAAAACCCTCCACTCTGGAGATGGAGGCGAAGGTGGAGACGGATGTCCTTAGCTTGCCAGGCCCTGTTGCAGCCTTGTTCCAGTGTGACATCAAAGCTGGACAGCAAGGCCAGATGGGATCAGGGCCACCAGCCAGGGTGGAGCCAAACTTTCCCGCCAGATCATCCAATCAGGGAGGCGAGGGACGGAAAGTCCCTTTGTGTTAGCAGCCTCCTGGATTATGCCGGGCAGCTCCAAGAGGAGGGCACTGACAGCTGGGAGCAGTGTGGTCGCCGACGTGGGAAGACACGAGGTGGCTGAGCATCCGCTCGACCGCTCTTCTTCTGTCACTACGCTCTCCAGGAGGGAAGGGGCATAAAGGTTGTTTCCAGCATCGCCTTTTACAGAGGAATCATTCAATTCACTGCGTGACTCTGCATCAAAGAAAGGCGGTGACATCGTCCCGTTCATAGCGTCCTGCTACGGAAAAACACTCAGCGGAGCTGCTGCCCTCATCGTCTTTTTCGAGGGAATCATCCGATTCACCGCGAGTAAGACATGCTAGAAAAGGCGGTGGCGTCGTCCAGCGAGTAGCGGCCTGCTATGGACAAACACTCAGCGGAGCTGCTGCCAACAATGCCTTTTTTGAGGGAAACCTCCGATTTACCATGAGGAAAAAACGTTAGAAAAGGCAATGGCGTCGTCCAGCGGGTAGCGGCCCGCCACGGAAAATCACTCCTTGGCACTTAATTTGAACAAGGCTGCTCGTCTCTGCTTCTCCTCCGGGAGGAAGAGCTCACCGGTAGGACAGGAGGTTGGCATGGCAGAGACCCAAGCATCCTTAGCAAAAGTTGTGCCGGTCAATGCTGGACATATTTTCCTTCTACGTTCTTCTGACAGTGCTAGCTAGCTGGCTGAAGAAAAAATGGGAGCCGATTGCCCGTTCTCACCATAATTTATATGGACTGGGGGTGGGGACCACACAGCCGGTGGGCACGGACTAAAGTTTTCAGTGCTGCGCTGCACGCGAAGGGATAAACCCACTAGCGATAGCCTTAAAGGGCAAATTCAATACTAAATAGACCTCAAAATTAGCTATAACTATGGTATGGTATGGTATGGTATGGTATGGTCTAAAGTTTATTCATTTTAAAAAGTACAAAACAATTCCATAACAATATAAAAAGATACAAGAAATTTAAAATGAAAGGCAGCAGAAAGAAGAAAAAATCTTATTATACCTGCCCCTTTTTTAAAAACAATTAGTTCAATCATAATAATCTTCAATAACTTCAATAACTCAGTCATTCTTTGAGATATTGAGCTGAAATTTGGTATGGTTGTAGCTGAGAGAGTTGTTAAACATTCCTAATCCAAATTATTAATCAAAAATGACCACCTTAGCTAAAATGGATAAAATATAACTCAGCTCTTTAAAAACAATGTTGAGATGTCGTTTTGTGTGATGGTACCTTACAGTGATCTATCAAATCTAAAAATGCAAGATGGCCACCAAAGTTAATTTCAAATGGCTATAACTCAGAGGTTTTTAGATATTCAGCTGAAATTTGGTGTATGAGAACAATCTGTAATAGACTCAGATTGCAAATAAAAATATCAAATATCAAATATATCAATATCAAATATCACCACCTGTGCTGAAAGGGAAAAATACTTTAATTCAGCCATTTTTTATTATTATTTTTTTTTCATTTAGCCTTTATTTATCCAGGTTAGTCTCTTTGAGCCACGAGAACTCATTTTCAAGAGAGACCTGTTTAGGGAGCACATGGTGGGGGTTAAGGGCCTTGCTCATGGGCCCAGAGTGGGGCGAACGAGGGTGGGGGCAAGTGTGGGTATTTCACCTACCCCACCCACAATTTTTTTTGATGTTGTCGGGGCCGGGGCGTGAACCGGCGATCTTCAGATCACAAGCCCACCTCTCTAACCTCTGCGCCACCACTCCCCCATTTTTAGGGATATTAACTTGAAAGTTGGTGTGGTGGTAACTGAGAGCTATGTCCAACACATAATACTGTCAAATCAAAAAATGTAAAATGGCTGCAACGTGGCAGTCCCCATCAAAGTTTCTCCAGGAACTTTTTAGTTTTCTATTTCCAGTAATGTAAATTTGAATCTACCAAATCTATTTGAATTTTGAGTAAATGTGTCATTGGCAAGATTGTTTTAATAAATTAATTTTGGTTATGTTTTCGACAAGGCTTTTGTTTAAGACCTTAATGTTCATAATTATGTGCATATCCATATCTCAGTTATGATTTTCTTCAAGTTATCTAAATAATCTTGCTCAAATTCCATTATGTTGCTTTACTAGATTTTTGTGAATATCCATCCATCCATCCATCCATCCATCCATCCATTATCTTTACCCGTTTGTTCCATTTTGGGTCACGGGGGTCGCTGGTGCCCATGTCCAGCAATCACTGTGTGAGGGGCTGGGTACACCCTGGACGGGTTGCAAGTCCATCGCAGGGCCACATAGAGACAAACAACCATTCACTCTCTCACTCACACCTAGGGACAATTTAGAGTTACCAATCAGCCTAACATGCATGTTTTTGGTCTGTGGGAGGAAACCGGAGTACCCGGAGAAAACCCACGCATGCACGGAGAGAACATGCAAACTCCACCCAGAAAGGCCCCTGGACCAGGGTTTGAACCAGGGACCTGCTCGCTGAGAGGCAGCAGCTCTACCAGTTGCACCACCGTGCTGCCCCTTTTTGTGAATATGTCTCGATATTACTTGTGTTACAGAGTGTCAAACTTTTTGTCATGCACCCTGTATTGTACCTAATGTCACCTGTTATCTCTGTGGCCTGTGACAAAGTAATAATGGTATAGCTCACAGATGCCTGTTGCTTTTTTCCATACCTACAGTAAGTCATGCAAGATATTGACTTACTGGGATACTGCTTCATTTCATTAACTGAGGTTTAAAAAGCCAATGCAGTCATCCATAGATTTGTAAATTGCTTTGCCTCATCCTATTTTTCTATGTGCCTGTGAGCCTAGCTGTAGAGTGACACTTGAAATGTTATTTTAAGTCTCAAGTTTGAGCTAAGAACATAGTTTCACTTTAACGAGACCTGTCTTGTTGCATGATTCAGTATATATTTAGAAATCAGTCATGCTACTTTGTGAAATGACCACCAGCATCATGATTACAAGGTGTGAATAAGCTGATGCCAGTCAGCCTCATGTTATACGACGGTAATGAGACACCTACTCAGTGATTGCCTTTATAGAAGGAAACTTTCCCGCCTTTGACATATCTCTGCTTTTTAACACAACGCAGCATGAAAGCTAATCTAATATACTACTATTGACATCACCGTCACGAGGAAGAGGGCCGGCTCCAGAGGAGGGGGTGTGCCAAAGGCACCATCTTAGCACCAACATAACTGGTTTGTTCCACTTTGGAGTAAGATGTTTGGGGGAAGAATTAGTTTTGTGTTGTGTGTTTCCTTGACTGATGAAGCCTTCTGGATGGAAGGTGAAACGTTTCAGCAAATAAAATAAACTGTCCAGATGACCTGACTGAAAAATGTTGGATTGTATACCTGGATTATTGAGCATGGACTTTTTTGGCTAATCTAATATAGCTTTCCATGTAAATTTTTTTTTTTTCATGTAAATGTCCTTGAAAAGCATTGGGTTCATGATTTATTAAGATAAATATGTATCTACAATGTGATTGAGCTCAGCTAGATTTACTTTATCACTACTGATCCAATGTTACACACAAGCCTAATTTGCACTATCCACCCACTAAAGCGTGAAATGTGGCTGTGAGAAATGTGACTGCAGTTTTTACAAGTGAGGACTCAACAATGTGCACATCACTACTGCCCAGGGATGTTTGAGCATTGAGTAACTCAGCCATCTGCTCATCACTAAATCTTTCTCTTATGCCTTTTTCTCTTCACACACATCCTTTCTTCGAGACCACTGTTCCTTGGGGAGCATATGCAACGCAGCGATCCAACACTAATTCTACTGCCTATGCTCAGTATAATCCAAACTGCTCTACTGGGGAAACAGAGGTTGGGGAAAACACAAGAATCCCTAAAAACAAAACAAAACTAAAACAAAAAAACAACTTGAGCCTTGACTATTGCTTAATTGTTATAGTATATTGCAAGTAGAGATATGTATTTTGACCAGATGTGTGAAATCAAATGGTCTTTATGCAAATAACTTGAATTTTTGTCCCCAATTTTTATATTTGGTTTTAAAAAAAAATCCTGAATACTGATTAAAGTTGCTCCTACTTGACTTGCCTCTCCAGAGATTTTGGAGTGTAATCATTTTAAATTTCAGACTGCTCAACTTCCACCAGAGGTGCATGAATATTTCACCCTCTGCAAATGAGGGCTCAGCATTGAATTCCTTGATGGCAGTGATCATGACATGGTAATTAGTGAGATGGTTACGTGATGATGATGGTTATCATTTTGCTCTCCTCAAACGCTGTCAGTCACAGCTCATAAAAATGATTTTAAAAAAAGAGCCTTTGGGTGGTTTGTTCATGCAAAGAATAACAATTTATAATTATATTTGAAGAAAATGATTATATTTGAAGAAAATGTTATCTCTAGTGACTGCAGGAGTCACTAAATGTGTAGTGCCATTCATTATTTTTATTTATTTATTTATTATTAACCTTTATATAACCAGGCAAATCCAACTGAGATTGCAGATCTCTTTTGCAAGGGATGCCTGGGCCTGAAGGCAGCCTGACATGCATGTTTTTGGTCTGTGGGAGGAAACTGGAGTACCCGGAAAAAACCCACGCAAGCACGAGAAGAACATGCAAACTCCACACAGAAAGACCCCAGGTCCAACCAGGGACTGAACCCAGAACCTTCTTGCTGTGAGGCAACAGTGCTAACTAGGGGTGGGCGATATGGCTCAAATATGACATTTCAGAGCATTCTGACGATAACGATAAATGTTGTGATATAACCAAAAAAAAGGACATAAATCAGTTATTCATTTAACAAAATTAACTTGTTGCTTTGCAGTATTATATAAAAACTAAAAAAACAACAACAACAAGGGTTAATTTTACTGTAATTGTTTTATTTAGGAAAATATTATGTCTAAAAAAAAGATCATTTTGTTATTTAGATTGGAAAAGTCTGAACAAAATATAGAACAGAAAAAAAAATCCACCACAAAAAACTAAAGTGCAGGTACAGTTCCCAAATAAACTAAATAACATGAAAGCTTAAGATCTGCATTAATGTAAGTTAACATACAATAAAAAAACATGCTGCATTTAAATGAGCTATAACTTCCAAAACTTGTGACAAATGCTGAAAAAAATGAAATGCTGCCTGAAAGACTGCTGATCAGAACAGCCATCAGCCAGTTTCCTGATCCTCAGGAAAGCAGCTGGTCTCGAGGTTTGAGCTGCACACTCAGACTCATGTCAGGCTCCACGGTCCGACTTGATCATAAATTGGTGGTTGATGCATTCAGTGTTTCCCCTACCGTTATACAAGCGGGATGCCCCACTGCATCAACAGAACCGAGCGCATAGTCTACCGAACCAAACTGCGCGCACCCTCGCCCCACCTGCCTGCACTGACATATTATAATGAATGATATGATATGGCCCAGCCCTAGTGCTAACCACTCAGCCATCGTGCTAATTTAAACCATGCATGACTTTATAAAAGCCAAAAAATAGAAGCTTGTCATGTGTTCTTATTGTTTTGCCTAAACCTAAACTTTCTAGTTAAACTTCCTCCTGTTTATTGGCATTGTTTTGTTTTTGTGACACCTGTCATGGAGGAGAACTGAAGCAACATTGTTAATAAAAAACAACAAAAACTAAAGTGTTTCAGCCTGATCAATGTTGGGGAGCAACTATCCATCCATCATTTTTACCCGCTTCTTCCTTTTTGGGTCACAGGGGTCACTGGTGCCCATATCCATATCCATATCTGCCTGAGGTCAGCAGACCAGATGCTTCTCTCAGTCCCAGAAACCCGTCGTAAGCTCAGAGGTGACAGGGCTTTCTCTGTTGCAGGTCCAAGACTGTGGAATGAGTTGCCACTGAGTGTCCGGCAGGCTCCCACACTCTCAGTCTTTAAGTCTCGCTTGAAGACCCACTTCTATTCTCTTGCCTTTAACACGGTGTGATTTGTTTTGGTCCTGTCTGTACTCTACACTGTTGGTCATTTTAGTTAGCTTCTGCTGCTATTTGTATCTGTATTTTTATTTTGTTTTCCTGTCCGCTGTGCATGTTTGTTTTCTCTTGTACAGCACTTTGGTTGGCCTTGTTGCTGTTTTAAGTGCTCTATAAATAAATTGGTAATGTATGGTAAGTATTTTTAACTACATATTGTAACATATTTAACTACATATTGTAACATATTTAACTACATATTGTAACATATTTAACTACATATTGCAACATATTTAACTACATATTGTAACATATTTAACTACATATTGTAACATTGTAACACACTGGTTTGTCGTCATTATCTGCATCGTTTTTTGTCTATATTCTGATTTACCTCATTTTGTATTTTGCTTTGTGTGTTACCTGTTGTTTTGTCTGTACAGCACTTTGGTTGGCCTTGTAGCTGTTTTAAGTGCTTTATAAATAAAGTGGTATGGTATGGTATGGTATATCCAGATATCATAGTGAAAAAGGTGGGGGACACCATGGTCAGGTCTCCAGTCCATCACAAGGACACAGAGACAAACGAGACAAACAACCATTTACTATCTCCTTCCCACCCAGGGACAATTTAGAGTTACCACTCAGCCTAACATGCATGTTTTTGGTCTGTGGGAGAAAATGGGAGGACCCAGAGAAAACCCACGCATGCACGGAGAGAACATGCAAACTCCACACAGAAAGGCCCTCGGCCGGGATTCATTTGGCAACTTTCTCGCTGAGAGGCAGCAGCTCTACCGACTGCGGCATCATGCCACCTGGGGATCAACTAATTTTCCAAAAATTAAAACATGATCTGGGCACATCTGATTAGTAAATGGGGGTGGTGTGTGTGGGGGTGAAACTCTAAATTTGTGTATGAATTAATGTCTATGTAGTCCCCCGTGATTGGAGGAAGACACCAAAGAGCTAAACTGCGATTGGCGGCCTGAAAAGTGATGCTGCATATGATGAGTCCTAGAAGTGAAAAGTTTGGCTTCGATTCATTCTGTGCTTCCCAACACTGTGACACATCACACTTTAGTTTGTTTCTTTTTGTAAATAAATTTGTGAGGAGCTTGTAGGGGTGAGCTGACCTTTCAAGACCTTTGTCTCCGTTTTTTTTTTTTTTTCTTCATTTGACTAGGGTTTAGACTAGACTAGAGAGACCTGTGTTGTTGGTTTTTTTTGTTTTGTATGTTTGTTTGTTTGTTTTTGGTATAGAGAAAATATATTAGGATAGTTTACGTTCTGTTTGTTATTTAGGCACATAGGAAAAAAAAGCACACTTTTCTATAAAATTACAATCACAACACTGTGGCTGCTTGAATCATGCAGAAGTTGGGGTCACCAACATGTATTACATCCTAGCTACTCCTAGACGTGGTGTAACACCTGCATCCTTTTACTTGACAACTCTTTCATTTCTCTGTTCCACAGCCTTTACTTGAAATTTAAATCAGACAGATAGCAAATTCCTGAAAAGCAGAGGAGAGAGAAATATCTCTAAGGATTAGTGACTAATCCAGGCTTTGGGCTGTGAGGCTCTGGACTCTGCCTCCTGTCCTTCAAAACACCAGGAGTCTTGTAGGCAGGGTCACTGCTAATGGATCAGGGTTTCAGAGATTTACAAGGAGAGTGATGGGGATGCTTGTTAGCAGGCTAAGAAAGTATTAGCTGCCATTGTTGGTTAGTGGACTGAGATGGTAAAAAAGCTTTTTTTTTCAGGGTACTCAGGTTCACATGTTAGGAGAAATGTAGGATTCTGTTCAAACTCTAATGGTGCATACATTTTTACATTAAAATATTTGACAACACACAGAATGCATGACTAGAATAAACAGGCATTTATCAGATCCTAGTTCAGAACCTCTGCTAAATAATTTGTGCAGGCAAAAACCTGCATTAGCTCTGGAGCATGAAGCATAACATTTAGATATTATAACAGATAACACGTGAATGTCAATATCTGATGTATTTTTTAAAGAAGAAGAAGAAAGCATATACTGTATAATTGCATGTCTTAGTTGCATTTAATGAGGCTCTGGTCATTGTCCGATGTCTAAGGTGCTGAATGTGCTGCTCTCTGAGGGGATCCTGACATTTGGGAACCTTGTAGTTCCACATCTTTGAGTCTTAGAAATGTCAGCCTCCATCCGACTTCTGTTAGTTCTGCCTGTTATTTTTCAATGTGCATGATTTAATAAGAAGCTATTACAGTTAAGCTGTTTTTCTTAGTCCATTGCTGACAAATTCAACAATTTAGAGCAACAGCTTTTATTCAGTCATAAAGATCAAAAAATTGTAATTTTACATTAATAGCACATTGTGGTTTATATGAGATATACCCATATCAATAACGTTAAATTTGAATATCTGTTCAGACAGTGCATCATGTGAGGTATATTACATAAGATTAAATAAATAAATCTTAAATAAGTCTGATATATGGGTCAATTCATCTCACAAGACCCTCAGAGCATGTGGAGGGGCATTAAGTGCATAACAGATTATAAAGGAAGGAGTGAACAATACCCCAAAGACCCATCTCTGCCTGATGCCCTCAACAAGTTCTATGCACGCTTTGAAGACCCGAACAGACCACCCAGCACCAGACTCACCTCACCACCGGATGAAGAGCATCTCAGCGTGACCTCAGCAGAAGTAAGGAGTACCTTCAGGAGGATTAATCCGCACAAGGCAACTGGCCCAGACAACATCCCCAGAAAAGTGTTGAAGGAATGTGCTGATCAGCTCTGCGAGGTGCTGGCAGACATCTTTAACACCTCACTTACCCTGGAGACAGTTCCCACCTGCCTGAAGACTGCCACCATCATCCCAGTCCCAAAAAGCTCTACAGTGACTGGTCTGAATGACTATCGGCCAGTGGCCCTCACCCCGATAGTCGCTAAATGCTTTGAAAAACTGGTCATGACTCGCATCAAAACAACCATAAACATCAACGAGGACCCTCATCAGTATGCATACCGTGAGAACCGATCAACAGAGGATGCAATCTCCTCTGTGGTCCACACTGCGCTCAACCACCTGGAGCAGAAAAACTCTTACGTCCATATGCTCTTTGTAGACTTCACATCCGCCTTCAACACCATGATCCCCCAAACCCTGATGGACAAACTATCCACACTAGGACTAAGCCCCTCCATTTGCAACTGGGTTCTAGACTTCTTAATAAACAGACTACAGTTAGTGAGGATCCACAACTTCTCCTCCTCCACCATAACCCTCAGCACTGGCTCTCCTCAGGGATATGTGTTGAGCCCCCTCCTGTTTACTCTGCTCATGTATGATTGTGCAGCTACCCATCCAGGCTGTCACATTGTAAAGTTTGCAGATGATACAGCAGTGGTGGGATGCATCACAAACAATGATGAGTCCAGCTACAGGCAAGAGGTGGAACACCTGGAGAGCTGGTGCAAAGAGAATAACCTTCACATCAATGTGAAGAAGACAAAGGAGATGATTGTGGATTCAGAAGGAACAAAAACATCTACATCCCCATGAACATAAGAGGATCTGCGGTGGAAGTGGTCTCCAGCTACAAGTACTTGGGTGTACACATGAATGACAACCTCAGCTGGAGCAACAACACCACCAGCCTGATCAAGAAAGCTCATCAGAGACTCTACTTCCTCAGACGGCAGAGGCGAGCTGGTCTGGGAAGCTCAGTCCTCACCTCCTTCTACAGGTGTGCAGTGGAGAGCATACTGTGCTCCAGCATCAATGTGTGGCATGGAGGCTGCACAGCTGCAGAAAGAAAAGCTTTGCAGAGAGTGGTGAAGGCTGCACAGAAATCTGTCGGAATCAGCCTCCCCACCATCACAGACATCTACACCTCCAGATGCAGGAAGAGGGCCACCTGCATCATGAAGGACCCCACTCACCCAGCACACACACTTTTTGCCCCACTCCCCTCAGGAAGGAGGTTAAGGAGCATTAAGTGTAGAACCACTAGACCGAGGAACAGCTTCTACCCTGAGGCTGTTAGACTCATGAATCTCTATCTAGAATAATCACTGTGAAAAATCATATCATGTTGCTGCTGATCTGTTTCATGTTGCTGCTGATCTGTTTCAATGTTGATGTGTTCATGCGTGCACATCTGCTCACAGACTCATGTTCATGTTTGTGCTGATGTTCAATGTTTTATGTTATGAGTGCTTAGTGTATATTTAGTTGATGTTTTTCTTAGTTCATATCTTAGATGTTATTACTGTTTTTCTCATACATTTTATTGTTGGATGTAACTGGGACCCTGTGCACATAATTTCGCTCCACCACATGTACCACATGAGGTGCGAATGACAATAAAGAAACTCTGACTGATATATGCTATATATATATATATATATATATATATATATATATATATATATGTATGTATATATAATCTTACATGCACTGGGTAATTGCTACTGAAAATACCACACAGGTGAAGGATAAAGGACTCCAAGAGGCTTCTTACTTGCAAAGGTTTTTTGCTGGACCGATATAATTGGTCGTAGCTTTAGAAAAACCTCATGTTGAATGTTCTGCACAAAGTAAATTTTAACCCTCAGCTGGGTTTTAAACGTAGTTTTTATATTGTATTTATTGATAAAAATGTATAGCTCCCTTGAAAAATAGATTGTGCAATCTCAGTGGGATTCACCAAAAGGATAAATAACACAAAAACTAATGCAATGTGTTATGTCCCATTTTATACTTTGTGCACGTATTGATTTTTACCCTCAATGATACACAAAAAAGCACAACAGTTTTCTATATTCTCTATCTCAATTTTGAGTAACTTGGACTTCTCCACAAAACATGAATTTTGTGGGGGGTTTTTTCAGAGTTTACCTCCAAATACTGTGTGTAACAATGACACAAATCTTTCACTTTGTAACTTAAAGCCAGTTTAGATGTGCTTTGAACTAACATGTAATGTACAGCACTTCCTAATGAAGCACAAAAAGCTAATTGTTCATAATATTTAGTCCCACAAGAATCAATATTTCACCACTAATTATTCATATAATTCCATCTACATTTTTTCCCAAACTAGTTAAAATTAATTGTTCATGAAAGACTGTCACATTATACATGTTTTTTTTTTGTTTTTTTGTTTTTTTTTTACCAATTTGTCAAAGACATGTCTACACTAAATACAAAACCTAATTAAATTTTGCACACCATGATCTGGGGCTATGTGGCATACAATGATTTATTGTGGTATTGTCTTCCTTTATGCAACCTGTAATGAGAAAAGCATGTCATCGAAGAGAAGGAGTTGGTCTATGCCTTCATCCTCCAGGTCTCTCAACTTATCACTTCAACGATCAGGTCAAACAGTTCTGGTTTACTCAGATCTTCACCGCTGTGGTTACACCTCCATCATCGACTTAACATGCAACTGTCATTAACTGACTTGTACTCAAATCAGGAAGTTGTTTGTGGATCTTGTAGATCAACATTTGGTGTGGAGCGATGGTGGACATGGTGATGTTTCACTTGTTGTCTCAGCTAGAACTGTCATTTCTAACCCGGAGCCTTGCCCGGCCCGGATTAGGGCTGGGCCATAAAAATGTGTTTAATGTGCAGGCTGGGCTGGTCTCTGGCTTTTGATTGCGTCAGCGGATGCATGCAGCTGACAATCCAATATATGGCAACATGGCTTGTCATACAATCACCAGATGCACGCAACCATTTGACCATGCGCTGACCAGCCTTAAAAGAGGTTTAAAAAAGTTCAGTTAAGTTTCAGATGGGACTATTCTGTCAGGTAGTGATCCATCAAAGCCCAAGTGTACGTTCATTCAGTCGCTGCACTCAGTAGACGTGCACGGCCGATGACCCAAACAGGTGAGATCCCAAAATATGTCAGAGTAGGGTCCGTGTCTGAGTAATGCAGAATGCAGGCAGAAGCAGAGATTTAATGTGCTTTGATGGCCATGAAAGGACAAACACCCCCTCAGCTCCAGTCACCTGCCCCCTTTACTCAGCCGCACATGTCCGCCGACTGTTAATAACTTTATAAGCAGTCAAAGCACCCGCTTCGGATGTTATCAGCCATTAAATGGCTGTTATTAGTTGTTATCATCTCCATATGTAGCGGTCAGACTGCCCCTCCTCTACCTCCCAGTGGCTTTAAAGGTACGTTGTTAGTGTTGTTAGCGATTATAATAGGCTCTATTTTTAGCTTTGTTAGCGCTCATAATAGCTTCACGTGGTTAGGTTTAGAGTAAAAGGTCTGGCGGTTAGGTTTAGGGTCTTGGTTAGGTTTAGGCACAAAAGTAAGGGGGTTAAGTTTAGGGTTGGTCCTCAGGGTCAGATGTAAGCTTATGTTTAAGAAAAGGGTTACGTAAAATGAAAACAACTAAAAAGACACTTCCTGGTTTACCCTCATGTGACGCTGCCTATTATCAGCAATATTAACTATAATAACGTACCTTTAGACCTACTAGGAGGTAGGTGGGGCAGTTTGACCGCTACATGTGGGGATGATAACAACTAATAATAACTAATGTAAATGAGTCCCTGAGGCTCAATGAGACTAACCTGTATAAATAAAGGTTGAATGGGAAAACAAGTACTTACCTACTTGCTAGTTACTTTAGTGACTGACTTTGAGTTGCCTGTTGTTTTGAAATGAGTCACCATTCATACTGCATTCTGTCTCTGCACATGATTATGAGATTGATGCGTCAGGACAAGCCAAGGATGATGTGGAGATCTGTTCTATTAGACACTGTCAATCACACCAAGTTCAGCTGGAAAAAAGAAACTGTTGTGCTGGCCTTTATTTCAATCCGTCTGGCTATTATAATTGAAAAGCACTGTCTTTTCACTCAAGATGTAGAAAAAAGAAAAGCGCTTCATTTGTCTTTTGTCTGTTAAATAATCAAAAGTGAACTGCACTGAGTTGCTAAAAATGCAAGAGCAGCTCAGTGTTTTGATCCTAATTGCCACTCTTAACTGAATTTCCCTAAAGATGATCAAAGTTTCTTCTAAACATCAGCTAAATCTGGGTCACACTGTCCACTTTTTTTTTTCTTCTTTTTTTACATGGGACTTTACAGTATGTGGACATTACAATCTATTTGTAAAATAGGTTGATTTCCTTAAAATGATTTGTCAGTGTCAACAATCCACATAAAAAGACAAAACTTGTTAATTATTAATCAGATTGTTCTATCTTGTTCTGGTGGTTTTGAAGCAGTCATCAAAGCTCTCAACAATCTAGCTCCATATTATATTACATATCTTATTATTGCATTATTTCTTAACAGAGCACTTTGCTTTTAGACTGCAGGTTTACTTGTGGTTCCTAGAGTTTCCAAAAGTAGAATGGGAAGCAGAACTTCCAGTTATCAGGCTCCTCTCTTGTGGAACCAAGTTCCAGTTTCTGTCCGTGAGGCTGACACATCGTCTTTTTTTGAAGATTCGGCTTAAGTCTTTCTTTTATTATAAATCCTATAGTTAGGGCCGGCTTGGTTGCCTGAGCTGTCCTTTAATTATGCTGCTATAGGCTTAGACTGCTGGAGGTCAAATTTACCACATTTCCTCACTCTTCTGCTGTCTTTACTTACTCTACTCAACCTGCTTTGTATTTGTAATTATTTCCATCTTAACATGTTTTTTTTTCCTCCAATAGAAAGTACACATGGACCTGTCATTCTATGTTTGTCTGTTTCTCCACCTGTCCTCTCAAACCCCAGCTAGCCGAAGCAGATGGCCGGTTGTCCTGAAATGGGTTCTGCTGGAGGTTTCTTCCTGTTAAAACGGAGTTTATCATTTCCACTGTTGCCAATGTGCTTGCTCAGGATGGGAGATTGTGACGAAGTGATGATTCAGTGCAACCTCCGGGCCTCCTTAGATAACTTTTTTTTTTTAGATAGATGGATAACTAATTGTCTTTTTTTTTAATGTATTCAAATATTTTGTACAGTGCTCTGAAACAACTTCTATTGTGACTTGGCAGTATCTAAATATACTGAACTGAACTGAAATTAACTGAGTCAGAGCAACCTGCATGCAGTCCAGTTTTTGAAGAGTCTAGTAACTAATCTCTATAAATAAAGGTTGAATGAATGAAAACTATCCTGTTTTTACTGAAATGAACAGATGAAACACACTTTGTACTCAACAGCCAACAACTACACATGAACCAAAATACATTTTTAATAAAATACATAAAAAGATAAATTTTGATCAACAAGATGTTATTACTGAT
>NC_056499.1:42824316-42839461 GCF_014905685.2 Nematolebias whitei | reverse complement strand
GAGTGTGCAGCATGACAGAGGAGCTGACAGAGAGCAGAGCTATGACAGAACCCCCCCCCCCTCAAGGTCCGGCTCCTGAAGGACCACCAGGCTGGAGAGGGTTCAGTCGATGAAAGTCTCTAATGAGGGTTTTGTCCAGAATATTGCGTGAGGGCACCCAGGAACGTTCCTCCAGGCCGTACCCCTGCCAGTCTACCAGATACTGGAGTCCTCTCCCCCACCTTCTGGATCGAAGAAGGCGTCGGACCGTGTAGGCTGGGCTCCCCTGAATGAGTCGGGCGGGTGGTGGGAGGTCGGTGGTGGGTCGAAAACGTGGCAGGACAAATGGCTTGAGTCTTGAGACATGAAACGTTGGATGAATGCGCATGGACCTGGGTAACTGTAAGCGAACAGAGACAGGATTGATTATTTTGGTAATCAGAAAAGGACCAATGAAACGTGGTGCTAGTTTCTTAGATTCCACACGGAGAGGAAGGTCCTTGGTGGAGAGCCACGCTTTCTGGCCCACCTTGTACAATGGTTGAGGCGTTCTCCTGCGGTTAGCCCCCCGAACGTACCTTTTGGTGGCCAAAATTAGGGCTCTCCTGGCTTTTCTCCAGACTCGCTGGCAACGTAAAATTGCGAGTCGTGCAGAGGGAACCCGAGCTTCTCTCCCCTGGACTGAAAAAACAGGGGGTTGGAATCCATAGACAACATGAAAGGGTGAAATACCTGATGTAGAGGATGGAAGAGAGTTGATTGCTTGTTCAATCCAAGGGAGGTTGGACGTCCATTTCCTCGGGTCCCCCTCGCAGAGGAGCCGAAGCTTGGTCTCCACCTCCTGGTTGGTACGCTCAGATTGTCCATCCGTTTGGGGATGAAAACCTGACGAGAGGCTGACCGAGATCCCTAGCAGGTTGCAAAACTCCCTCCAGAACTTGGAAATGAATTGGGGACCTCGGTCAGACACAATGTTCTGGGGGAGCCCATGGAGCCTGAAAACCTCCTTGGCCATGATAACGCTGAGCTCCTTGGAAGAAGGTAACTTGGGGAGAGGAACCAGGTGGACCATTTTAGAAAAACGGTCCACAATGGTCAATAACACTGAATTACCTTCAGAAGGGGGTAATCCAGTCACAAAGTCCATAGCAATATGTGACCATGGGCGTGAAGGAATTGGCAGTGGTCGTAGCAGCCCGGCAGGTGGGCGATTGGAAGACTTGGCACGATTGCATTCGGGACATGACTTGACAAAGTGCTTGGTGTCCTCCGTAAGCGTAGCCCACCAGAATCGGGCGCAAATGAGTTGGAGGGTCTTGGTGATTCCTGGGTGACAGAACAACTTTGATGAATGGCATAATTCAAGAACCTCTTTTACCTTTTGATTGGGGACAAACAGGCGCCCCCTAGGACAGGTGGGTGGACGTGGCTCGGAGAGTTGGACTTGTTGGAGATCGAGTTCTAATTGAGTCAAAGAAAGACGTACGGTCTCAGGCAGGATGAACTCGACCTCTTCTGAGGGCCCTTCCTTGACCTCAAAGACCCGGGACAGGGCATCCGGCTTGGCATTCTTGGGCCCGGGTCTGTAAGAGAGGGTGAAACTGAACCGAGAGAAAAACATAGCCCACCTGGCCTGACGGGGATTGAGTCTCTTTGCTGTGCGAAGGTACTCCAGGTTTTTATGGTCGGTCCATACCAAAAAGGACTTCTTCGCACCTTCCAGCCAGTGCCTCCATTCCTCCAGGGCCATCTTGACTGCCAAAAGCTCACGGTCTCCCACGTCGTAGTTTCTCTCAGCGGGGGAGAGTGCCCTGGAGAAGTAAGCACAGGGGTGGATCTTACCATCTGTGCTGCGCTGACTGAGGATGGCGCCCACCCCGGTGCTGGATGCATCGACCTCCACAATGAATTGTTTCTCGGGGTCTGGAGAGTGCAAGATTGGAGCAGAGGAAAACAATGTTTTGAGCTTCTGGGATGATTGGTTGGCAACGGAGTCCCAGATGAACTTGGTCTTAGATGAGGTGAGAAAATGAAGAGGAGCTGCAACTGAACTGTAGTTCTTAATGAACCTCCTATAAAAATTTGCAAAACCGAGAAACCTTTGCAGCTGTTTACGATCCTTGGGCTTGGGCCAATCCACCACCGCTGATACCTTCCCGGGTTCCATGGATACTTGACCTGGAGAAATGTTGAACCCAAGGAATGAGGTGGACACTTGGTGGAAAGCACACTTCTCTGCCTTGACAAACAAGTTGTTCTGTAAAAGGCGGGTTAAGACAGCTCTGACATGGCGACGGTGAGAAATGCTATCTTGTGAAAAGACAAGTATGTCATCAAGGTAAACAAAAGCGTAAATGTTAATCATGTCACGAAGGACATCATTAACCAGGGCTTGGAAAACGGCAGGAGCGTTGGTGAGGCCGAATGGCATAACAAGATATTCATAATGGCCATCTGCGGTATTAAAAGCCGTCTTCCATTCATCTCCCCGCCGTATCCTGACCAAATGGTAAGCGTTGCGAAGATCCAGTTTGGTGAATATCTTAGCATTTTGGATTATATCAAAAGCAGAGTTCATGAGGGGCAGAGGATACTTGTTCTTTATGGTTATTTTGTTAAGTTCTCTATAGTCAATGCATGGACGAAGTGACCCATCTTTCTTCCCTACAAAGAAAAAACCTACACCAGCGGGGGATGCTGAAGGTCTAATGATACCAGCTTGGAGGGACTCTGTTATATATTTCCTCATGGACTCTTGCTCGGGACCAGACAAAGAATATAATCTACCCCGAGGGGGGGTAGAACCTGGGATCAGGTCAATACCACAATCGTATGGACGATGTGGCGGAAGGGACGTAGCTTTTGATTTATTAAAGACCTCTTTCAAATCATGGTACTCTTTAGGTACCTGACTTAGATTAGGATAGGTCTCCTCATTGGCTGTGACAAGGGCTGGTGAACTGGGTTGGCTCTGAATACATGTAGAATAACACTCATTAGCCCATCCTACAATCTCTTGGTTCCTCCAATCGATTTGGGGGTTGTGTTTGCGTAACCAAGTGGAACCTAAAACCACTGGGAGTTGGGGTGAATCAATAACAATGAATCTGATCAGTTCCGAATGGTTGTTGGCCGACACCATGGTGACTGGAACAGTTTCAAGACTAGATTGACTTAAAGGATGACCATCTAAAGCGAGGACCTTATGGTTGTTAGGTGATGGAACAATGCTCAGATCTATGGATTTGGCAAAGGTTTTATCAATGAATTCCGTGTCGGCCCCTGAATCAATAAAAGCTGAGACGATGACGGGTTGACCACCCTTTATTATGAACTTGACCTTGGACTTGGACATGATAGGTGGAGAGGACTTGATCTTATGACTAAGACTCAACAGGAGCCTCTCTTCTCCTGCTGAGCCTGGTCTTTTACTGGACAATGATGACAATCATGACCGCCTTGACCACAATAAAAACAGAGATGGTACCTCCTCCGACGTTCTCGTTCCTGGGTGGTCAGACGACTTCTTCCTAGTTGCATGGGTTCCGTAGCATACAGAGGAGCCTGAGGGCTCTTGGTTTGTTCCGTTTTAGGTTCATGATCCACAAGGTGATGTCTGGTTCTGGACATGGCTGTGGCCTTGCCTCGACTCTGTTCACGGTCACGCTCACGCTCACGCAGGCGAAGGTCAACACGGGTGGCCACCTCCTCCAGCTGGCGTAGGGATGAGGGATAGTCCATTGTTGCCAGCACATCCTTAACATCTTCATTAAGCCCCCTGAAGAAGGCGTCAGTGAGTGCGTTTTCATCCCAATGACTGTCTGCTGAAACAGAGTGAAAGTGAATGATGTATTTGCTTACAGAATCCTTGCCTTGTTTAATATCAAAAATTCTTCGGGCTGCCTCTCTCTCAGGGAGGATGGGGTCAAAAACCCGACACAACTCTTGGAAAATTCAGAAAAATTACGACATACCACGCCACCTTTTAACCATTCAGAAGTGCCCCACGTCTTGGCTCTTCCAGCGAGAAGTGAGACAGCATAAGCTACTTTAGCATGCTCAGTGGGAAAACATGAAGGTTGCAATTGAAATTGAATGTCACACTGAGTCAAAAATGGTCGACATTGCTCAGGCTCACCTCTGAAATGTTCAGGGGGGGGCTAACCGTGGTTCTCTTGGTGCAGGAGTCAACAGGGTTTGGTTGATGACTTGGTTTGACTGTTGGGACAAAGCTTGAAGAGAAACAACCATTTCCTGAAGCCCTTTCTCAAGTTTACTAACAGCCCCTTCTACCTTAGAGCACCACTCTCGGGTTGGTGTTGGATCCATAATGGCCAGATTCTACTGTCATGAACCAGAGGCCGGATCGCAAACAACAACAACAACCACTGAGAGGGTTAAAAGATTTATTGTGAAATAAAGTAAAACTCTGGAGTAGGTCCGGTTCTGGGCTGGTTCCGATCTTCTGATTGGTAGTTCGTGATTGGGTAGTGTTGTAGTGGCGGGCTGCCAGTAGAAGTAGAACTGATGTTAAGGTCCACTGGAACGGAGTCCAACAGGCTTGCAACTAAAAGATAAAGGTTAGTAGATGCAGGGGGAAAGAGACTAATAGGGGAAATGAATCTGTGGGAATCAGATTCAGGGGTAAGGATAAGTCCGTGATACAGAATGAGCTTGACCTTTAATCCGTGATCCAAAAAACAGTCAGAAGGGAAAGGCAGAGTTCATACCGTGAAGTCAGTTGTTCAGCAGAAGTATCCAGTACGTGATCCAAAAAGAGAGTCAAAAAACAAGAGCATGAGTCGGTACCTGATCAGATGAGCAAAAGCAGACGAGGGCTGAGGCAAAAGCGTGGTCGTGGTCAAGGCAAGGGTCATGAACGTGATGAGTCAATCAATGGAATGCTGGAAAGTCTACTGCTGATGAGACAGGATAGAGAATCTGGCCCAGACTGAGAGGAATGAGTGAGCTTAAGTACTGACTGGACCATGTGGTGGAGCTGTGGGATAATGAGCGGTGACAGGTGACATGAGTTGAGTGATTACTGAGTGTGCAGCATGACAGAGGAGCTGACAGAGAGCAGAGCTATGACACTGTTTGAGAAGAGTCAAATCATTGGCATCAAGCAGAGAAAACATCTAAGGAGATTGTAGAAACTACTAAAATTAGGTTAAGAACTGTCCAATGCATTATTAAAAACTGGAAGGATAGTGGGGACCCATCGTTTTTGAGGACGAAATGTGTCCGAAAAAAATCCTGAATGATCGTGATCGACGATCACTTAAACATTTGGTGAGATCAAATGGAAGAAAAACAACAGTAGCACTCAGGACTATGTTTAATAGTGAAAGTAAGAACATTTCCACACACACAATGTGAAGAGAACTCAAGGGATTGGGACTGAACTGCTGTGTTGCCTTAAGAAAACCACTAATCAGTGAGGCTAACTGGAGAAAAAGGCTTCAGTTTTATATGGAGCATAAAGATTGGACTGTGGAGCAATGCAAGAAGTTCATGTGGTCTGATGAGTCCACATTTACCCTGTTCCAGAGTGATGGGTGCATCTGGGTAAGAAGAGAGGCAGGTGAAGTGATGCACCCATCATGCTAGTGCCTCGTCATCAATGCATGATCTTGGTGAAAAATTAATTCAACACTGGATGGAAACAGCTCTGGTGACATTGTAGAAGCTTATTGAAACAATGCCACAGTGAATGCATGATGTAATCAAAGCTAAAGGTGATCCAATGAAATATTGGTGTATGACCTTTTTTTAGGGTGGCAACTTTTTTTTGGTCAGGCAGTGTATTCCGCCTTTATTTATTAAACCAGACATAAATACTAAGACTAAATTCTTATTTACAGTGCTGGCCTGGCAAGCACCAGCAGGTACTTGTAAGGTTAAGGGAAGGGAAGTAAGGCAAAAACATAAAATATAGAAGTCTTTAACAAACAAGGAAATCACAAATTACATTAACAACAGTTCATTGTCAAAGTCAAACAACGTTACTAAAAATAAAAACATTTGCAAGCATTTTTTGAAACAGCTTTTAAATCATTTTTAAAACTAGAAACTGAGACAAGTGAGCTCAGACTCAAAGTTTTTTGAAGCAGATTCCAGTTAGATGGAGCAGCAAAGGTCACAGAGCCAAAGCGAGAATTGGTCTTTAGAGTTGTTAAACACACATACTGAGAGGATAGGGGGTTATACTATGAAACCTGTGCTAGTTGCAGTAGATGAGTTAAATATGGAGCTGAGTAACCTTATAAATTAGGGTAAACCAATGAATTTTATGACGAGTAAGGCCATTTAACTGGAAAGTAGAGGTGACAATGCCATGGCACCATTTTTCATCAGGCTAATGGCTAGCTAAACAAGTGCATTGTGAAACTTTTTGTTTAGCTTGTCAGTGTTTTCTCAACAGAACAACATCTGTGCCAATACGTGATAGCAGAAATGTGGAGCATAGATAAAATGTGTTTATGCTGATAACACTAAGGCTGTGAATGTATAAGTCCACCTAATTAGTCCGTCAGATTATTTAGTTCTTCTACTTACTCAACTTGCAGAAGACCTTCAG
This sequence comes from Nematolebias whitei, assembly GCF_014905685.2. Taxonomy (NCBI): domain Eukaryota; kingdom Metazoa; phylum Chordata; class Actinopteri; order Cyprinodontiformes; family Rivulidae; genus Nematolebias; species Nematolebias whitei. Next base: position 42,832,902 of record NC_056499.1, on the reverse strand, counting down.
CAGTTTCAACAGTGAAATTATCATCATCAGCATATTTGGGTCTGTCTATGCTCAGCACAGAAACATATTCATTCAACCTTTATTTATACAGGTTAGTCTCATTGAGCCGTGAGGACTCATTTACAAGAGACCTGTTCTAAACAAAGAACACAGATGAGGTACAGACAACAATAGGCAATAATATAAAACACATATAAAATGAAAAATATATAAAAGAAATTATATAAAAATGAAATTAAAAAATGCTACATAATAAAACTATGTAAAATACTAAACACAGGAACATGTCTGCATTGGTTTTTTGGCCATGAACTTAACAGTTGTTTAAAATCCATTATAGAGGTCAAAGTCGAGAGCATCAGCTCTTTTTGCAAAGTTTTCCAGGTTACAGGAGTGGAGTAAGAGAAGGCCCTTTTGCCTAGTCCAGTCTGCACCGAGGGAACACTTCAAGTGATCATGTCCTGAGAGCGCACGCTGTAGCTGCTCCCACGCAGTGACATGTAGGAGAAGATATATGAAGGCAACAGACCAAGAAGTGATTTAAAGTTGAAAATGTACCAGTGAGAGAGTCTGTGAAGTTAATGCTGCTCGGCTTCTAACTGGAGTTCATAAGAGGGAGCACATCACCCCCACTCTGGCTTCACTCCACTGGCTGCCTGTTCATTTTAGAGTTCATTTTAAGATTATTTTATTTGTTTTTAAAAGTTTAAATGGTCTTGCTCCACCCTACCTCTCTGAACTGCTTCACCCATACTCTCCTGCTCGGTGCCTCAGATCAGCTGATCAGCTGCTCCGAGGTGCCGAGGTCCAAACGGAGACTGAGAGGGGACAGAGCTTTTTCTGTTGCTGCTCCAAGACTGTGGAACGATCTCCCTCTTCTCATCAGACGAGCCCTTTCACTGTCCAGTTTTAAAACTCTTTTAAAAACACTTTTTTTACTCCCTGGCTTTTAGCACAGACTGAATTAGCTCTGCACTGTTTAAATTGATCTTAATGTTTTAACAACTGTTTTATGTGTTTAAATTTTCTTGATTTTATGTGTACAGCACTTTGTGGCAGCTGTGGTTGTTTTAAAGGGCTTCATAAATAAAAGTATTATTATTATTATTATTATTATTATTATTATTATTAGTAGTAGTAGTAGTAGTAATATTAATGATGAGCAATTGACCAATGGATACAGGGTGCAGTGATGGGTATGATAGTTACAGCAGTTATGAATGTTAGCCCACCATGATAGACAGCGTCCAACAATATGCATGGCAACATTGACATTGTTAGTTGAGAAAACAAAGACAATAAACAAATTATGTTATGACAAGATGTACTTAAAGTTAATTTAAGCCACTGTCACATTCTTCTTCACCACTGTTGTTTTTAGAAATATTTGTTTTCTAAGCCTGAACATTTATTTAGAAAAAGATTCTTCTTTGGATAGCCATTAGTCTCGCCTGGACTGTCAGGATCTTATTTTTTTAATAGTTTTGGTCAGTGGTGGGATTTAACCAAGTACAAGTACTTCATTACTGTACTTATGTACATTTTTCATGTATCTGTACTTTACTTAAGTAGAGTTAAATGTGGGTACTTTCAACTTTTACTCCACATTAAGTATCTGTAGTTTCTACCACAGCACATTTCTATAATGCGTTGTGTTACAAGTTACATTCATGCTGCGGCTTTTTGATTTGTTCATTAGTTTGAAAGTAACCAATGGTGAGAGGAGCTGGTCCACTGAATCACTGCAAAGTGGGCAGGTAACGTTAGACCCGCCTTCAAGAAGAGCTGGACCAATGATGTATGTTCTATTTTATTTGTCATTGAGCTGGGTGCACCCATAACACCACTAACACATCCAAAATGGATTCCACTGCGGAGAGTCAACCAGAAGATACGCGCCAGCCATGACCTTATTGAAAGATTACTGAAAGACCGCTCAGTACAACGGGACAGATTCTCTCTCGCAAAAAAGCCTGACTGGAGTTAAAAACGTTGAAAACCAACTTCTTCTGAACTTTAACAAGAAATTCTTGCTGCAATATTAAAATGTGTCAGTTCATGATGTTAGGAGACAAGAGATGTCTCAAAATGTCTCGACACACGGGTCTAAATTTAAAAAAATGGTGTCAGGAAGTTAAAATATTGTTACAAGGTTGAATAGGCAGTATTTTAACTAGAGTTGATGATAAACTGGAGTTGAAATGATCAGAGCCTGTTCCTTTGTTTGGTCTGATGCTCCTTTTATTCAGGCAGACAACTTTTACTTAAATGTGTTTACTGCAGTTAAAAATGACACATTGATTTTGTGTTAAATAAAAACTTTCAAAGGTAAACTCATTCTTCTTTCTTATTTTGCTTAATGACATTTAACTCTGCAGGTCATCCCTAAAATTGTGATGCACAGAATCACAAGTCCAAGTGTGAACTGTGTCACAGAGTAAACACAATAAAAACATGTATTATCTGCAGCATCGTTCATTAAAATGGAACAACACTATTAACGTATCACAGAAAATATACATACAATAGGTACATTTAATGATATTGTAGACCATTGCTTTAGATAATACATTCAGGAAGTACTTTTACTTTTAATACTTTTAGTATTTTTAAAATCAAGTACTTATTTACTTTTACTTAAGTAAAAACATTATTAAGGTACTTCTACTTTTACTAGAGTACATGTTTGTCTGTTTATTAGTACTTTTGCTTAAGTACAGTGTTTGAGTACTTTCTCCACCACTGGTTTTAGTTTTAGTCATTTGCATAGTTTTTTATTATTTATTTTTGTTTTGCAACTCCTGAGTTTAAGTCTATTACTCGTGTTTTCCTCTGTGTTTCTCTGTTCTAGTCATTCTCCCTCAGTTAGTTTCAGCTCCTCAGTCCAGCCACAGCAGCTCACGTCTTCCTCATTCCCTGTTAGTCACAGCTATACTCACTCACAGAGAACAGAAAACATTCTCTTCATTTTCCGCAGTGCATTGTTGTTTTTCATGCCACTGTCTGGTGATCTCTTTTGTGTTGTTTGTGATTCCCCAGAGGTTTTGCAAGTTTGCTGTCAGTCTTTTTGTTTGTTTATTTAATAAAATAATTTAATTTTTCTTGAGCTGCTTTTGTCTGTCTGCAATTTAGATCCAAATCTTCTGCCAACCATGACATGGACAAAGTCTTTTGCCTCTTTCTCCATACTCCATGCTCTGACTAATGTCAAAAGGTACTAATTATTGATAACGGTTGGACAGAAAATTGCTTAAAACTGACTAGACTACCTATATACAGTTGGCCCATTTGGCTTATAGTACATTACTTAAGTAAGTGCATGCATATTCTATACTTTTTTCCCCAAAACCTGAAAAATGAGATGCATAAATATGGTGTATAGTGAAAATACTAGATCATGCAATTTGCAGGGATTTTCTCAAAAAAAAAAAAAAAAAGATGGTGTTACATTCTGCTGATAGTTGAACCCAAAGTGCAGGCAAAGGTGAAGACAAGAGAGCATGGTAGGTGATATATTTATTTAATTTCCCTCTGAGGTTAATACAGTATTTTTGAATATCATAGGTGAGCATGCATCAGGATATTGTCAGCACAAAGTTATCCCAGTCTAAATGTCTGGCATGAAAAGTAGTGGGTGATATGCATTCCTTTAAGGAATGCTAGGACATCATGTAGGACTTTCCAACTCCTTCTTTTTCTGCACATAGGACAATAAAATTAATCCTGCATTACAATAAACTCTTTAATGTTTCTGTCTGCACCTGACCTGTTTTAGAACTTAATTGCTGGTATTTTTATATTCTCTGTTATTTTTATATATTTTGTGTATGTTCATTCGTACTGAAACTTTGGCACAACAATTTCCTGTGGGATAAATAAAGTTCTATCTTATCTTATCTTATCTTATCTTATCTTATCTTATCTTGTCTTATCTTATCTTATCTTATCTTGTCTTGTCTTGTCTTGTCTTGTCTTGTCTTATCTTATCTTGTCTTGTCTTGTCTTGTCTTATCTTATACATTAAAAGTTAAAGATAAGTAATATAATGTTTAATTTTATCGTAATTAAATAATAATGCAAAATCGCAAGATATTTGCACGCATTTACTGTAAGTAGGTTTCTTTCAGCTGCTCCCTTCTTCAGGTGTAGCAACGGCAATCAAACTTGCGTGAATGATTTGGGATTTGTTTTTTTGCCTGATGCTCTTCTTGACACAACCTAGGCCTGAACCCAAAACCTAAGGATTGCACGACCACAGCACTGACCACCAACCTACCGCAGCCATATTTTGTGGGTATATACTGCATTTTATGATAATTCTACACACATTAGAAAGTACTTTTGACCAGGGCACCTATGTTTAAACATTTTCCGAGAAGGTCATAGATGCCAGTTTTTCATGTTCCCTGTAAGATGTGTTAAAATGAGCATGGCATCAAGTTTTAAATTTGGAGCTGACCTTCCAAGAAATTCTTTTTTGTCAGTTGCCAGTGCCAAATCACAATGCTATGCCTAAATCACATAAAAAAAAAAATAAAAAATAAAAATAAATCCACTTATTTATCTGCACACTTATAAAGAATCATAAATCTTTAAATCGAAGAGCTATGACATAATGCATGTGGATCAGGTTTAACATCAAAGCCTGCTTTTCATATGGCAGTCCTCAATTTGCACAAGAAGGCTTTTTAAAACCATTTACTTCACTGAACATCTTGTCTAACCAGTCAAGTTCATACTCAGTCATTACAAATAACAGATTTGCAGAAATATAGACATTTGCATATATTTGCTACAAACCAGAATACTGTAATGCCAGCAGTCTGTAGTCAAGGTTTGAGATGCTGCAGCACTTCTTTTAGTCTTACAATTAGCAACTTCTGTTGTAGAGGGCTGGATAAAAAGGCTAAACTTAATTTAGTCAACTAAAAACTTTATAATTAGCTTTTCATCTGGTTTTGATGAGCTGCTAAGAGTGGACATTACAACCAGACAATAAAAAAATAAAAATAAAACAGATGTGTTGAGTGTTTAAACTTGATCTGTTTAATGTAAATTTTAAATTTTAACATAAAAAAGTGAAAATGTGCATGTTTTGCAGCATTTATAAATAATACCAGGAAAAAACACAAAATATGTCATTTGTCTCCCCCCCCCCCATTGAGAGAAATCCAATCAGATTTCATATTTAGGGTAGATGTGAAGGACAACTAACAGGTAGATGTCAGGGACAGTGAATCTGTGAATTTTCTGTCTGCAGATGTGAGGAAAATTTTAATTTCCTTGCTTTTTTTCTTTTTTCTTGGGACACATTAATGCAGCAGAATCCCCCAAACACCATTACAATCCCCATCAGAGAACAACTTGTTGTTTTTAGTTGCTTTGTAAGATATCACTAAGCTAGATTTGACTGCTTCATTCATGGATGTGAAAATCTGGGCAACGTAAAATAAGCTTTTTACAGTCTTCCATCTGCGTAATATCGCTAAAATTAGAAACATCTTACTAAAAATGATGCAGAAAAACTGGTCCATGCATTTGTCATGTCTAGACTGGACTATTGCAATGGTTTATTATATGGGTGTCCAAATACTTCTTTAAAATGTCTTCAGTTGATCCAAAATGCTGCTGCCAGAGTCTTAACTAGAGTTAGTAGGAGAGATCATATTTCTCCAGTTTTAGCTTCTCTACATTGGCTCCCTGACAAGTCCAGAATATAATTCAAAATCTTACTTCTAACCTACAAAGCTCTCAACAACCTAGCTCCATCTTATATTACAAATCTTGTTGTTCCATATTTTCCTAACAGAGCACTTTGCTCTCAGGCTGCTGGTTTACTTGTGGTTTCTAGAATTTACAAAAACAGAATGGGAGGCAGATCTTTCAGTTATCAGGCTCCTCTCTTGTGGAACCAACTGCCAATCTCTGTCCGTGAGGCTGACACATTATCCAATTTTAAAACTAGGCTTAAGACGTTCCTTTTTGCTAAATCCTATAGTTAGGGTCAGCTTGGGTTTCCTGAGCTGTCCCTTAGTTAGGCTGCTATAGACTTAGACTGCTGGAGGACAAACTGACCACACTTTTCACTCTGCTACTGTCTTTACTTACCCTGCTCAACATTTGTAATTATTTTTTCTATCCTTAACATGTGTTTTTGTCTTTCAGGTACACCTGGACCTACCATTCTGTGTTCGTCTGTCTCTCCTTCCTGTCCTCTCAACCAGCCAGTCAAAGCAGATGGCCGCTTGTCCTGAACCTGGTTCTGTTGGAGGTTTCTTCCTTTTAAAAGGGAGTTTTTCTTTCCACTGTTGCCACTGTGCTTGCTCAAAATAGGAGACTGCAACAAAGCCAAGATTCAACTTGTCTGCTGGATTCCTTAGATAGAGAACTTTACTAATTGGCTTTTATGTTTGTGAATGTTTCTGTAAAGTGCCCTGAGACAACTTTGTTGTGATTTGGCGCTATATAAATAAACTGAATTGAACTGAATTGAATCGAAGCTGTTAAGGCGTCCCTCATTTTCTCTCACTCCCTCTCTCTGATTTTTTAAAAATCGGATCTTGTATTCAGTTTAGACAGCCACACTAAAACATTGTCCCTGGATTCAACTTAACACATCCTAACTGATCCATTTGGTCACTGCTGGATTATATTAAAACTATGATGTACAAAAGGTGGTTCGTTGCTCGAAATCAGGAGAAAGTTGATGCTAAAGATATGCTGGTATAGATTCTCAGTCATCCAGGACATGGTAAATCCAAAAAAGGTTAAAAACAAAAACAACTGGATTTCTATCCTGTAGCTGAAAAAAATACAGGATATTCAGCTACAGAATAGAAGTCCAGTTCTTTTTGTTTTTAAGTTTGTGGCGCTTCAGAAGAATAAGCTTTTGTATTTTCTTTTTTTTTTTTCCTTGTGCTGGTGTTAGTCGTTCTAAATGTCAAAATAGAAAGGACTGGTTGTACAATGGGCATTAGAACCAACACTAGAACAAAAAAAGTGTTTGTGGTTTGTGTGTACTCATGTGTGTGCTGGGGGGGGGGGGGGGGGGGAGCAGGTTTATTAAGAAAGTAAAATTCACACTGAAACGTGATTATTTGAATATTTTGTGAATATCTCTGTGCATTTAACATTTTTGGGTATTTCTTCTTATTAGAAAGGTTGCCTGGTATTTCAAACATACATGGTAATTAACTTTGATATAATTGAACACTTCTGTGAATATCAGTAAAGAGTAATGTCCACTTTGGTATGTCTGGAAGGCTTTATTTAGTGTGTCTCACGTTGTCAGCCTGAACTAGCATTACTTCACGGGTTAAAATAAGTTCTCAGAGGAAAAGAGGCCATCATAAACCCCTGCTGACATGTCAAACTATTTTTATTTCTCTCTACAGTTGCAATACTATTCTGCACAGCATGAGCTTCACAATTCACATTGCAAAAAGAGAAAAGAAAAAAAAAACACATATTACCACATATTTTGAGAAAGTTAAACAAGAAGGAGCAGAACAATTTAAATTTAAAAGGGAATTATGAGTGATAAGGATTGGGCAGTAATACAATTACAATAATAAGAACAAAGTAATGGATACATACAATATACTGTATTACTACAAAGAGTGTACAAGAGCTATTCTAATAAAAAAATAAAATTAAAAAAAGAGAGAAAAATAAGATCAGGAACAGCTCAGAAGCAGTTAGTAGTCAGCTTCATTTACGTTTGCTGTCAACTCCTATTTTTGTTTGTCTCTTAACCTATTTTAATGAGTATTAGAATAATACATGCTGAGGCTTTTTTTTCTCAGCTAAAATGAGAAAAAGGTTTGGGATGTACTGAACCAGACACTGACTCACATGTAGTCATTTCTGCCCAGCAGGGTGAGCTGTCCCCGGGGTAAACCTGAGCTTTCAAAGCTCTGCCAGATCCTTTGGAAAGAGGAAGAGGATGACAAGCAGGGGAGGTCTCTAGCTACAAGAGTGATGGGTGATGTCAGAGAGGTGCAGCCAAGCACATTCAGCCCCCAGCTTTGCTGGAAGATCCAATTCCCTATGTGTCAGTGGCAGTCTACCCTTGTATCTGATGAGATCAGCATTCATACTCTATATTTATATATCAAGAAAATTCACTGAAAAAAAAAACTACTTTCCATTTTAAAGGATCTTTGAAGGCTGAAAAGCCATTATGGTGTCCTTCAGCATGACATTCAACATTTATAGAATAAATTATTTTTTTCTAAAACACTTCAAAATAAATATAACAAGAATACCCTTTATTTTATCTGGAGAACCAGTCCTCATTTACAACGATGACTTGGCCAAGAGGCAGCAACACAAGTAAGCATAAAACTGCAATGATAAAAGCATAAAAGCACAAAACAAATAACATGAATCAACATGTTTAAAACATACTATGCAAAATAAAAAATAAAAAAAGATGAATGAGCTTTAAGGTCCACTGTGGATGATTCCATCATCTGCAGAAGAGAACTGGAACGAGGAGTGACCAAAGGAGGTATGCTTTAGGTATGAGGTGATTGATGAGATTACTATAATGCAATCTGTGTTCGGGCGTTCGTCGTGTAGGGC
>NC_056499.1:42822713-42823916 GCF_014905685.2 Nematolebias whitei | reverse complement strand
AATCAAAATGCTTTATACAAACATTAACAGTTATGTTTCCTTAGCAGAAGGAACAAGTCCCAAATTCACAATAAAAAGAGGGATTAGGCAAGGATGTAGTGTTTCACTTCTTCTGTTCATCACCTTTACTGAGCTTTTAGTTATTTTTATAAGAAACTTCAATATTCATGGTTTGTAAATTATGAATGAGTATCTTTACATGTCAGCTAGCAGATGATACAACTCAGTTTAAAAAAAAAATAAAAAATCTAATTCCACTGGCTATCGAAACCATAGAAGCATTCTCCAAAGCATCAGGCTTAAACAACAAAGTCCATGCTCAATAATCCAGGTATACAATCCAACATTTTTCAGTCAGGTCATCTGGACAGTTTCTTTTTTTGTGCTGAAAAATGTTGAATTATTGAGCATGGACTTTGTTGTTTTCAACCAGTTTGACACAACTGTCAACAAGGAAAAGGGCCGGCAATGGAGGAGGGGGCATGACAAGGAGACCATCTTAGCACCAACATAACTAGTTTTTTCCACTTTGGAGTAAGCTGTTGGGGGAAGAATCAGTTTTGTGTTGTGTGTTTCCTTGACTGATGAAGCCTTCCGGATCAAAGGCGAAACGTTTCAGCACAAAAAAAGAAACTGTCCAGATGACCTGACTGAAAAATGTTGCATCAGGCTTAAAGTTAAATTTGGAAAAGTGTGAATTAATGAGCATTCACGGTTGCTCTCAGTCAACTTTATACAACATTCCCGTCAAACTGGAGGTTCGATACCTGGGAAACTGCAAGCAGTTGTGTTAAACTTAATGTTGAAAATAATATTACTAATTGTAAATCGATATTAAATAACTGGTTACAAAGATACTTAACTCTTTCTGGTAGTACACTACTAAGCCAGACAGATCTTCAGGGAGACTGCTGTTAATGAGGGAGAGCTGGATCTGGAGGAATACACTTCTGCTGTCCTCAGATACATCAGCAAGTGTGTTGATGATGAAACCACCACCAGGACTGTCAAGTGCTACCTGAACCAGAAACCCTGTCTGAATGCAGTGGTCCGTACCCTGCTGAAAGCCAAGGACACTGCCTTCAGGTCTGGCAACTCACAGGAACTGGTGAGGCCAAGGAAAAAGCTGGCTGCTGTTATAGAGTGTCAAAGCAACATATGGACAGAAGATCCAGGGACATTTCTCCTCACAAGACCCATGGA
>NC_056499.1:42813587-42822703 GCF_014905685.2 Nematolebias whitei | reverse complement strand
AGAAGCCTGAGCGTGTGTGTAAGGTTGAGAGGTACCGACTAGATATAGGCCCAATTTATACAGACATGGCGGGGGGAAACACGGGGCACATTCACTGTTTACATGTATCTGTAGCACAGCACCCCCGCCCCCAATCCATTGTAGTTACCATGCCAGGTCATTAGTTGGAGCTTTGAATTTTGTACATTCACCTAATGCACATGCGTGCTGCCTGGGACAGCTGTCTATAAGGTATTTCCTCTGGGCTGAAAACCCAGCAACAACAAAAGTTTAAAACTGGATTTTGGATACAAGTTGACAGATTTGAAGCCAAATGGACCGCTTCGTCTAACAGCTCGACACCGGTCACTGAGTGGACCAGAATTGACGAGACTGATGTCTGGCTTTCTACTCCGTGATCATCAGCAACTGTTGAACAATGTTACAGGTAAATCTATGTTCTTAATAATGTGTACTTGTGTTTATTTCAGTTAGACAACAACCAAGTTTGTATTTTTATTTTTCCTGCGAGGAAAAGCTATCCTCCTATCAGCATACACCTTGGTCTGAAGCTTGGCGGTGAATGACGTCGAAGAGAGAGAGAGATGTTGGAGCAACTATTCACTTATAATCCCCTCATTTCTTTATTCCAATGCATTTAATGTTTTAAGCTACATTAAGCAAAGGAGTGACAGCCTGTACAAGACAGATTGAATTAAACAGATAAGTCACATTGAGTCTCAAAGACTCATTTACAAGTGAGACCTGTTTGGACAAACAATAAAAAGTGGTGAAAAATGACATAGGGATTGAAGACAAAAAAATTCATAACACGCTCTTAATCTTTGGTTGAAGGTCAACAGCGTGATAATAAAAAAAAATAAAAAATGCAGACAGTCCATGGGGTAGGGGTGGGGGTACAAGGACAGTGAGCAGTCCAGAAACAACAAACAGAGGCACTGCAGAGTTCAGATAAAATCACTCAGTTCAAATTTTTCCCTCTGGAGAGATCCGTACTCACTTGGGGTCTCGAGGACGACCAAGGACAAATAAAAGTCCATGGAATTACTCAGTACGAAGGGAGGGAGGGGCAGAGCTTCATGTTTACAAAATTTCCAGTCAAATTAAGATAAGATGGCCTGTCAAGGCCAGTCGGGGAGCCAAATTCAGATAAAAACGATAGTTTTGGGGACAGGCAGAACTTTAATGACATCTACCTTGAGTTTGTGTCAGTCCACTCGGTTCTAAAATGTCCAAATTAAATAGACACACCAATGGACGGTGCCTGAGAGCAATCCCTGTGATCTGATCCATCCTGCCAAAAGCAATTGAGTCTGGGTGCTCGAGTCATGAGCCAAGCCATCATAAGGCAAGCAGCCTGAACAGGTACAAATTTGATGCAGACAACTTCATTGATTGTAGATAAACCAGGAATCAGCCAAATCCAAAATGCAGGAACCAGTTATCATAAATCCAATTATATATGTGTCCTTAAAATCCATCAATGACAGCAGAGATAGACACATCATCAAGTCTTCCAAGTCGATGAGATATCCAGCTGCGTGCATGCCAACAGGGCAAATCGGCTCACCTAAAGCCTCTCTTCTCTTCAAAGAAATGTTATCAATTGCATTGAGGGACCAACTGACCAAATCCAAATCCATAAATTATGATTTGAAAGATTTGTAGAAGAGAGGCTCTATGCAGTTTCACAGACAGGACAGCGCAAAGCAAAGCAGAGAGGGAGAGTGAGAGGAGGAGACGACATCTCCCCTTGACAAGAGCAAGAGTTGAAGTGATATACAACATGTCATCAGTATCCAGGAAGACAACAGAGATGAATAGTACAGTTCAGTTTACAGTTAGGTTAATGTGTTTTTAAAAGTGTTCAGTTTAATTATCAGTGTTTTGCGACATACAGCTTGTGCTGTTGAATGAATAAATAAGAATTAAACCTGATGTCTTAATTTTCAACTTTAATAACATGCAATGTTTCACATCATCAACAGTTTAAGTCATATAATTTGAATTACATAATGTCCAGATAGCTTCATTTAGCTCAGAAAGCTTAATCACATAACATAAATACTATTTATTGTTGTTACTGCTATTATTTAGCACATTTTGTATGTTATAGTTCAGCACCATGTGTGAAAAATTAAATATATGCTTGCCTTGTTCGATAAATAGCGATATTAGAACTGGATCTGCCTGTTATCTATTCCCAACACTGATTTCAGTCACAGCACCTACATTCCAGCGTAGATTAAATACGAGACCCAAAATATATTCCATCAGTTGTAGCACAGAAAGCAGTATGTTATACTCCAGTGCCGTTGTTGTTGATAGATATATGCCGTTTGTCCATGTGTGCATGAAATACAGTATATGCCTGTAGTGCGCATGTGCTTTAACACCTCTGTGGGAGCTGTTGACATATCATTGGGAGGTCCACCAGAAAACCTCTGCTCTGAGAGGTGGGTTGAAAAACCTCTGGATTCAAAGAGGGGGTGACTGGTGATACGTACTTGGTGATTTGAACAGCTGAACCACAGACATAATAGTGTGGTTTCACTCAAAATACACGCCGTGTAAACGGCCCCATAGTTGGGCTCACCTCAACGCATAGCATGGGCTCTTGAACCAATTTCCTTGAGAGAGGTTGGAGCTTATTCCACTCTGGAGTTGCCCATGGTGAGATGCGTCAAGCTGGTGTGGGTCTACTTGTAACCCCTTGACTTAATGCCTGTGTGTTTAAGTTTTCCCCGGTAGATGAGAGAGTGGCTTCCCTGGGCCTTCAGTTAGGGGGACGGGGTTTGTCTGTTGTTTGTGCCTACGTGCCGAATGGCAGTACAGAGTATCCGGCCTTTTTGGAGTCCTTGGCAGGGGTGTTGGAAGGTGTGCCAACTGGGGATTCCTTTATTCTGCTGGGGGACTTCAATGCCCATGTGGGTAACGACATTGTGACCTGGAGGGGCATGATTGGGATGAACAGACTCTCTGATCTGAACCCAAGCGGTGTTCTGCCATTGGACTTCTGTGCTAGTCATAGTCTGTCCATCATGAACACCACATTCAAACATAATGGTGTCCATAAGTGCACTTGGCACCAGTACACCCTAAGTCATAGATCAATGATTGACTTCATAGTCGTGTCATCTGATTTGCAGCCATTTGTTTTGGACACTCGAGTCAAGAGAGGAGCTGAGCTGTCAACTGATCACTACCTGGTAGTGAGTTGGATCAGATGGTGGGGGAAGATGCCAGACAGATCTGGTAGACCCAAACATGTTGTTAGGGAAGCTGTCAAGCTGACGAAGGAGTCCTATCAGGCCATGTTGGTTGGTGGGACTCCAGAGGTAGCTGAGGAGTACCAGAGGGCCAAACGTTCCGCAGCCTTGGCAGTTGCTGAGGCAAAAGCTCCAATGAAGTAAGAGTTCGGTGAGGCATTGGATAGAGACTCTTGGTAGGCTCTATGGAGATTCTGGCAAACCATCAGGCAGAAGAGGAGGGGAAAGCAGTACTTTACCAACACTGTGTTCAGTGAAGGTGGAGTGCTGTTGACCTCAACAAGTGATGTTATCAGGAAGTGGAATGAATACTTCTTGGACCTTCTCAATCACACCAGCACATTTTCCATGGAAGAAGCAGAGTTGGGTGACTTTGGGGTTGGTCAGCCCATAACCGTGGCTGAGGTCACCATGGTAATTATGAAGCTCTGTGGCAGCAGGGCTCCAGGAGTTTATGAGATTCACCTTGATTTCCTTGAGGCTTTTTATGTTGTGGGGCTGTCTTGGTTGACACGTCTTTGCAACGTCGTGTGGAAATTGGGGGCAGTGTCACTGGCTTGGCAGACTGGGGTGATCGTTCCCCTCTTTTGTTTGATCCAAATATGGAGCATCACTCTTCTTAGCCTCCCTTGTAAGGTCTATTTAGAGTTATTGGAGAAGTGAGTATGATTGTTGGTCAAACCTCAGATCCAGGAGAAACAATGAAAGTTCTGTCCTGGCCGTGGAACACTGGATCAGCTCTTTACCCTCACTAGAGTCCTCAAGGTGTCATGGGAGTTTGCCCAACCAGTCTACATATGTATTGTGGACTTGGAGAAGGTGTTCAACTGTGTTCCTTGGGGTACACTGTGGCGGGAGCTCCGTGAGTATGGGATAGGGGGCCCGTTGTTATGGACTGTTCAGTCCCTATACAAGCAGTGCATAATTTTAGTTCACATTGCCGGTAGTAAATCGGACCCCTTCAGGGTTGGAGTTGGACTCCACCATGGATGCCCATTGTCACCGATTATGTTCATAACTTTTATGGACATAATTTCTCGGTGCAGCCAAGGGATGGAGGAAGTCCAGCTTGGTGGCCTCAGGATTCCATCTCTGCTCTTTGCCTATTATGTGGTCCTATTGGCGTCATCATGCCATGATCTTCAGCACTCACTGGAGCGGTTTGCAGCCGAGTGTGAATTGGCTGGGATGAGAGTCAGCACCTCCAAATCTGAGGCCATGGTCCTCAATCAGAAAAGGGTGGATTGCTCTCTTCATATTGACAGTGAGGTTCTGCCACAAATGGAAGAGTTCAAGTATCTCAGGTTTTTGTTTACAAGTGAAGGAAAAATGGACTGTGAGATTGACAGACGGATTGGTGCAGTATCTGCAGTGTTGCAGACTCTGTACAAGTTCGTTATGTTGAAAAGAGAGCTGAACTGTAAGGCAAAACTCTGTTTACTGGTCAGTCTATGTTCCTACCCTCACCTATGGTCACAAGCTCTAGGTAGTGACCGAAAAAATTATATTGCGGATACAGGAGGTTGAAATGAGTTTCCTCCGCACCGTAGTTGGACTCTCCATTAGAGATATGTTGAGAAGTTCAGTTATCTGGGAGAGACTCAGATTACAACCGCTGCTCCTCCACATTGAGAGGAGCCAGTTGAGGTGGCTTGGGCATCTGGTAAGAATGCTCCCTGGGTGCCTCCCTAGGGAGGTGCTTTGGGCATGTCCAACTGGGAGGAAACTCTGGGGACTAACCAGGATGCACTGGAGAGACAATGTATTTTGGTTGGCCTGGGAATGTGTTGGAATCTTCCCAGAAGAGCTGGAAGTGGTGGCTGTGGAAAGAGATGTCTGGGCCTCCCTGCTCAAGCTGCTGCCCCCGCGACCCGACTTTGGAATAAGTGGAAGATAATGGATGGATGGATGGACATCAAAGCCTGAAATATTAAAGCCTGAAACATTAAATCCGGAAACATAAAAGCCTGAAACAACAAAGCCTGAAACATTAAGCCTTGAAACAATAAAGTCTGAAACATTAAAGTCTGAAGCATTAAATCTTGATTTAATAAATTCTGAAAAATGTAATTCTTAAACATTTGACTAAAACATTAAATCTTGACCCCCAATAATTCTCAGTCAGGTCATCTGGACATTTTTGTTTTTATATAGAGATGTTTCACCCTCTATCCGGAGGGCTTCATCAGTCTGAGGAGTTCCAGTAAACTGTTTCCCCACCAAGCAGTATGATACAACGGCATGCCATACTATTTGAGTGCCATCTAGCGGCTGAAAATGGTAGTGTTCAATATCTTCCATCAGAATGAATGAAAACAGTCATATCTCAGCCAAAAATTGGTTTATAAATATGGAAAAAAATCCATAAATACGTCGCTTCGGCGTACAAGTCGCAGGGCATGCAAATTATGCATTACAACAGATTACAACCGCTGTTCCTCCACATTGAGAGGAGCCAGTTGAGGTGGCTTGGGCATCTGACTGCAACAAAAAAAAGAGAATGACTTATAGGCCAAAATATACGGTAAACACCTCTGAGATAGAACGTCGTTCAGGTTAACTTCTGATCTTTATATTAGAACCAGAACCCTCCTGGTCTCCCATGTGATCAGCTCATTATGGACCTTTAGATTCTGAGCCACTTCAGTTAGAACAGAACAAATCCTGAACCAGACCAGAACCGGATCTTCTTTTGTTGATCCATTAACTTATAATCTGTTTAATTTCATCCTTGTGTTAAATAATCAGACATCTGAACGTTCAGTGGGGTCTGTGGTGTGTGTGTGTGTGCCTTTATTTATGTTACTTTGTAAGGCCCGTTTTTCCAACTTATACTACACTGTGAGGACCAACAGCACCGTATGCACTGCACGCACGTCCACGCTGTCCCACCCAAAATATCTCATGAACAATTGGATGAACTGTAATAAACTTGCAGAAAATAATTGATTTACCCTCTACAACAGAATATTTTTAGATACAACCTAATTCAAGACAGCAGCCACAACCAACTCATCTTAAAAACACAAAAATAACTTAAAAAATAGGCAATTTTACAGATATTGTTGAAATACTTACAACAAATCACCAGCACATATTCTGAACATAATAGATTGTGCAAGATCTTTGATATGAGAGCACGAACTGGAAGTGGCAGAAATGAAGATAAGATTCTCCTTTGAGTGACATGGATGGGTAATATTAGGAATGAGATCATCAGATGTACAGTACAGGTTGAACAACTGGGAGATGAAGTTAGAGAAGAGGCCAGACTGAGATGGTTTGGACATGATCAGAGAGGGAACAGTGTGTATATTGGTAGAAGAATGTTAGAAATGCAGCTGCCAGGAAAAAGACAAAGAGGATGGAGTCAGAGAGGACATGAAGGTAGTTGGATTGAGGACAGAGGATGCAGAGTGAGATGGAGGGGGATGAGCAACCCCCGAATAAGGAACAGACAAAATATTAAGATGAAGAAACAGAAAACAAAGAAGTTGTTGTCACGATTCGATGCACCTCTACAACCCAATCCATCTCAGTCAATACAGCTAACCAGTCTTTAATAAACTATAATATCAAAATTAAATACATTTTATAAAGAGCGTGCTTTTTGGTTCCAGATGAAAATCATTCATAATACATTGTTCAACATGTTACTCAATGTGCAAAGTTATTGCCCAAAACTTTAGAATTATCTTTCTGAGTCTACACTCTGTTATCACAATTGTTCTTGAGTCTGAGTGATTTTAAAGACAATTTTAGAAAGTATTTATCCAGTGTACATGCACAACTAATATCTGTGGTAAGATTGTTGCCTCAGAAAATTGGCAGTTAGCAAGCAGATATATGGTTAGATAGCCACAGATATTGAAATAAAAACTTGGTTGTAAGTGAGAGGCATTTCCACTCTAAATAGTGGAGAGAATTACAAAGTAGCTAAAAGCCCTATTATTTTTGAAAAACCCCTTTCTCACTTCTTGCAGCTTTAGTTAATTATACTTCAGAGATGTAACTAAAAAAGTTAGCAAAAGTAAAAATATATTTGAGGCGATTAAAATCTGCAACCTCATTTCTATAATGCAAAAGTTCTAACCAACAGATCAACATAGAGTTTGACATTTACCATGCACCCCAATTAGTGGTTAATTCGTGAGCTGAAATGTATGTAAGCTTTAATTTAATCAGATATAAATGAATTTAACAAGGATTTGCACTTGATGCAAATACTAGAGAGTTCAACATCGATATCATGCACACATAATTAAATAAATCAACAAATGCTTGAAAAAATAAAACTGGCAGTGAACATGTATGGTATATCATCTTTATTGACTATAGATATAAAACCAAAAACTCTCCTCAACTGGAATGTAGATAAAGGTTTCTAGGTCAGCTCAGTCTTTCTGAGTCAACCTTTCATTATTTCTAGAAGGTGCATATTGCATCAAGGTTGCCTCTTTATGCAGCTTATATTTATTTCTTTGTTAATTTGGGATTTTCAGATACAAACCAACTTCTGCAGAGATGGCCTAGAATTTTAAAGTCGAAGTGGTGCCCATCTGGTGCACCTGTGAGGAGTGGATTGATCCATTAAGTCAATGTGACAGGTTGTACCTGGGGAGATCAGGAGAAAACTCACACACACATCATAGATACACACTGAAAACCAAATGCAA
This sequence comes from Nematolebias whitei, assembly GCF_014905685.2. Lineage (NCBI taxonomy): Eukaryota > Metazoa > Chordata > Actinopteri > Cyprinodontiformes > Rivulidae > Nematolebias > Nematolebias whitei. The sequence goes on along the minus strand of NC_056499.1, from coordinate 42,814,758 downwards.
GCACAGTGCAAAAGTGGTTAACAGTGTTTGCATCTTCACTGACATTTGTAGCGTTTTAAACAAGCATTCAGAGGATTTTTCATTAGTAAACTTTTTTCATTAAAAAAAAAAATGTGTAAGAAGAAATACATGCAGTCAGTTTGTGCACATGGTCCAATTAGAGAGCAGAAGGCCAGTGGAGGGAGAAAAAGTTCCCATGCAGCGCATTGGCAATACTAAAAGACCCCCACACACACACACACACACACACACACACATACATGGACACACTCCCCCCCCCCCAACACACACACACACACACGCACACATGCGCTCACTTCCCTTCCTCCCCACACACACACAAACACACACACACAGGGGCTCATACAGCCTGTCTCATAAAGCTTTCTACATGGTCAAACTCCACATGTGTCCTCTGCCCTCACAGTACTGTTCAAGCTGTGAAACAAATGTTGCTAAGGTCACCGAGTTATGAAGGTCATGTGATGCATCATTCATCTTCTGTCATGATGACAGTCCCACCCTATCACCAGGCGTACAATAAAAATAAAACAAAACACACATACACAGCAGAGATAAAAATAAATACTGGATTTTTGGCAAAGAGACAAAACTGTCACTTTCTATCACAGAACAGCCTCCCTGATTAGGGCAGACCACAAATGAACTCTCAATGACATGAATAAATTCATAAAGGTATGACAGCAAATTATGATAAAGGCTTATTTCTTTTGCTTTTGGAATATTTACTATTACGCAATATTAGGAGTGAATACTTTGCAATACTGCCATAGTTTACAACCAGCAAATTAATTTTATCATCCTTTGTAGACATCAGTTATAATTTTCTCATTGTAAGTACAGTTTAATAAAATCACGCTCTTTAATTCCTAATGCAAAGTGAAGATGACTTTCTGCTAATAGAACATTTGTTGGGGTGGGGCTGACACTGGACTTGGACTCTCATTTGAAATTGACAAGTACTGTGGGTTTATTTTCATGTTTTTTAACACATATTTGACAAAAACCAAGATTGTTTTAAAACTGTGTACATATTAATATAATAATAATTGGGGATGCACAATATTATTTCACACAGTATCGGGCGATATTATCGATAAGGTTAAATATCGGACATTGGCCATTCCATCAAAAATGGCACTGTTTATAT
>NC_056499.1:42784504-42793587 GCF_014905685.2 Nematolebias whitei | reverse complement strand
GAGAGAGGAGTAAAGGAGGCCATCTTTGTGAAAAGAAATCGTCCATCGTTAAACAGGGGTGGAGGCCTCCGGGTTCAACTGTCCCCCTCTTACAATGCTGTGATTGCTAGTATCACTCAGCCCTCTGTGAGTAGTAAACAGCCATCAGTGTGCTAATGATCCATTGTTAGGCTGATGGTCCTTCTTGAGCATGTGAGCAGCTGGTTTTGGTTGTCAGCAGCAAAACTGGTTGATCCACTCTGAGACGGTCTATTTAAGAGGCTGAGCTGAATACAGCACCTCAGACTGAGGAAGTCTCTCGGACGAGAGACGAAACGTTTCTACATTTTTTTGTTGATTTGCTTTGTTTTGTTTTTTTTTAATGTCCAGAGGACCAGATTTAACTTTTTTAGATATATTAACCTAGAAACAACACAAGCTAAAACATGAATGTTACCAATAATGTCAATAACAGTTCAAATTAAATTAGACTGTCTTGCTCTCCATTACAGTTATATAAATGCTATGTCTTTAACTGATTCTTTGAACTATCTGGGGATTTATTTTTTTCATGTCTCAAATAGGCCCCTCTGGATTATATATATATATATACGTACTTATAAATGGGGTCTGAGGTGGTGTAGAGGTAGGGCAGCCAATTTGGGTCCAGAAAGCTGTAGGTTCAATGCCCTGTCATGCCCACTGTTGTCCTTGAGCAAGATACCTTATCCCTAATTGCTCCCTGGTTGCTTAAATAGCTGCCAACTGCTCCACCTGGGTGTATCTCATGTATGGGTGAAATGCAGATAACTAATTTCATCATGGTATGGGAACATACAATGATGACAACACATAGCACTTTACATATATCTGTATAAATTTATTTTTTTCTTTTGCAGATTTGAGTTAAATCCATCGTTTTGTCAATGAACCATCCACAGCTTTTCTTTAAAGAGGGACTTGATAACTGCAAATTTTAATGAGGCAGCAAAGGTATGTGCAGAGAAATGAACCATTTGCATCATGCAACAATTCCAACTGTTGGAGGTGTTGGTTTACTTCTTCTAAAACTTTGGTGTTAACTGAATTCAAAGAAATGAAATTTTGTTTAACAAAATGTGATGAAACCATGATGTCATTGCAGGGATGAGAGTCTATCATTTTTTAAATTATTTCCTCTTTCAACTGGAATGAGCTCAGGGGCTAAATGTGGAGAAGGATATATTAACCTAGGAACAACACAAGCTAAAACATGATTGTGACCAATAATGTCAATAACAGTTAAATAGAGATTAGATTGTTTTGCTCTCCATTTCAGTTCTATAAATGCAATGTCTCTAACTGATTCTTTGATCTATCTGGGGATTTATTTTCCTGTCTCAATTATCTCCTCTGGATTCTTTCTTCTGATGAGCTATTGATGCGGCTTTTGTTATCATGTTGTCTGTTTGCCAGAGATCCTAAATGTCTTAACCAGTGGAACCACACCAGAGACCATCGGTGTCTTGCAAATAAAATAATCAAATTGGTGCATTTAAACTCTGCTTTTATGACTTGCGAGTATAAAAAATACTGTTATTTATTTATTTTTTAATATAATGTTATATATTTTTCTCTCCCAAAATGTTACACCTAGTCTACTATCATGAACATTTTCCAAAGAAGGCCATACATTTGCAAGGAATTGTTTTTAATCCATATAATCTGAACAATAATTTCACAAAAATAAAACAATATTTTCAGCTGATATCAAAGTGCCTAAGACAACTCATCAATAAAGTCTGAACAACATTTGATGGATTTGTGAAAAAATGAAGCTTGCTGAAATGACACACTCACGTAGTTGCGTTCAAAGAAGTTAAATTCCTTTTGTGAAATCTGTTCACAATGAAATATATTATTTGAAAAAGGTATATATCTTTAATTTATATATATATATATATATATATATATATATATATATATATATATATTACATTTACCTAAAAAAATGCAGCACTCAATTTAAACCAGTGGCTCTCAAACTGGAGCCCCCAGACCCCCAGGGTCTGCAAGCCGGTGCTTGGGGGTCTGCAAGAAATAAAAAATAAATCAATTACAAGCCCGTAGCTGTTTAACAATCCATTAAAATACACCAAAATACAGGAAATCAGATGTACTTCATTCAAAATTTTCTGGGAGAAGACCCCCAGACCTCACTTTGCTCGTTGCGTTACGGTATTGATCTGTTTATTATAAAACCGTTACTTGGTCTGACTACTGCTGTTATGATTCTGTTCAATTTTATGTAAAGAGTTTTCTGTAGTAATTTGAAGAATTGGCGATACATTTATTATGCTCATTGTGTGAATAGTTAAATTTTTAAAGTTATTTTTTGATACTGTTAATTTTCTCAAAACTGTAATTTTTCAAAGTTGAAATTAAAAATATTGTTAATAAAGTGTGTCTTGAATGTAAAAGACCCTATGTTTAAAAGTATAACACGTGTATTAACACTATTACAGAACAGGTCTTAAGTATTTATGTTATACAAATATTTCCATTGCATTAAAGAGACAAATAAAATAAAAATAATTTAATAAACATGAGGGTTATGAGGAGGTTCCTGAAACTTTTTCTCCCCTGTAAGGGGTCCCTGAACCAAGGCCAGATTAACATTTGCTGTACCCTGGGCAACAATCTTCAAGGGCCCCATCATCATGACCCCAGAATCACCATAATCTGGCAAAATACAGAATAAATTACCATAATACACAGTAAATAGCCTATACTTACAATTCAAACTATCAAGTGCATTTTTATGTATAAAACTCCAAATGCTCATAGAACTATAAATGCTACTATGTCCTCCTGTTGACACAAATCATCAAGACTGAATTAAGTTGAACGCACTTTGAACACCCTATGACAACATATGTGTACTTGTTTAGCAACGTGTTGGCCATTGGTGTCAGAAGCATTTATAATGTGTGTGTGGGGGAGACACACTGATGGGGTGGATGTAGTCTGGGTGTCCTCCCCCAGAAAATTTTGAATAAAGTAGATGCCATTTCTTGCATTCTAGTGTATTGTAACGGTTGTGTAACATCTAGTTTTACCTACATAAGTAAACACTTGATTCAGTAACTATGTTAGAGCTAATGGAACAACAAGTAGCCTGACCAACAGCTGATTCAATTAATTAAATATATTATATATTCAAAGGTGATGATTTGCTGCCCACATTAAAATTAAATGAATGTAAGTTGACTTCAAATGTAATAAGATTATCAATGAATGTATGCGACAAAGGATTTACTGATTATAACAGATTCCTTCAAGAAACCTCCCAATATAAATCATAAAACCATAATGACTTCTGCTCATTCTAAATTTGTCAAATTGCCTAAATTTCCTAAAATGAAGGAGAATCATTTAAAAATAATAAATAAGATATATCCTGTAGCCATGTTTCTTCAAAGATTTAAATTTCATGTTGATTTCTGTGTCTTTTGTAAATCAGAAGATGAATCCCTCGAGCAATTATTATTATTTTTTTCATGTCAATACAAAGTGTTTGGTCAGACATCAGAAACTGGATTTATCTCAAACTTAACATTCCTTCTTTTGGTGCTGATGCCATTTTATTTTATGTGGATAACTTAAGCTCAGCTTTCTTTGATGCCATAAATATAGTCGTACTTATAGCAAAGTACCACATGCACTGTAGTAAGAGGAGAGATAATAAGACCTCCTTCCTGTTCTATGAACAATTTTGTACATACTATTCTTCATTAAGTAGATTAAAAAACACTGCTAGAATCATCTCACAACAGATAAAAACTTATTGTTTTAATTAAAACAAGAAGTTTCTCAAGAAAAAAACCTGACGGTCTTGTCAGCAGGTAAGGGGCGTTTAGCTTTGGGACAAATTGAAGTCGTCGATTGGTCAGTTGCTGACACGCCTTCTGGATTGATTGATAGGTTACGCCATCGAGGATCCAATTGAAAAAATAAAATAAAATCACGAGCGCTGCAGCAGCCGGGCTGGGAGGAGGCGGAGTGGCCCAAATGCAGCGGTCTCTGTGCAGCGCAGAGCTCCAAGTAAAGCTGGAGATAACCAGATATTTTGCTTGTGCTCTCACTGCCCTGGCCCCCTTAGAGATTGTGGGCCCCTGGGCACTTGTCCAGTTGCCCATATGGTTAATCCGGCCTTGACCTGAACCTAAAAGGTTTGAGAACCCCTGATTTAATGCATGGACACGTTTTCTTTAAATCAAATGCCGTTCAATGTTTTTAGTGTTTAAAATCTCATAAATAACTTGTGTATCAAACATTAATAAATCATTATGATGGTACTGTTGCAGTGAAGTTGTACTGACAGCATTAATATTGTCGTGTAGCAGGCAGCTTCTCAATGCTTCACTTCGTTCACTTCATAGGTTGTTTTTTAGAGGATGTCATGTTTGGAAAAGACACAACGATAATGGGTTTGTAAATACACTTCGATATGTCTGCTATTTAGTAAAATCCCTGAGGTGTAAATGAACATTTGACAAAACAAAATTACATTTGAAAAAACAGAATTACATTAAGCCAAAGCAGAAGTGGCAGGAATCACATTTGAAAAAACTGAATTGCATTTGAAACAATGAAATTACATTAGCCAAAGTGGTAGTGGCCGAAGCGGAAATGGCCGAAGCGGAAGTGGCTGGAATTACATTTGGAAAAAACTGAATTACCTTTGAAAAAACAGAATTACATTTGAAAAAAACAAAAAAAAACAGAATTACGTTAAGCCAAACCAAAAGTGAAGGTGATGGTTAGTGTTTTTTATTTTATTTTAACTTTATTAACAAAAAACTATGGTGGCCCTGAGGTGGTTTGGTTTAATGTAATTGCGTTTTTTCAAATGTAATTCTGTTTTTTCCAAATGTGATTCTGGCCACTTCCACTTTGACCACTTCCGCTTTGGTAATTTCCGCTTTGGCTTAATGTTATTCTGTTTTTTCAAATGTAATTCCATTTTTTTTTTTTTTTTCAAATTTAATTCCATTTTTTTCAAATGTAATTTAGTTTTGTTCAGATATAATTCAGTTTTTTCCAAATGTGATTCTGGCCACTTCTACTTTGACCACTTCTGCTTTGGTCACTTCCGCTTTGGCTTAATGTAATTCCGTTGTTTCAAATGTAATTACATTTATTTCAAATGTAATTCAGTTTTTTCCAAATGTGATTTCGGCCACTTCCGCTTCGGCCTCTCCTCTTTGGCTTAATGTAATTCTGTTTTTTAAAATGTAATTCCGTTTTTTCAAATGTAATTCTGTTTTTTCAAATGTAATTCTGTTTTTTCAAATGTTGTTGTGTTTTTATTGGGTTTTTTCAAATGTAATTTTTTTTTTTCAAATGTTGTTCATTTACACCTGAGGGCCACCGTAAAAATCCCAATGAAGTAACTTTCACTAACTTTTGAATATGTGGCTTTGGTTGTCCAGCTAAGGGAGACTTCTTTGGAAGCTGTAGGTCAGCGGGGTGTGATATGGTTTGGCATCGAGTGGTCAGAATGCATTCATCCCTGGATTTACTTCATCAATTTAAAGAGGTATCTGCAGTTCAAAGAAATATGTAAATTGTCAATAGCCTCTATCCCAGCAGTAAGGTGCACCATTGAATGATATGTATTCAGGCCAAAGAAGAGCCAGGAGCACTTCTACTATACTAGAAGCTTGAATAGGGCCTGAGATTAATCCATGTTGTACCTGACTGTTGCTAAATTTTTCCAGTAGAAAAGAAGATCCTTTTTTTTGGAACTCAAATTCACTTATTCTTCACACAATGCCAAGAGACCCCAGTGTGGATATTAATGTTCATACTGGTGGAGGTGCAGAGAGCAAAACTGGCAGCAGCGCTTTTACAGCGCTGACAGATTTCTCAGCGCTGGATAGATTTTCAGTCTTTGCCATTTTACGTTTTGTCATGGAGTCCCCGATGAGAAGTGTGCAAAACCTGGTAAGATGCAGAGTAAGCAACTTTTCTTCCAGAGCCCACAGTGAAGCGGTGGCTTTGCATCAATACCATATAGGTTTCAGTAATCCTTAAGGGTCATTCACACCAAGAACAATAGCAATAGCTGGGATAACAATGTAAGCAATGATGCTCTGTAATGAGATGTGCTTCAGCTGCACACCAGCACAAAAAATTGATTTTAATTATCCGTTTCTGCTGTAGCATAACAGAACAAGATGTGTGCTCCTAAAACTATACAAATGAAGACACTATAAAAATGTACTTACATAAAGATGATGAGAAAAATATTTATTGGAAGTAAATTAGCATCAGCATTTTGTATCCTACTAACGGTCCAAGAAAATGTCCAAAACAAATAAATCAAAATTGCCTGCCATCTCCCATGCCAAAGTTATAGACTGAGATCGTTTTGTCGAGAAACAAGAGTTATAACCATTATGAGCCAAATATCAATTAAAAAAACATGTCTAATGTTGTGAAACTTCACAAGATATGTTAGCAGTCACAGCAAGTATTGAGCTTAAATCACAGCAACTACCTTTCTACTATTGCTATTCTAGTATCTGTAAGATTGCCTAAGTTATTGTCATTTTTTGTAGGATATGGTTGATTAGCTGTGGGGACCATCTTGAAAAGGGTTGGCATCAGATGGTAGTCAGTTAAAATTTTTGACCTATGGTTAACATTTTGAGAACTTTGTTAAAAACAATCCAGTGGTTAATGAAATATTTTGTTAACAGACACTATGATTCGTGGACTTGCTCTTTCGCGGTTTTTCAAAGTAAGATTGAACACAAGGAAAAAAATTGTACAGGACACGACTGTCAACTTTAACATTATTCACAGTGGCAGCATGGTGGCTCAGTGGTTAGCACTGTTGCCGCACAGCAAGAAGGTCCTGGGTTCAATCCCTGGTTGGACCTCAGGTCTTTCTGTGTGGAGTTTGTATGTTCTTCTCGTGCTTGCATGGGTTTTCTCCTGGTACTCCGGTTTCCTCCCACAGACCAACAACATGCATGTTAGTCTGCCTTCAGGCCCAGGCCCCCCTTGCAAAAGAAATCTGTGATCTCAATGGGATTTGCCTGGTTAAATAAAGGTTAATAATATATTCACATGATTGGGACAGTGCTGGATACTGTACAGTGAAAAGTTAACACCTTTTGTAGTTTTCTCTCAATAAGCCTACACTGTATCCCTGCTCATAAGGACTACATTTCCCAAAAGCCAACAGTGCTCCACCCAAAAGCCCCATTTCCTTCTGCTGAAATATTAAAGGGAAAGTTTTGATCTGATCAGAAAAAAGTTTGGTGTTTATTACAATGAATTTGGCGCCAAGCGAATGCAGAGAGCCACACAGAACCCACGGAACTGGAGCAGAACTGTAGCAGAACCAGACTTCCAGACCCATCTGTGAATCTTGAGAGCTGGTAGCTGTTACACAAGGATCTCCGAGCAGGGATGTGCTGGTAAGTGATATTTAGTAGCTACATACATATAAGTACTGTATTTTCTGGAGTATAAGTCACATCAGTCAAAAAAAAAAGCATTATGAAGAGGAAAAAAAAAGATAAATAAGTCACTTCGGCGTATAAGTCACATTTATTATGCGTCACCACTGACTAGTCACGTTTATTATGTGGCACCACTGACTCCCAGGAAAGTGGGCTGGTGTTATGCCAAAAATCGATTGGCGGCACTGGGAGCGCACACAGGACTCACTGTTGCAGTTCTTTGAAATTTAACAAGATCAACACTTAAAAACAATTATTTGTTTGCTCAACGGGCAGCACGGTGGCACAACTGGTAGAGCTGCTGCCTCTCAGCGAACAGGTCCCTGGTTCAAACCCCGGTCCAGGGGCCTTCTGGGTGGAGTTTGCATGTTCTCTCAGTGCATGCGTGGGTTTTCTCCGGGTACTCCGGTTTCCTCCCACAGACCAAAAACATGCATGTTAGGCTGATTGGTAACTCTAAATTGTCCCTAGGTGTGAGTGAGAGAGTGAATGGTTGTTTGTCTCGTTTGTCTCTATGTGGCCCTGTGATGGACTTGCGACCCGTCCAGGGTGTACCCCGCCCCTCGCACAGTGATTGCTGGACATGGGCACCAGCGACCCCCGTGACCCAAAATGGAATAAACGGGTAAAGAAAATGGATGGATGGATGGATGTTTGCTCAACATTATAGTAAATGTGTCTCAGTTTAACTTTTTCCTTAATAAATGCAATTTAATGGTCAATGTTTGGCAGGGGGGCAGTGGGGGTAGTGGTACAGGAAAAACTTATATGCCTACCGGTAGTTGTCAAAAGCCTAGAGGGCCCTCTCGTGCCTGTAGTGGCTGTAAATTGTAATGTTTACTGGTTCATGTTCATTTAAAGCATCATTCAAAAACTGCAAAAAGAGTACGGAGAAAAAAACTTATATAAGTCGTTTCGGCGTATAAGTCGCAAGACTGGCAAATCTATGCAAAAAAACTTTGACTTATATGCCGCAAAATACAGTATGTTGTCAAAATTAGTAGGCTTAAGCATTTAGAAAATTGATTGTGGACTTCATTGCTGCAGGGTAGGTCTGCAGAAACAGAACCGAGTCGGACCGGAACCGAGAGCTGTTGCTGCTCTGCAGAGCCTGGTAAGTAAAATTTAATAGCTACATATATAGTACTGTACGTAGGTTGTTAAAATGATGTAGGTTTAAGAGTTTAGAACACATATGTGTCAAACTCTAGGCCCAGGGGCCAAATGTGGCCCTCGTTGACATCTCATCTGGCCCCCAACATGATATGTTAAATGTAAAATACTTTTTCCATTTGAATTTTTTCAGTAATCTTTGATTATGATGTCAAAAGTGCAACAGGGAACGTCAAATGATACAAATTCTTTCTGAGGAACATTCAACAAAGAAAAGATGTTGGGTATCAAACTTGAGTTATTGTTAATTCTGAAACTGATCCTTAGTTTGAAGAAGGTTTTAATTTAGGCCCCCTTTTGTACGTGAGTTTGACACCCCTGGTTTAGAACATTGCAAGAGTGTGGGAAGTATTTATAAAGCCTTAGTACACACACACACACACACACACACACACACACACACACACACACACA
>NC_056499.1:42783797-42784494 GCF_014905685.2 Nematolebias whitei | reverse complement strand
ACACACACACACACACACACACACACACACACACACACACACACACACACACATATATATACTAAAATAAATATTACGTTGCTATATAGACAGCAAAACACATTCTTCAGTTGTGACTGATGGGACTTTCTTATATATATGTATGTTTAGCAATTCTTATTGGTAATGTAGGACTTTCAAAGGGTAAATATGATCATTATAATAATATTCAAAAGAAAAAAAAGAAATTTTTGACAATAAACAAAATATAAAGATGTGCATCATTGCTTTTCAGGTTGATGAAGTTCACAACAGACTGATCTCTGATAGTGCAATTAGCATTTTAAATCAAGCGCTATCATTTGGAACAGCCTCAAAGCCTCTGAGGTTGCTCAAATGTTGAATTAAATATAAGTCTAAATAATACAAAGACTTACTCGGACTGGATATTGAATGCAAATAAAACACGGCACAGACTCTGCTTGTGCCAGCCTTTTCTCCAGAGCCGACAGAGAAGAACGTATGATGGAAATCAGAGTTTTAGGCATGTCAAGAGAAATTCTTGTTTTTTAAGAAAACTTGACAAACGGGTCTACCAAAAACACTGATGCAAAGACTAAGGTTAAAATGTGCATCATTTTGTAAACAACATGTCAAAATCCTCCTTTTTCTAAATATATATATATATATACATATATATATATATATATATATATAT
>NC_056499.1:42773563-42783697 GCF_014905685.2 Nematolebias whitei | reverse complement strand
ATATTATTATTTTTTTTTTTTTTTTTTTTTTTTTTTTCTGTTTTGGCATATGCAGAAAACAAGGTGCATGTTTAACTGGACTAAAGACGACTGCAGGATTTCTCATGGTCTACCTTGCTTTCTTCATACACAGCACCCTCATTGTATTAGAGCTTTGATTTAGAACCCCATTGTCTGAGATAACAAATGTCTGTCTGCTAGTGGAGGGTTTGATTAGGATTTATGCCCCAGACATGAGCACACAGAGCCCTGCTCAGCTGTAGTCTCAGCATCCTGAGCTGGTACACAGCACCAGGTTTTCACAGCACATTTTTTGCAGTCATATATCCCTCATTGTCAAAACTGAAATATTTCCACATTTCCTTTATTCCCACAGCTCTGAGAGTTTCATTTTTAGCTCATGACTGCTCCTGCATATTTTTTGCCTTTGTGCATGTGTGCTAATCTCATTCCAGCTTTTCAGGCCAGCCAAGGGGGGAGAATTTGAGCAACAGCAGCAAAGCGAGAGAGCCACAGCTGACCACAGTGACGTAAGCCGTGTTAACCGGCCTCACTGAGGCTGCATGCACAAATACAAGCTTGCACACACACTATTTATTATTCACCTATAACCACATTTCCACGGGGGGATTAACCATCAATGGCTCTTCAGTGCCAGTGTGTGCATGAGAGCAGGCGGAGCAAAGAGAGTAACCAGCGCTCGCCAGTTCAAGCTGCATCTCTTTACATTTAAGGAATAACTAACAACCGTAGTGTTTCTCATCTTTTTTTAATTTTAGAAAGGCTCAGAGATGAAACAAGAGGTAATGCTATATTTTACAAGAGTTTTATTTGGAAAAAAAAAAAAGGCTAGCACAAAAATGCATTTGTTCAATGGTCTGTCTACAAATGATGACATTTCACACCAACTGCAGGCTTTGAAATACTTTGAAATACTTCATGAGCATGCATCGTGCAACAAGGACTGTATTCAGAAACATTTACTGGTTTGTAGGAACGCATATATATATATATATATATATATATATATATATATATATATATATATATAGTATTTTCCACAGTACACGCCACACCGTCGTATAAGTCACATCAGTCCAAATATGTCTAATAAATTGGGAAAAGAAAAAAATGTTGCTTTGCTGTATAAGTCACATCTATTATGTGTCACCACTGACAACCTGGAAATGTGGGCCAGTGTTGTGCCAAAAATCGATTGGCTGCCAAACGGCGGCCGCGGAAGCGTGCATGGGAGGACTTTATCAAGAATTTAACAAGATTCACACTTAAAAACAATTATTTGTTTGCTCTAAATTATAGTAAAGGTGTGTCTCAGCTTAACTTTTCCTTAATAAATGCACTTTGACGGTCAAATCAGCTGCATTTCAAAAGTATTCACTGCCTCGGTGCTCCGGGAGCGCAAAAGGGAGGAATTCAGGAAGGAGGAACGTTGCACATTTCTTTGAAATTTGACAAGATAACCACCTAAAACAATTATTTGTTTGCTGGACATTATAGTAAAGGTGTGTCTCAGTTAAATGCTCTTTAATAGTCAAATCAGCTGCATTTTGCCGGGGCGACGCAGCAGAATGAAGCTGATTTGATTGTTGCTCCAGGCATGATCCCGGAGCTGGACGAAGGTGGCAGGCTATGGCAAGCCAATTGTGTCATTAATAGCCACTTTTACCTATTACATGACACAATGGCATGCTATACTATTCAAGTGCCATCTAGTGGCTTAAAATGGTAGTGTTGAATATTTTCAGTCAGAATGAATGAAAACGGTCAGATCTCAGACAAAACTTGGTTTATAAATATGGGGAAAATTTATAAATACGTTGCCTCGGTGTATAAGTCGCAAGGCATGTAAATTATGCAAATTATGCAAAAAAACTGTGACTTATAGGCAGGAAAATACGATATGTATGTATGTGAGTCAAAGTCTTTATTCGTTTCAACAAATTGCGTAGGAGACTAGTTTCCAGATTTATTGTTGCATACATTTTTTTTTTGTTTTTTTTAATTCAAAATCAGTTTGGCCCATTAAACCTAACATGATGTTCTGGATCTCTAACTACATAACGACCTGGTTGCTATGCCTCCATTACGCTGACCTGCTGACAGCTTTAATTAAGCTGCTTGTATCACTTCGAGCGTAGCCCTGCTCCCTCTGTCATTTTACCTGCAGTCAAACAGGAGCTGGGTAGACAACCTGTGACGATGGTGGAAAAAAGTTCTTGTGGTTTTTACATGAATACTTTAATAAAGGTATGTGCTACAAAAACACCTGAGCAACAATCATCCGCACTGCTCACATGCAAACACCTGCAAGAATCATTCACAAAGGTGACCTGTTGAGGGTACACAGGTGACATTTGCTATTCAGAGCACAGACATGCACATCCACGTCAGTGACAGTGACACGTGTAAGCAACACAATGCACATGATTCACAGCGAATATTCCACTTCATACCTAGATTAAGTCCCGTTCAGCAGAAACTCTTAGACAAACACACAAAAAGAAACACACCAGGGATTCGTTATATCTAAGATCTCACACAATTTACATTATCACCAAATTAATCTTGCACAGTTTCTAATTATTTGTTTTAGCAGGTTGTGCTCAATTTTTAACTAGCTAGAGGGACATAATCTGTCAGCGCAGTTTTAGTAAACAGCAGCACAAAGAAGCTGATATCTATCTGCATTGTCACGCAGGGTCAGATTATTAAGGTCACATTTAGAGAAGAGAATGAAGAAGAGAAAGGGATGGTCTGTCATTTTATTTCCAGTGAGCCATATGTTCAGCCCTGGGACAGAATCAACAACATGAGGGCACAGCGAGAGCTCATATACACTCCAACATACTGACGCATGAGAAGCAGACTTTGTGCAAGGGTCAGGCATCAAAATGCAGCATTACTGGCACACACTTAGTGTCCAGAAAAAAAATATACAAACAATAATAATCAGATGTTTAGGTTTTGCTACATATTGCTCACTGTCAAAACTTTAGTGTCAAATGATGTAAGTTCCCCTGTCAGACGAAAAGTAAAAGACATCAAAATACATTCAAGCTTCCAAATGCTGTGCTGTCAAATCCATTGAAGCCTATTAAGAAATATTTACTGGCAGCAAGAAAAAAAGATGAACTGCTACAGTTCAGTTCACAAGCCTTTGATGATCAATGCTTGTTTAATGGTTGTAAAGAGGGATAGTGCTGATTCACTTTCTATCTGTCTGGCAAACTAAGTTAGATTAGAGGATATGAGCTTGTTCCAGGATAGTGGTGGCCCTACGACTTGGAATAAAGAGCTAAGAATGCAGGAAGACTTATTCCTAAGAAATTGAAAATAAATCCCATACATACACCTGCTGCTCACACAATCAGTGGTACCACTTTACAATAAGGCTCCCCTTATAGATGGCTAATAAATCATTTATAGGTATGTTATTAATTCCTCTAAAAACACTTTATAAATCACTAATAACAGCTTATTGTGCATTAATTAAGGGTGACAGAGACTAAACTGACTAGTTTCTTGCCAAATAATGAGCCACATCTATTCACCTATATGTTTCATCTAGACTTGTTAAATTAAACCTTTCAGACTAAGTTACTACATTGTTAGCACAATAAGCATTTGTAAACCTACTTTTTTAGCATATAATGTACTTAATCTCTGCGTTATAAGAATCTCAAACTAATATTATATCCTACAAAATAAGTTTACAAATACTTATTGTGCTTACAAGGTAGTAACTTAGTCTGAAATGTTTAATACAACTCTAGATGAAATATATAGATGAACTATATTTAATTTAATTAATTAATTAATTAATTAATTTGATTTGGCTCACTGTTTGTCAAGAAATGTTAATTTTATACAGTGGCCCTAAGGCGTAAATGAACAACATTTGAAAAAACAGAATTACATTAAACCAAACGGAAGTGGCCGAAGTGGAAGTGGACGGAATCACATTTGAAAAAAAAAACAGAATTAGCAAACCAGAAGTGGTGGGTGTTTTTTTTTATGTGTGTGTATTTAAAAAAAAAAACTTTATTGACAACATAAAGCAGAACAACAGAACAATGTACAGTACACAAACACAACAGACGTGTGGTTAGCAGGGCTAGCCTTTAGCCTGTAAAAATAGAGAGTCATGTTTTGGTCAAGCTTAAAGACGAAGATATGATGCTGGAAAAAACTTGGCAGGATCTTCAAGGTAATTTAAGTTTTGTTGATGATACATTTTAGTTTTATATTTTAATTTTACATTTTAGTTTTACATTTTAGTTTTACATTTTAGTTTTACATTTTAGTTTTACTGGCGCTGCATTAATAAAGCCTAGTCTGTTAACTGTAACTTTGTAATGTGTGTAGTGTACATTATTCTGTTGTTCTGTTTTATATTGATAGTAAAGTAAAAAAAAAAAAAAACACCACAAAAATAAAAATAAATCCCACCAGATTTGGTTTAATATAATTCTGTTTTTTCAAATGTTGTTCATTTACACCTCAGGGCCACCATAGTTTTGTGTCTCTATCACCCTTAATTAATTCCTAATAAGCAGTTATTAATGATTTATAAAGTATGTTATAAATAACTGTAATTCTATAAATAATCTGTTATAAAGTGGTACCAAATTATTTACATGTAACAAGTGAATGAGTATATTTTTAAGTTGTTATACGTGTGTTTTGTTACCATCAACAAAATCAAAATAAGACCTAATGTTTTGCACCTCAACCAAAAATGATCAGCTGATAACATTAAAAAGTCATGCAAGCTGCAATAATCTCATCTTTGTGCTTTAACAGAATTAATACTTATCTTGAAAACCGTACATTCCTTTAGTCGCCCAAAGCAAAAAACATATCAAGACACAAATGTTCAACTTTCCAACCGCTCAATTTCTTTCCTTTTTTTTTTTTTGTATCAAGTTTGAAACGGAGATAAACACATTCTGTATTTTTCCAAGGAAAAAAAAAAAACCTGGAGTGAGCAGTGACGCACAGGAACAATGCCCTGAGATTTCTGCAAGGAAAGAAACAAAGAAAGAAAAAAAAGAAAGAGGTGGATGACAGAAAGAGCACTGACAGAAAGAAAGAGGGTGAGTTTGCCTCCAGTCTCGGAACAGAGGAGGATCAAAGGTTTGTGCTCTGCATCTCAATGGACATCCGGTCACCAATACTGATGAGCCCGAGCGTGAGATGCTCCTTTCACAGGGTTTATATCTTATGGGGAAACAAGTGGTTATTGTGTGCAAATAAATGGGCACCGTGACTGGACCACTGCGCCTCACAGAGATTATTGGAAGTAAAAAGGTACATTTTAGAACATATCAATATTGAGGACTAGAATCAGACTTTTATGACGATTACTTTTTAAACACTTCTTGCTTTGGAAGTAAGATTGAAATTATCATTGGAGTGTAGGGGGAGGCAGCAATAATCCTCATGGTTTAAAATAACCTGCCTTGTTGCTGTGTGTGCAGTGCACGTGTTAAAGTTCTTCATAATGAATTCAGTGCATTACCAATATCGCTCTGAAATGTGTTTATTTTGCGTTTTATAGGTGCAGCTGCATTTGTGCACAAGCCATTGTTAGCTTATGTGCCATGTAGTCCAAGCTGACATTCATCCTCAGCCTCCACAGTAACAGAGATTTAAAATTGCATGGCACAGCATGAAATGATCACTGTATTTTTAGGAAATAACCAGGGAGGCAGTTTGGCCAAACTACCCAATCCTTAAACAAGCAAACATGACTTAAAATCCGAACCAACCGCAGGAAGTGAACAGAGCTGTTTGTACCAGTCATGGGTGTAAAAATCCGTGTTTATTTTTGCAGCAGTAATGATTGAAAACTCCCATCAAGATTAAACAGCTCGTAATGTGGTTAAATTTACACGAGATAACTGCCAATTAATTTTATCCTACGCTGTGCTTCAGCTTAGAAACATGACGTGAAATTAAATTAAATGCCTGTGTTTAAATCATGTTCCGTCCAAAGCTTTGGCGACTGTCCAGAGTTTTTAAGAAGCTGCAGGAAAAGACTGACACACTCATTTATGTAACTGCGGTGTCCTCTATTTCAGCCTTGAGCTTGTACCATTAACATTTCTTGGCTAAAACAGGCCATCAGCTGTGTTGATGATCACAGGATTTGTCCCAGATTATGGGCAACCATTAGTGTAATACTCTTTGTATATGATCAAATGTAGATATACTTTGGAAATGTGGCTGTGTTGCTATGTGTGAGTCATGCACGCATCCTGGGAAATGAATGGAATCTGCAGTACAACCTGTTCCACAAAGACATACCCTTCTCTGTAATGAATCTTTGATCTGAGAGATAAACAGGAAAATGCAACACACTCCATCTAAATAGTTGTGCTTTTTGTTTGAAGAAGAATGCATAGGAACTATTTGCTCTGCCGTGTCACTTTTCACCAACTACATGCTTTTGAGATGACATAAAAACACGGACATTCTTTACGTTTTTACTCATTACTCTAAATGACAAGTGAATAAAAGTGCTAATAGTAACCCAAGGCTTCAAATAGTGTAATGATTTTCACACACACGCACACGCACACACAGATGAATTTAAATTAACCATTTGCATCAAAGTTATAAATAAAAGAAGGAAAACATCTCTTAGTGCTTCAGGTCTTATTTATTTAAGAACCTATTTCGTCTAGTTTTTATCTTTGAAAAATTGGTGATCCTTTAGAAAAAAAATATGCATTTTCTCAACAAAATAAAAGAACATTACCTCTCATTAGTGTGCGTGTTTGTCTGTCACAGATGGTTGTACATCCTCTGATGAAAAGCTTGTGACCTCCAATAGGATTCTGTCCCTTTCACTTGAGAGCCTATTAATTGTCTGCAATTATCCTTTGCAAGCATGGCATCTGTCAGAAGTATCTCCCCTTATCCCACATGGATAAAAATGCCACAGTGGTAAAGGTTGACTGCGACATTCACTATTTATTGCACAGTAGATGTACAGTTGAAATTTACCATAGCAGGCCTGAAAACACAAACGTGTCTGCCGTATGGAGCATCTCCCAGCCTCGTTGCTTTTGCTGAAATCACACTTCTCACACAGGAAATTAATGAAGACAGTGCCTTGAATTGATTCTATTCACGGAAAACTAATTTGGCTTCTGCAAAGCAGCTTGTTTGGACACTTGAATACTGATGTTTAAAACGTTTTGTTCGGTATCACTGGAGACTCATCCATACTTCAAACGGTGCATACAAACACATTTGAAGTTTAGTGCAAATTCCAAGAAACAAACCCACAGAAATGAAACAAAGTGTGTAACTTATAAGGCAGCAATTATAAATATATCAAAAATATGTTTTTTAGAGAACTATCTTTGTTACAAAAAAGGTACAAACAGTTTATCCTGTACTAGTGAGAAGGACATGTTTCTAAGCTCCTCGACTGATCGCACAGCCTTGTATCCCAGCTGCTTGAGGACTTTTTGACACACTGTTTGTGTGGATTCTACAATGTCAAAAGACAGTTTTAAACGCCAGCTCTCTGCGTTTGCAGCGGAGTCCCTCACTGTTCCAAACTTGTGTTTTGCTGAAGGTTCATTGCTTCCGCGAGTGTTTGCACGTATCCAGTGTTTCACATTTTTATCCATAGTCAGCCCAAGAAAGTCATAGATTTCTTGCGTCTTAAGAAGTGGATTTCTAGCCAAATCCTCATATCGAACCAACATGTATTTCCCTTTTAGCCATTGAGGATGGCTAAGACCAGTTGAGACAGAACCAAAAAAGTCTTCACAGATAACAGTAAGCTGGTTCATGTCAAGATTATAGGGCCTTCTCCCTGTGGCCCTCCAAATGCGCCATAGACGATATGGGTCCCTGAAAGTCTCGATCCTTGATGACAGGATGCCACGTGGGTCTCTGACGAGCTGTATGACTTTAATATTCAGCCGTGGGTCTTCAACGAGAGCACGCAGGTCTCCTATTTCTGGCACACGGACAACTTTGATTGCTACGTGCTTCTTTTCTTGGCATGCCTCTGTTGCTAAAGTCATGTTTAAGGTCGAGCATTTTCTCACACAGTCTCCTTCCTCCACGTTTACATCACCTGCAACAAAGGCATCGCATGCAGGCTGCTGGCACAGTGCTCGACTGGCACCACGGCGGAACAGTTTGTCCGTGGTGTGGTTGGAGGGTGTTGGTTTGATGTAATTCTCTAGGAAATACAGGTCACAACCGTAGAGACTGCGCAAAAGGTCTCGACTGGCTCCCAGTGTCACACGGCGGTCTGTAGGGTTGCGGGTGTGTGACTGACGTGGAACCAACGTGGCGTAAACATGATAAAGAGGTTCAAACAGGTAGAATACCTCCTGGTGCTGGTTCAGCAGCTGGCCAACAAAGGAGGAGCCGCTGCGTGTGGTGGCTAACACCAGTATGTGCAGTTTACGAGTAGTGTTGATAGAAAAGTAAGGGTAATCATCGCAGCCGGCCCCACCTGCTGCTCCTCGATCAAAGGCAGGGTCTGTCTCCTGAGCCCCCAGACCACAGTTCTGGGGGCTGGGCAGCGGGCACAGCTGGAAAGGCTTGGAGGTGAGTGTCCGGATGGCTGTGTACTGGATAGCAATGGAGGCCAAGGCCAGCAGAATTACTGACTTCCAGGAACATTGCATGGCTGAAACATTTCATCCAGCCAGAGCAGACTATACCAGGTCTTCCCTGTGAACAGAGAAAATATCGTAAGAAATAGTTTTAGCTGAAATGTTGATTTTTCTACGTATTTAATGACTATCACAAAGACCTTCCCATAGCACATTTGAATGTAAATTCATATTATTTACCTCATGTGCATGTACTGTGAGCTGGATGAAGAAGAACATTAAGTCAGAATGTATTTTATGATAGCAATTTATAGATACAACTTTCATTGCAGCTGATTTCACAACAAAAGGCGAGTCATCAGTGTTCTATGTTGGCCTGTGTTAATTAGCATTTCTGTGCCAATACAATACATTGATTTTTTTTTTTTTAAATGAGGTTAAAGATTAACTGTAACTGAACAAGAAATGAACAAACGCAGTTCTTAAAATAAATAAATAACTGTAGCAGCCATGAGTCAGACTTTTATATGTTAATCATTCAATTTATCCCTTATTTCTCCTGCCAGTGCTGCAGTGCTATTTATTTTTTAATTTAAAATAGATGAAGTTCTAAATCCCTGTATTTGGTTTATTTCCAGTTAGATGACTCTGCCAGCCAGAACGTGCAGCAGTATCAGAGCCAAAATCACAATAAGACACATACAGTAGCTATTCAGCAACAATTAGCAACAAAAAGAGTATTTTACTTAAATATTCAAACCAAATCGGACACTTGTTCAATACGAACTGGTTACAGTTTCATTCAGGTTTTGTTTGGCACAGATTATTTCAGTTATTTGCAACATGGCACATTTATTCTCAGGACTTTTTTTATCATGTCTGCATCTAATTAAAGGTCTAGTTTAGGTTTAATTATGAAAGTGTAGCTGTTGGGCTGTGAGCTGCTTGTTCATGTAAATAATGAAAAGTCTGCTCAGAGAGGTAAACAACTCAGTTTCAAGATGCACTGCCAATGTCATGTCAAGGGGAAGTGGAGCTGGAAGTAAAATAATTAGATAATGACATGGTTGTTTGTCTTACTAAGGATGTGAAATGATGAACGGGGGCTTTGGTAAAGTGAACTTCAATGGTGGAAGAAAAAAGGAGAAGAAATAAAACACCACTTCTGAAGCCATGCATGGACATTAAATAATAAAAAAAACGAGCGAATGATAAGACATCTTTGAATAATTCAGATATACAGCTGTCTAAAATAAAAATAAAAAAAGAGTGATGCTTTTTTTTTTTTTTTAAATATGCAGTTTGCTCTGTCCTGCTCGAGACACTGTGCATCTCTGTTTATGTGCAGGAGAGGATGATGAGGGAGCGCTTATTACTCTCACAAGACAAAAACACGACTTCTCCAGCTGACAGAGCATCGATGCTTTCTCTTCTGTGACGTTTTAAATTACAAGACCCACTTCACTGCACGAACAGGTTATGGGCAGTGAGAAATGCTTTTGTTTGAACCCCCCCCCCCCCC
>NC_056499.1:42764328-42773463 GCF_014905685.2 Nematolebias whitei | reverse complement strand
CCCCCCCCCCCCCATGCATCCTTATGCAGCAATAAGACAGTAACAGATTAACGCAGCACCAAATACACTGACGCCTGCATGGAAGATAAACGGATTCATAAAACTGCACAAAGGTGACACCGATCTTGTTTCTGTTGTACCTTGTTGCTGCTTGTTTTGTCATGATGCACGGTGCGGTGCGTTCATGGACCACGGCTGCTTTGGATGTAGGTCCTCGAACGGTTCGCCCCCCTCCTGCGCGCCGCTTCCCGTGTTAGGAGAGAAGAAACGCGCCTGGCAGCTTCCTGGGCTCCATCTGACGCCGGAGCGACGCGTTCAACTTCAGCTGATGGCCTCAGACGCACGGAGGAAAATAAAAAAAAAGGAGATAGAGAGAGACAGAGACTGATGGACCAGCGTTGGAGCGCGTGCGTTATTATCAGGCAGACAGACAGGCGGTGAGGCTGAGCCGGACTCTGCTTCCTTCTTCACCACGCACGATGCGCAGAGGCTGTGCTGAGCGTGTGAGGTACAGGCTACACAAGGACCGACTGTCTGGACCACCCCCGACCCCTCCCCCTTTCCACCTGCCTTTCTTTCTCTCTATCACACACACACACACACACACACACGCACACATGCACACGCAGAGCTAGAGAGTCGCGCACAAACCCTCTCATCGCCCTCATCCAAAGAAGCAAATGAGCTGCTGTCACTCAGCCCATGCGTGTTCACCCTGATTCAGTTCTTTGATTGTGCAAACATCTGATCTGCATAATTCATATTTGGAACTTTCTTCTTCTTTTTTTTAATTTTATTTTAAATTTGCCATGCATACAGTTGTTTGCAGTATGTTACACCACATTTAGCTCATTTATCTGAGGATACTTGTCCAGATGCACCATGGTCCAAAAATATATTTTCAGATGTTAGTCTGAACTTGTTGCGTCGGTATTATCACCGCAGGTTTTTGGAGATCCTGCAAAGACCTGTGTCTGAAGTGTGTGTATGAATGAATATATCCATCAGCTTTACATACTTCTTACTTTTCGGAGCGTGGGGGTCACTGGTGCTGATATCCAGCAGGCACTGTGTGAGAGGTGGGGGACACCCTGGACAGGTCTCCAGTCCATCACTGGGACACATAGAGACAAACAAGACAAACAACCATTCAGTCTCTCACTCACACATAGAGACAATTTAGAGTTACCAATCTGTCTAACATGCAAGTTTTTGGTCCATGGGTGGGGTCCCTGCCAGGATTTGAACTGGGGCGACCTGCTTGCTGAGAGGCAGCAGCTCTACCAACTGCGCCACCGTACTGCCTATATGTATATATATATACAGTGCCTTGAGAAAGTGTTCGGCCCCCTTGAACTTTTCAACCTTTTGCCACATTTCAGGCTTCAAACATAAAGATATAAAATTTTATTTTTTGTGAAGAATCAACAACAAGTGGGACACAATCGTGAAGTGGAATGAAATTTATTGGATGTGTCAAACTTTTTTAACAAATAAAAAACTGAAAAGTGGAGCGTGCAATATTATTCGCCCCCCCTGCGTTAATACTTTGTAGCTCCGCCTTTTGCTGCAGTTCCAGCTGCAAGTCTCTTGGGGTTTGTCTCTATCAGTTTTGAACATGGAGAGACTGAAATTCTGCCCATTCTTCCTGCAAAACAGCTGGAGCTCAGTGAGGTTGGATGGAGAGCGTTTGTGAACAGCAGTCTTCAGCTCTTTCCACAGATTCTCGATTGGATTCAGGTCTGGACTTTGACTTGTCCGTTCCAACACCTGGATACGTTTATTTGTGAACCATTCCATTGTAGATGTGTCTTTATGTTTTGGATCGTTGTCTTGTTGGGAGATAAATCTCCATCCCAGTCTCAGGTCTCTTGCAGACTCAAACAGGTTTTCTTCCAGAATGGTCCTGTATTTGGCCCCATCCATCTTACCATCAATTCTGACCATCTTCCCTGTCCCTGCTGATAAAAAGCAGGCCCAAACCATGATGCTGCCACCACCATGTTTGACAGTGGGGATGGTGTGTTCAGGGTGATGAGCTGTGTTGCTTTTACACCAAACATATCGTTTTGCATTGTGGCCAAACAGTTGGATTTTGGTTTCATGTGACCAGAGCACCTTCTTCCACATGTTTGGTGTGTTTCCCAGGTGCTTGTGACAAACTTTAAACAACACTTTTTTATGGATATCTTTAAGAAATGGCTTTCTTCTTGCCACTCTTCCATAAAGGCCAGATTTGTGCAGTGTACGACTGATTGTTGTCCTATGGACAGACTCTCCCACCTCAGCTGTAGATCTCTGCAGTTCATCCAGAGTGATCATGGGCCTCTTGGCTGCATCTCTGATCAGTCTTCTCCTTGTTCCAGATGAAAGTTTAGAGGGACGGCCGGGTCTTGGTAGATTTGCAGTGGTCTCATACTCCTTCCATTTCAATATGATTGCTTGCACAGTGCTCCTTGGGATGTTTAAAGCTTGGGAAATATTTCTGTATCCAAATCCTACTTTAAACTTCTCCACAACAATATCTTGGACCAGCCTGGTGTGTTTCTTGGTCTTCATGATGCTCTCTGCACTTTGAACAGAACCCTGAGACTATCAGAGAGCAGGTGCATTTATACAGAGACTTGATTACACACAGGTGGATTCTATTTATCATCATCAGTCATTTGGGACAACATTGGATCATTCATAGATCCTCACTGAACGTCTGGAGTGAGTTTGCTGCACTGAAAGTAAAGGGGCCGAATAATATTGCACGCCCCACTTTTCAGTTTTTTATTTGTTAAAAAAGTTTGACACATCCAATAAATTTCATTCCACTTCACGATTGTGTCCCACTTGTTGTTGATTCTTCACAAAAAATTAAAATTTTATATCTTTATGTTTGAAGCCTGAAATGTGGCAAAAGGTTGAAAAGTTCAAGGGGGCCGAACACTTTCGCAAAGCACTGAATATATGTATTGATCACATTTTTATTGTCCACCAACAATGGTAAAGCTGTGATATGACTTTGGTCCATGTCTGTTTGTGTGCATTTGTTTTTTTTCTCTAGCATTAGCAAAATATCTCAAGTACCCTGAACAAAATCTCATAAGTTAATAATCGAATGTAAAACACACAAAAAACTTGGAGTAAACATCATTCAAGTTGGCTGCCACAACTAAGAAAAGGATGTAAGTATGACAGTTTTAAAGATATTCAGCAAAAATTTGAGGTGGTAGTAGCTGGGAGTCTTATCAATGCATACTCACAGCTCTACCAGATCACACAAGATTTTTTTTACTTACTCAAAAACATTTGAAGTCAGCTGTCTTCAGCACAATACATCATGATGGACTGGACCACTTTTAATGAAACTCAAAAAGTATTCATTGTATGCATACCTACAACTGATTAACCTTAAGAGTCACCACAGCTAATCAGTAGTAGCCAACACAATAATGACTAAAACTTAGTCAACTTTACAGATATTGAAATTTGTTGTGATAGTAGCTGGAAGCCATTCTCAATGGATACTCCAAATTATATATTTTGCATGATATCTTTGCCAAAAAACGTGGTGTTTCTTGTTAAAAGCAACTTTTTTTTAGGTTTTTTGAATCACAGGACAATATATATATATGTATATATATATATATATATATATATATATATATATATATATATATATATATATATATATATAGCGCTAAAACTTTTTGAACATTTGGAGTCAACCTAATTCAAGATGGCATCTACAACTTATCAAGTGTCTGTAATTCAGTCAATTAAACAGATATTGATGTTGTTTGGTGTGCTAGCAGATAAAATAATTAAAAAATCTAAATACTAAGATAACTCAAACGATCTCATGGTATTGCATGATTGTGCAATAAATCACTTACAAGGTTTGATCAAATCAGCTGTAACTCTCCGCATCACAAGATGTTTCTAGTTCAAAACTCATGCATGAAACACAGCATGAAATATGCATTCCTTCAAGGAATGCTAGGCCTTCATTTCTGTCTTTTTTGCCCTTGATGCAGGAGGCAGCAGCCTGAAATCTATTTAATTTAGTATTCACAATTAGGCCTAATTTTAATTAACGATGAAGAGGAGCACACTGCAGGAATAAAGTCTTATCTAACAGAACTGCCACTGCCATGTAGCCAATAAAAAAGTAGTTTGTCTGATTTAAAAAAAAAAAAAAAACTAATGCTGCATTGTCACAAGCTGAATTAGCATTGTGATCATTATGACATTTTATTAATAATTATCAATATATCAAATACTTTTCATTTTAATTCTAGAATGTCATTATTAGTGCACAAAATCAGTTTTTATTGAAAACAAAATAATCTTTATGGCAAGAAAGGTTTACACATTTTAACGTAAATTGCACAAATTGTATTAGAAAAAATGAGAAAGAAACAATCCTGAAAACAGAATACGTCAGTGTATTTAGCTGATTGCCATTGAAACAGTCACTTGTTATCTTGCCTGGATAATGCACAGACATACTGTTCATTTGCAGAGATCACACACACTATCAAAGGCAATCATCTGCTCCAGCAGGTCTTTGATTGTTTTTCTCTCTGTGCATGTTTATGGTCACATGCATTTGCCCTTTCCTGGGTGCTCTGTGAAGCTTCGCAGCTATTGTCTCAGGTTTACAGATGAAAGGGCTCTGGATGTGCTTAGAGCTTTGCCATGGGGAGGCCGGCAAAGCAGCCACTATACAGCCATGATTCCACGGCTGTCCCCAGAGCGTTCATGTCAAAAAACGCAGCTTGCGGAAGTCTTGTCAAGGGACACAGTCCCTCACTGAAGCTGGGCATCTGCTGCAGTGTGATAGCCTTTCAGCACATTATCACATAAGGCTATTCTTCCTGAGCATGCTTTAAAAGGATTTAGAGGAGACTCATAACATGCCAAGCTAAATAATGTGTACTGGTGGGGTGAGTGGGTGTGCTGGCATTGTTCTGCTCTCCATCATCTTTAAGCTAGCATCCACATAGCGACAGAAGCCTAGATTTTGTGTTGGACATTCTTCATTCACAATAAGAAAAACAGGAAAATCAAAGAATTGTCTTGTTTTATTAACAGAACGAAGGAGACAAATCACAGAGAATATTGGTACACAATTTACTTCTTGTTTTTACATTCAACACTCATTTTCTTTTTGCTGTACATCTTGTTTAGGGTTGTTGATAAGCTGGTGCCCAACTCTGCAGTCAGTGGGCAGGAAGCAGGGTACTGGACAGTCAGCCAATCTACAGCATTAACACAGAGATTCTAATTTGAGTTAAGAAGTCTTAATCTCCCCTCTTTTGTTATGTATTTTCCATCTTGCATTCCAACTGCAATTAAAAATCTGGAGGTGACTTTTGATAACAATCTCTCATTTGACCCACATGTCAAAAAGTGTCTTCTCCTTCTTTCAGTTGTTCCTTTTTCAGAGTTTGCCTCAATGAGTCATCCTCCATCTCACTCTGTCTCCTGCATCCTCTGTCCTCAGCCTAATTACCTTCTTATGTCTCCTCTTTGTTGTTTTCCTGTCAGCTGCATTTCGAACAGCCTTCTACTAATATAGCCTCTGTTCTTCCTCTGCACTTGTCCGAACCATCTCAGTCTGGCCTCTATAACTATCTCCAGATTTTTCCTTGTGTTCTACTAGTTGCTGTCTTTCCCTGTGGACCAAGCCCTGGACCTACCAGAGTATCCTCCAAGTTCTCAAGATGTATTGTACCCAGAACCTGTTGCCACCTGCCTGCCTTTCAACTCACCTGCAGATACACTAGTATTCGCTACCTACCTGGAATCCTCCACCCTTCTCTCTTTGTAGACAAGCTTTAAGAAGATTGTAAGAAATATCCACATTATGTGGAAACATACTTACATGTGATCCTTCCTGTTTCAGATCCTAGCCAGTGTCCCATGTACATATAATCCTAGTTAATTACTTTATAAGTAAACTTTAATTACTTTTGCATTCTGTTTTGTGTTCTGTTCCTACAATCTTATATTCAAGATAAATCTCATCATTCATTAGTTCTTCAAAATACTTCTCCCATCTTCCTATCATTCTCCAGCACTGTTTTAGAACTGCTGCACATCCTTTCCAACCTAATCCCCCTGCCTCTTCAGTCAATACAAGCCCTTCTCTCCCTCATCGTACACCTTCTGTTTTTTTCTTTTCTATCTCCTTAGTTTACTGAGCTCTATAATTTCCTATGCAGAGATGTAGAGGGTATTTTTGAATTGATAACCGTGGTTCCATTTTGACTTGCCTATTGCCCCTTTTTCATTAGTACCTTTAGTACTGGTACAACACGGTTCTACTAGGCTTGGTACAGTACCGGTTCCAGTGGGTGGGATTCAAATTGATGTCACGCACAATACCAGCTGGAGGCAGTAATGCTGTGAAGACCCTGAAACAGGCTTCAGTACAGGATGAGAATTTATTTTGAAGTTTCTGGTAAATTAAAAAGAATACAGATTATTAAAATTATCAAATTAGACTATATATATATATATATATATATATATATATATATATATATATATATAGCATATACTATATAAGTGTCAAGTCTATATATATATATATATATTAGCTTTGCTTTAAAGTTTAATTTTTGTTTTGTGATTTGTACATCTGTGGGTTAGAATAAAGTTGAACTAAAGACCGTGGCTCTTCTTTAAACATATTTGAGGGAAATATTCTTGAGAGATCCAATAATTTTGTGGTTTTTTTTAATGATTTTTCAGCTGAGTTAACTTTAACAGATTATTTAATAGTCATTAAAGAGAAAACAGAATTTCCAGATAAAGCCAGCACTTTTTTTTATTTTTATTCTTCACTGATAAAAAAACAAAACAAAACATTACATAAAATGTTTTTTAAAATAATTTCCACCCTCCATCCTGGTCTGCCCGTCTGCTGGGATCGGGGTTCGGCCTTCATGAGTATGCAAGGCCTGGGTCCGGACAACAGCCTTCTGCGAGTTAGCAACTCATATGATCCTCCGCAATGACCAGTAGAGCATGCAAGGCCGGGATCCCAAGCCCCGAGTCAGCATTAGAACACGGTGTTGTCATTATCCATCCATCCATCCATTTTCTTCCGCTTATCCGGGGTCGGGTCGCGGGGGTAGCAGCTTAAGTAGGGAGGCCCAGACTTCCCTCTCCCCAGCCACTTGGGCCAGCTCTTCCGGGGGAATCCCAAGGCATTCCCAGGCCAGCCAAGAAAAATAGTCCGTCCACCATGTCCTGGGTCTTCCTCTGGGTCTCCTTCTAGTGGGACGTGCATGGAACACCTCACCAGAGAAGCGTCCAGGAGGCATCCTAACCAGAAGCCCGAGCCACATCGACTGGCTCCTCTCTGTGTTGTCATTATTGTTTTTAAAATCTTTAAAATAGGTCCAGGTGTTGCTTAGTTCCGAGAAATTGCAAATGGCGAAACAGTGTTTTAAAAAGTTTCTGAAAGATCCAGTGACTCCGCCCCCTCACCAATCAGTGACTGACAAGGTTCTGACATCACGTTTTGGTACCTGCTCAGCTCGGCTGGTACCACAGAGAAAAGGCTTCTGAAAAAAGCGACTGGTTCTACGTACCGCTACTAATGGAAAAGCCTTGGAACTGCACTGAGTCAAATTGAGTCATACTGTACCGTTACTAATGGAAAATGGGCGTAAATAGTGTGTCCAAAATACAAGGGCTAAGTTTTGACTCGGTCCTCCTAGCATTCCCATGTTGCACCTTTACTGATCTTTGCAATGACTTGTTGTTCAATACAGTACTCAGTTCAAGTTTCTAGTTCAGAGTTTTAAGAACATTTTTTTTTTTTTACATTTCCAAACATATATGAACTGATATTTCTCCCTGAGTCAAGGCTAAAACCTAAATGTAACACAGCCTTTGCAGTCGCTGTTACAAACTATAACTTTTTGTCTAAAAAAGTTAAATCTGGTCCTCTGGACATTCAATAAAAATAAAACAAGGACCGGATTTAACTTTTTTAGATTTTTCTACCTGGATTGTTGAGCTTGCACCAGGATATGACTTTTTGCCTTTTCACCTACATTCTCTGAATGAAAATGATTTATTTAGGAAACAGCTGAAGACTCATCCTTTACCATGGCATTTGTGTAACATTTTATTTGATTCCTCTTTTATTAGAATGTATCATAGCTTATTGTATTACTTTTATTTTAATTAGATTCATATTATTTTGATGTCAAGCACTGTGTGATTTTTATTTTGAAAGACAATAAATGAATCAAATGTACTTACTGTAGTACAAATATATCATTCCACAGAATGGACAAATTTACCACATTGTACCTTTAAAATACAGTACACACTAAATGTAAACACCATAAATAAAAATGTTGGGGTAATGCATTTGAAAATACTTGAAAATACTCACATCCTTCATATTACTACATTACTAAGGCAGCTATTTTTAAGGAAACAATTGTTAATCAATACAGTACATAGATAAATCACCTTGAGCAAATTAATTGACTTTTTTCCATTAAGAGGATAATGGTGGTTATTCTACACCTGTGAGGATTGGTGTGTGTTGTCTGTCACCCCTGTCTTTGCGGCTCCTACACACCTGTCCCCTACCCTAATTACCTCAGGTGTCCCTCAGTGTTAATCATGGGTGTTTCTACCTATTTGGTTTCTTGTCCTTCTCTCATTGTCCATGTATTTTTTCCCTTTGGTGTCATGTCCTGTTCTCCCTCCGATTCACCTCATCGTTTAAATGTAAGTTTTGCTGCCTTGTCAGCCATTGTGTTGTTTAAATAAATAAAATTACTTTATTCCTGAGTCCTCTGAGTCCTGCCTGTATTTGGGTTCAAACTACGACAGATCATGACAAACCCAAAGATTTATTTGCACAAATTCGTGTTAGATAAGCTTTTCAGCTTATCCACCTAAGGTTAGTTCACTGGTCAACCAGCATTCAGAAGTTTGTTACTTTATTTAATCATAACTGCTGTAAGAGGCAATGTTTCTTGTGATGAGGCTGGCAACTCTGACTCACACATTTAACCATTTTTAGATGCAGTCATGCCACAGACTCCATTTTGTCAAACAACCCCCAGTATATATATATATATATATATATATATATATATATATATA
>NC_056499.1:42758625-42764228 GCF_014905685.2 Nematolebias whitei | reverse complement strand
TATATATATATATATATATATATATATATATATACATATATATAAAGCTTTATCCATTCATTTGGACTTATTATACATCTGCAAAGTCAGTTTTTGGTCATGGAGAGAATAGCAGCTGTAATGAGATCACCTGCTTGTACTGTCACAATACTTGTCAGCACACTGTTCTACTTAGCAGGTAAAATGATGTTATGCTGGAGAGCATATACTATATAAGTGTCAAGTCTAGTGATTTGGAAATACATAAAGTAAATTGGGCTATGTGTAGTTACATTTACCTATCAGAATGTAAGTTGTGTTACTTTATTTGTGTTATGCTTCTAAATCATAGAAGAAGTGTGAACGAGATTGTTCTACAAGCAAGGACAAAAAACATTTGTGTATATTTTAAGTAAACATAGTCTATATTGTCTGTCTCAATTAGGTCCAAGAGTACACATACAGTAAATATCTTCTATTGTTAACATTTTGCAAAATATTCCATACTCCCCTTTCAAACACATGAATTACTAGAATAAAAGTCGCTCTCATATCAGTTTTAGACATCAATAACACATCTGTGCATCCATATTAATGACTTGTTGGATTGTTATTGCACAAATTTGAGACTGATTTTAACCAAATTAAAAGCTATCCCTACTTTGTTCAAAATATCTTGTCAAGCTTTACACTAGCAATAATATAAATGCAGTAAATAGAATGAAGAAAGAGCAGACAAATTGATAACAAATGTTAAAATATAGAATTTATTGTCAGGTTGTGTTGCCATCTTAACTCTTATGGTAATGTTTGCCTTAGTTAAAATTAACAAGTTGTGAGGTTTTTAGATAACCAGATAGCCAATAACAAAACCTGTTTAGTTTTAAAAACTAGGGGGATTTGAATTTGACTTGCAGGTAAAGCTGGTTAGTGCTGTTGCCTCATAGCAATGGCATTTGGAAAGAAGCCCAAGCTTCCCTGCAGCCCTGCATGGAAAAGCAGGTAAAACAAAATGATAGATGAACTCATTTGAAATTGTTAATTGTTGCATTGTATTTGTGGTTTAGCCATTTTATTTATCCAAACAGTAGCAGCTTTTAGACCATACTTGTGAGAATAATAAAAAAAATAAAAAAAAGATATTTTAACCTAAAATACTGGACAACAGGCAGGTTCATAAGGGCATACAGAGTACAGCCTCACCCAAAAAAGTTATTTGCCACTCAAAAATAATGATAAATAGTGTAAATTACTGAATTACCATAATTTCCGGTGTATAAGTTGCTCTGGAGTATAAATCGCATCAGTCAAAAAATCATCATGAAGAGGAAAAAAACATGTATAAGTCGCTTCGGCGTATAAATCACATTAATTATGCGTTTATTTAATGCTCAAAAAAGCTTAATTTCGCCTGGGCGGTGCCGCGTCATCCATCCATCCATCGCAGCCAGAACCTCTATCTCTCCAGCGTTCCTCCGCCTGCACCTGCTGAGTCAAGTCAAGTCAAATTGATTTGTATAGCACATTTAAAACAAGAATTGTTACCAAAATGCATAAAGCGAGTGAAGCGACCACGCATGGGAGAACTCGTTGTTGCAGTTCTTTGAATTTTAAAGTGTCAGTCAAAAATTGCGTTATGAATATGGAAAAAAAATGTATATAAGTCGCTTCGGTGTATAAGTCGTAGGACTGACAAATTTATGCAAAAAACTGCGACTTATACGCTGGAAAAGACAGTACTTAGCTTGATGTGTGTCATTCTGATTTAAGTGTTTATCAAAAGTTTTTCCTGTTTTAAGTGGAATTTAAAACATTTTTTTTTTAGATATTCTTCTATTTATTTTACTTATTTATATTTATGGGGCTGTACAGGTCTCCACTCGTATTTGTCAGTAGATTATTGATCACATCCCACACTGGCAGTGATTGGAACTGCAGGTAACTCCAAAAGAGTCTAATTAGGGCATAACGTTTTGCGCTGTGGCTTTCTGATGATTTTAGCCCAATAATAAAACATCTAGTTGAAAACAACAAAGTCCATGCTCAATAATCCAGGTATGCAATCCAACATTTTTCAGTCAGGTCATCTGGGCAGTTTCTTTTTTTGTGCTGAAACATTTCGTCTTTGGTCCGGAAGACTTCATCAGTCAAGGAAACACACAACAAAACTGATTCTTCCCCCAACAGTTACTCCCAAGTGGAACAAACCAGTTTTGCTTGTGCTAAGATGGTCTCTTTGTCACGCCCCCTCCTCCATTGCCGACCCTCTTCCTTGTTGACAGTCGTGTCAAACTGGTTGAAAACAACAAAGTCCATGCTCAATAATCCAGGTATACAATCCAACATTTTTCAGTCAAGTCATCTGGACAGTTTCTGATGAAGCCTTCCGGATCGAAGGCGAAACGTTTCAGCATAAAAAAAGAAACTGTCCAGATGACCTGACTGAAGAATGTTGAATACAACATCTTCTAACTCTAGAGCTCATGTGATCCTGTTTAATGCAGGCATAGCATGCAGCAAAACTTGTGTCCAACAGTGAAGATATTTTGTTTTAAAATCCAATTTGCAAGACTAAATTTAGAAGATAAGCTATCAGTCAACAGCTTAGAGCAGACAGACCAGACATCAACAAAATATAAGAAATTGAGGATGGGGGGTATACATGACATTTTATCCATCATGGTAGGTCTTTTTTGTGTCTGCCTACACTTAGATCACCCTCCGATGGCGTCTGTATGTGAGGGGATGCAGTAGCTCAGTGGTCAAAGCTATGGTCTAATAAGATTGTGGCTGGAATTTTGAGCCCAGGTTAAGGCTTTAAAGAAAAAGGACTAAGACATATGTCCACTTTTTTAAAAAAAATAATTAAATCACATAAGTTTTATCTCCCATTTAACTCTGATAATCTGAATAATCAATGCAGAATTTTTATTTCTTATGTAATAAAAAGACTAATACAGAAAACTGTGAACTTTTCTGTTTTATTTTAAGTAGTTAAAAATATAAAACGCTCGTGTTTTGGTTGGGGGGTGGATGTGAGTGCATGAGGTTTCCGTTTCTTTGATTTAATCATTAGACCAAACTGTTTTCACAAGTCACAACCTCAACCTGTAGGGGGATGCCAAATTTTTGTGGAAAAATAAAATAAAAGAACAAAGGTTAAGCAAAATACTGTATATCATTTTTATTTCCACAGAAAATTTTACACAAAATGACAAACTTGTGTGTTTAGTGTTTCATGCAATGAATGACGGTACACTAATATTTCTGCTTAGGAGAAAATCATGCAATTCACTCACATACTGAATTTTGCTCTATCTGTTTGTTTTCCAGTTAACTGTTTGGGTGGAGTTGACATTTTTCCCAGCAGTGAACAAGATAGAAGTGGGTAAACCCTGGACAAGTTGTGGTAATCCATCCAAGACTAACACAACCCCACACGAGGAACAACTATGCACAAATATACTCTTAGCAAACAATCTGACATTGCATGTCAGTTGCATCATGATTTAATTAGACTGTAATGCAATTTGTATTATCTAACATAGTTTTACAACACGTTCATACATCCCATAGTGTAGTTTGTGCTAATGATGCAACTTTATGCTGACCTTCACGTGTTAGACATTTGAACATTATTTGTATTTATTATTAGTTTAGATATGGGTTAACTTTGTTTGGAATGATTTGATAAGTTCAAGTTCTTCAAATATATATTCTGTATAATATTTCATCTGACGTTTAGATATCAGCAACCAATATGTCTAGTTTCATTTCAGCGTCTGTGTCTTCATCACTTCCTCTTCCAAGTGTCTGAGACATTCATAACCTTAAATGTTGACGTGCACTTCTTACCCTGAAACCAGTTAAAGCTACACATCTGTTGTGAGTGAAACTATCACAAATTCAAAAAACGCTCAATACAAAAAAAATGATCACAGACTTCTGCAAATGTATAAGAATCAGAGCTAATTGATCAGTTCTTTAATATTCAGAAAACGGCAGTGGTGCCCAATACTGGTTCTCAAGGGACACCATTCTGCATGTTCTAGTTGTTTACTGTGTTTTTATAGCATGTCAAAGCACATAAACGTATACATCTTGCAGGATAGCAGCCCTCCAAGACTGGGATTGAGCACCACTTCTTCACAGAGACATGGGAACAGTTTTCTGATTTTATGCAAAGCTTTTTTTTCTTCCCCTCACACATGCACAGGGAGATGGTAAACCTTACACAGAGAAGCCACAGCCATCATTTAAAGGAGTCCTATCTTGTACTAACCACAGTGTCGTCATGCTGTCCATCATCCAAACCACACTGTGACATTTAGGTTGAATTTAATGCATGCCATGACTTTCCTAGACTGACCTAAACATAGTTTTGTTTAAAACTTGTATTTGTTTTAAGGGGATATATTTTTCAGATTTGATTTGTGACCCATCCAGTTCTCATCTCCTGCCCCATCCATTTATCTTCAGTAACACTCCAAATCTAACTGATCTACTGTATATGTGGAGGTGGGGCACGGTTTTAGCTCAGATGCAGGGAAAGTGGTGGATCAGTGTAATTTCTGGAGCTGTGCCAGGTGACACAGATTAGCACCGATGTGGGACTTCCTTAATCAATATAGCTTTATATGCAGAAGTGTGCTGAAGGCTTGAGACACTACCTGCAGGAGAGCATGCCACCTGTGACTTGTTTATGTTAAGTGTAACTGGTTTGCATGGATATTGTGCCTATTAGTGTTCTTTTGGGTCCAACCATCGCGATGCATACAGTGTGGCTTATTAATTTAAAAAGATGCGTACATATGGTACAGAATCCTGCTAAATGACACGCAAATGAACATAAATTTAATTGCAAAGAACTAGAAAATGACGAGTTTCTTAAGTGAGCCAAATACTTGTGTATATGTGTTAATTTGTGCAGTTAAAAATGTGCTAATGTCATTGTTACACAGCATTTATTCACGTTAGGAATTTTTAGTACTTTTTCCAGATGTAGATTTTCCAGAAACTTTAAGTCCATTTGCGGCAACACATATGAAAATACAGGTTTGGACACCTGTAAGCTGTACAAGTAATCAATACAGAATTTATTAGTTATAAATAAACATTCCCCAAATTAAAAACATATCAAAATATTATTATCTAAAGTCATTGTCGTCAGTTTTGTCTATATCATTTATGTCTCAGGTTTTATTGCACAATACAGAATTATAATTTGTCACACAATGAGGTGGACAAGTCAAGAACAGTTACAGTAAATGTCTAGAAACTAGTAGTTCATGGGATATTTACCAGGTAGAAAATGTTGATTTTAAATGTTTATATGGAAGTTTTGAAGTAAATATGTTGCTCTGTTTGTAGAGTCCAGAGTATTTGTTCAGGATTACTTGCAGCTGCTACCACATAAGATTTTAGCTCAAAATCTATTAAAATTGACTGAGTTATAACATATTTTATGTTCTATATGTTCAATCAGAATCAGAATCAGAATAAACTTTATTAGAATTGCACCGAGGTACAACGCGAATATGTACGTACAGTTGTCCAAAAGATGGGCGGAGTGCACGAAGCTGCAACTACAGGAGAGCGCGGCCATTTTATCCTTATCAGATAAT
>NC_056499.1:42735121-42753625 GCF_014905685.2 Nematolebias whitei | reverse complement strand
GCACAGGTAGTGAGTAACATTGAGATGAATTATGATGGTAAGGTAGTGGCATACATGATACAGCCAGTGCAGCAGCAATAAACATATTAGTTGTCACAGATGTGGCTTGGTGCTATGTTATTGTCAGTTGTTCAGTATTATTATTAAGAGTTCATTAATCTGACAGCTTGTGGATGATATCTGTCTTTGAGTCTTTTTGTGTACGATGACAAACTTCTGTATCATCTGAGGGTAGTAGACAGAAGAGTCCTTGTGCTGGGTGGGTGTGGTCCTTAATGATGCTGCGTGCTTTACACAGACATCGGCTGTGGTAGATGTCCTGGGTGGTGTGGAGACTGCTACCAGTGATGTCCTCTGCTGTTTGCACCACCCTCTGTAGTGCTTTCCGGCTCTGACTGGTGCAGTTCATGTACCACCCTGTGATGCAGCCTGTCACCATGCAGGCTCTCAGTGGTGCACCTATAAAAGTTGGTGAGGATGCTGGTGTTCGTACTAAACTTATTTACTCTTCATAGGGAGTAGAGTCTTTGTCTGGCTTTCTTGACCACAGTGTCTGTATGTAAAGTCCAGGATAGATCCTCTGTAGGCACTCTCATCATTGTTGATGAGGCCCAAGATGGTGGTGTCATCAGCATACTTGTGGATGACATTTGAGCTGTGCTTGGGGGTACAGTCATGTGTGAATAGAGAGTACAAGAGTGGACTGAGGACACAGCCTTGAGGTGTTTCGGAGCTGAGGACTAGTGTGGAGGAGGGGTGACTGGCGATTCTCACTGCCTGTGGTATGTTGGTGAGGAAGTCGAGTATAAATCGAGCAGCAGATAGATTTCTCCCGGCCCAGTGTGGTGAGCTTGGAGACCAGTTTGGAGGGAATTATGGTGTTGAATGCTGAGCTGTAGTCAATGAATAGCATTCTCACATAGGTGTTTAACTTCTCCAGATGGCAGAAGGAGGTACTTAAAGCTAGTTGTGCTTATTTTTGTGTGTTTGTAGATATATGTGGTAACTGGTTGCATAAGTTTAGTCTTTGTTAAAACTAAACTGATTTTGTACAAAGTGTTTAATGGGTTGTGTATGTAAAATTTACACTTACATGCTGAATTTCCCTGTGATATCTTGCCCTGTGTTGCTCTGCAGCATAAAAACATCTACTGCAGTTACTATTTTAAGTTATTAGTAGCTTAGAATTTATTGTTATTTTTTTCTGTTTTCTTTGCCTTAATGTGACTGATAAGGCAGAGATGTCTCACTAAATGCTTCAAGTAATGCTGTGAGCTTCACTACCTCCACCATTACAGCAATCGTGTTTGTTTATCCGAGGTTAGCTCACCCTGGGTTACATTTCCTCATGGGCTGAGAAATCTTACCGCTCACGTAAAATATCAGATAATTTTCTCATAGAAACAATTCCTGAACCTTGTTCATACTGTGTTAATGCTACATGTTTGTCTCTTGACCCTACAACTGGGTATCATTACAGTAGACCTAGCCCACTACTGGAGTTTTAATTAGGTATTTTAAGCTACTAATACACATGATGAATGTTGATCATATTGCTTTATGCTAGGCCATTAGTAAGAAGGTGTGATTGTTATTATATTTTCATATTGGCTAGTGATTTATTTCCTACAATTAACTTAAGCTTCACTGTGTTTCTTAGACTGTGACTAGGATGTGTGAGAGAAGCGGAGCTTGCATTACTAATACAAGGAGAGCTGTTGGTCAGGCTACTTCTTGTTGTGACATTAACTCTATTGAATCAAGTGTAACTTATATAGGTAAAACTAAATGTTAAACAACCGTTAAAATACACCAGAATGCAGGAAATGGCATCTACTTTATTCAAAATTTCTGGGGGAGGACCTCCAGAGCACCACACCAGTCTCCCCCCACCCCACACACACACATTAAAAATGCTTGTGATGCCAATGGTAACCTAATTGTTCAAGCCAAGAGTCATTGCCAGTGATGTGGGCTAAAGTGCACATAAAGGGCAGATTCTAGATTCTAGAATCACACCTGATGTAATGTTATAATTACATGATTTTATTGATAATAGGTTGT
This sequence comes from Nematolebias whitei, assembly GCF_014905685.2. Classification (NCBI taxonomy): domain Eukaryota; kingdom Metazoa; phylum Chordata; class Actinopteri; order Cyprinodontiformes; family Rivulidae; genus Nematolebias; species Nematolebias whitei. Next base: position 42,751,561 of record NC_056499.1, on the reverse strand, counting down.
GATCTAAAGTGGGACAGTCTGAGACATGGAACTCCAAGGCTGAAAATGAGTCCCACTCCGGCCCTGTGCCAGGCAATGGTAAAGAACTATAGTATTTTTGCCCCAGTCTGTGTGTGTGTGTGTGTTACCAAACTATCTCATGATCAACTGGACACATTTTAGGGAAACTTTCAGAAAGCAATCATGGATGTTTGAATACAGTTGATTAGATTTTTGAGTCAACCTTATTTAAGATGGCTGTCACAACCATCTGAACCTAAAAATCCACAAAAAAGGCTATAACTCAGTGAAGTTATCAAATCTTGACTAAATATTAATGTGTTATTAGCTCAGACTGATCCCTAATACATGCATTCTGAGCACTGAGAGACTGAAAAAAATAAAATAAATCCAGGTTTATTTTTTTTTCCATTACCTGTTTAGAGTTTCTTTGTCTGTGAGAAGAAAAAATAATAATAAAAAAAAAAATCACAATGCTTTGCATAGATTTAAATGAAACTTTTAGTAAACAAATACTAGGTGTACTTCTACAACTTAATAACTTTTACAGCCAACTCAATTCAAGATGGCCAGTACAGCCAACTACCCTTTGGCAAATTCAAAAATAGCTACATGTTAGTTAATTTTACAAGTTTTGTGTTATATGTTTTTCATTCAATCTTTATGTACACAGGTTAGTCTCACTGAGCCTCATGGACTCATTTACAAGAGAAACTTCTTTTAAACAAAGAACACAGATGAGGTACAGACAATAGGCAATCAATCAAAAAGCATATAAAATAAAAAGTAAATAGAATAAATTATATAAAAATTAAACAAAAAAAAACAGCTACATAATAAAGTGGTGTAAAATGCTAAAAACAGGAATATGTATGTGTTGGTTTTTGCCATGAACTTAGCAGTTTTTTTTTAAATCCCTTAGAGATGTCAAGGTCAAGCGCTTCAAATCTTTTTGCAAGAAGTTTCAAGTTACAGGAGCGGAGTAAGAATTTAATGTAGTGCTGAGATTCAATCACAATACATGAACTTTTACTGATTACACAAGATCTTTGCCAAAACCTTAGCAAAAGTTGTTGTTTGTTCTTAAAGTGTTTTATGAATCACTGCTTGTGGTTTAATAAAACTTTCAGAAAGTATTCACTGGATGTGGATCTACAATTCAAGAACTTTTGGACTCAAATACTTTCAAGGTGACCGTCACATTTTATCAACATTAGCCAACACAAAAGTTGGTTTAACTAGTCAATTTGGATTTTTTTTTCATTCAAACTTTTATCTATAAGTGTTATTCTCATTGAGTCATGAGGACTCATTTACAATAAAGACCTGTTTTAACAAAGAACAGATGAGGTACACACAACAATATATAGTCCTATAAAAGTATATAAAATGAAAAGTAAATAAAAGAAGTGATACAAAATTAAATAAAAAAAACTATTACATTGTAAAACGTGGTAAAATATTTAAAACAGGAAAATATCTGCATTGGTTTTCGCATTGAACTTAACAGTTGTTTAAAATCCCTTAGAGAGGTCAAAGTCAAGAGCTTCAGAACTTTTTGCAAGGTATTCCAGGAAACAGGAGCAGAGTAGGAGAAGACCCTGTTGCCAAATTTGGTCCACACTGAGGGGACGCTGCAGGTAATGATGTCTTGAGAGCGCGCTGTAGCTGAACTGACGACGTGACATGTAGGAGGAGATGTATGAAGGTAACAGACGAAGGAGTGATTTACAGATGAAAATATACCATTGCGAAAGTCTGCGTGAAGTTGATGATGACCAGTTAGTGAAGTTAATGGGTTATTCTAATGAAGTTTAATTTGTTTATCCGTATGAAGTTAATGATAAGCAATTGACCGATGAATACAGGATGCATTGATGGGTTCGGTAGTTACATTCAGTTATGAATCTTCGCGCACTGTGATAGACATCATCCAACATCTGCAAGGTGCTTGCAGGAGTGTACATGTAAATAATGTCTCCATAGTCACTGGACAAAAGGAAAGTAGTAGTTACAAGGCATTTCCTAGCAATCAGAGTTAGACAAGGTCTATTTGTGAAAAAATAAACCCAATTTTACTTTCAATGTCTTTACCAAGTTTTTGACATGAGGCTTAAAAGAGATGTGTGTGCATTGGCCAACATTCCTAAGTACTTTGTATTTGTAAGAGTCAACAAACTCAATAGGAGCACCATTCAAAGATAAAATAGAAGGGATGACTCTTGTACTGACTTCCTGTTTGAAAACAACATCCTTTTGGTTTTATCAGCATTTAGCATCAGTTTAATACAGACCAAATCTGACTAGATGATGTCAAATGCAGACTGAAAAAGCTGGAAAATCTTAGCAACTGTTTTAGCTCAACATTAAACAGCTGTTCTGTCAGCATAGAAATGTAAGGATGCATCAGGAATGATCATTACATTACTTATGTAGATTGTGAAGATGGTGGGCCCTAAGACAGTATTGTAGTACACCATTTAAGCCTTGTGGTACACCATTAAATGCTAAAATGCTGAGCTAAAGTTGAATGTGATAGTAGTTTATAAAACAAACTTTGATAATATATATTACATTTAAGTGAGCATAGCATTATTTTTAATGTTTGACCACAACACGAAAGATACAACTCCACTATTTCTCACCATAAGGTGATCTTGGTCCAAAACGGTCATGAAAGTCAAGCAATATACATTCATTCAACAAATGCTAGGCCATTAATATATTATTTAAAACGGATTTACTTCCTATGGCTGAGTATGATGCTGCAGCATCTGCCATATGGATGACATTTTAAATGGTGTGCAGAGCATCTGGCTATCATTGTCTAGTTATTTGACGGACTGGTCCAACAGTTCAGTGTTTTTGACTGACGGTCAAAAAATTGGATCCATTTAGTGAGGACAAAATATCTAGAATAGAAATTGACGGTGTGCTATCTGTTCCAGACTGCTTATGTCCATATGCAGCACGTGACTAGTTTCACATCTCCGTACCATGTCTGCAGTAAAATAAGTATATATATATATATTTTTTTTTTCTGAAAATGATGCTTTTTCGTCAAGGTCACAAATTCTACATATTTTTATAATAACTCAGTAACCTCATTAAAATCATCTACAGTCCTACACCTTAAGGCACTTAAATCAATTACAAAGTTGAAAAAAACATTTGGACTCCATTAGCCTTTCTTAGCACTAAAGCACTAGAAATGAAATTGCAGATTTGGAAACGTCCATATTGTGTAACCAGTAGATAGATGCACACTGTAATAATCCTGATGCAAAATGTTATACATAAATATATATATAAATAAATATCCACTGCATCTGCAACAGAAACAACAGCAGATTAGTAAGCTATTCACATGAGTCTGGCACATCTGCCTCCTTACTTAATCATCCATATTCATGTCATCCTTAATCATCTTTTGGGCTGATTGTTTGCCTCTTGACTGCAGCTGTTGGTTGTCTGTCTAGGAGATGAGTTGAAACAGAAAGGTTTTTTTTTTAATAGATTGTTGTTAATTCTCAAACAGGAACACATGGTTGTACAAAAAAGCAGTATGTTCTTACTCTAAAATGGTTTCTAATGGGAAAGGAAATCTTTCTCTGCCTTCATCATCTTCCTGCCCCTCCTCTCTCTTAAAAAGTAACTGGCAGCTGTAAAGATTGAAGGAAATGCTTTGTTACTCACTTAGGTAAGCATGTCAACATTCATCTTTTTGAATTTGTTATTACTTAAATCACCTCCTAAGCAAATATTGTCAGGGCAAATATTGATATTAAAATTATAATACCATTTAATATACCCAATCAAACTCCAAATCTTCAATGCATGTGTTGCATATATGGGGGCATTACAGAGCTTTATACTTGTTCACATTGAATGTCTTATATGTACAGTATATTTACAGCTGGAATCAGATGTTTGCTGTTGTGGGGGTATTACTTTCTTCAAAGTTACATGTTACCAATAATTGTTTTACTATTTGGTAGCATTACCTTTAAACTGTATGACTTGGGACAAGAGTTGCACACACTTTTACTAGTTTTGCCCACAAATTGTGTATGGAAGCAAGCTTTGTGATACCCTCCAAAAAATATTTAGTTGTTCTTAACTCACTTTGTAAGTAATTTGTCAGTATGCTTAAAGTCACAGAAGATCCATTTGCACCCATGTTTTAACATTCTGGTTCATGTTTTAAAAATGTACTTTAATATTTCCACATAATATTATTTCCTTGTGATAACATTTATTTTGTGAAGCGTACCAGTTCCGCTTGCAGCAAACAACCTCACAACATGATGTTGCCATCTTCATTTGTCACAGTTGGCATGGTGGTTTCAGATGGTGTCCTCAGGCCAAATGTTTCAATTTGAGTTTGATCAGACCACAGGACGTCTCCAACATTTAAGTTGTTGTCTTTGTGTGTATCTGCAAACTGTAATCTGGCATTTTCATGTTGCATTCAGAGTAATAGCTTTGTCCTCGCTTGGTGGCTCTGTCTGCACAATTTGGTACATTGTACAAGATATTTTTGACTATGAATAATGACACATTCTTACCAGCTCAAGCCAGCATGTTTTGTTTTGAGGTTAATGCACATTCCACACAAAAAATGTTCATTTTGGCAACACAGATTCTCCTTCTCTCCTTCTTGAGTGGTATGATAGTTGAACGTTCCCACGGTTCTTTATACAAAGTACTTGCAAATAATTAGCCATTTTTCTGTTGTCGAGTGTAGTGCAACCAGCCTCTAATTCAATTTTTCATGGTCTCAGTGATTTTCCATACAACTGAATGTCACTTCAATGTTGGCAGGATTTTCATAACAAGTCTGCCCAACATTCCTCTGATGTCATTCATGGCAACACTGGAGGACATTGAGGTCATAGTATGCCTGGTTCTTGGTCTATTCAGTTCAATTCAAAAACTCTTTATTAATCCATTATCAAATGATTCCAGTAGCGAGAAACAAGTAAGTCCCAGAGAAGTTTATACAACCGGTGGGCAAGTGGTGGAAGGCAAATCTGTAGCGATCGCAAGGAGGCTTATAAGAAACCAGTGAGGTCCAAGGCATAGGAGGTACACAGGAGTCAGTGCTATAACACACAGGGGATATAGGTTAGTTTTCAAATATCACAATGAGCAAATACAAGGTCAGAAACATAAGCTACCAATAGGCAGATAACGCACCAGTGTCAGATTGATGTCATCTAATGCCATTTATACTCCTGCAGCTCACTAGCGGAATTGTCCACAGGTGTGTGCGTGTTGGCGTCATCTGGTGTAAAAAAGGTGCATGACAAAAACAAATCCTACAAAAAACCCTGAAAATCCTACAAAATTAAATGGTGTTGTAACTCATCATCCTGGTTACATTAAAGAGTTGTTCTAGATGCTGATGGCTGTGGGCAGGAAGGATCACTTGTAGTGTCTGTCCAACAACAGATCTGAAGAAGCCTCTGACTGAAGACCTGGCAGTCTGATGAAGAGGATGCTCAGTGTTGTTTGTAATGTTCTTCGTTTTATGAAGAATCCTTCTTTGTACAATCAGCTCCAAATGTTCTAGAGGAGTTAGTGAGTTAGGAGTCTATGGTTAGTCACACAATTTTAAAGTGATCAGAAAAAAACATATGTTACAAAAATAGATAAAAGCATAAATTTGTTGCATATTTTCTAATGACTTTGTGGTCACATACGAAGGTTAGTTTATCAACCAACATATAAGCTTATACACAAGTAGGGTGGAAAATATTTTGCACAATGCGTTATGTAAAACATGTCATTACGTACAATATGAATTACTTTATACTGATGTGTCACCACAAGGGTTTGTGTTATTTGGCCAAAAAAAAATTGACAAAACAACATGTAAGTAAAAATAATTTATTATGAAATAGACCCAAAACTAGGAACCACTGAATCTGGGAGGGAGGAGGGAATGGAGCATGATTTTTAAACTGTATTTAAAAATTAAATGATGAATGTTTCTTTACTGAAGTTCGTTTGTTCTTACTTGATTTATTGTTTTCAGGTCCCCAAATGAGATGAGGGGATTCCAGAAGTCCAAAGAAGGTGGGTGTATTATTTCAGATGAGACAAGAGATCTGACGGGCAGAGTGCGTATGAAGGCAGAGCTGAAATCTCATTTGTTTTTGAAGGTTTATGTCAAAATGGTGGTTTTACCCAGAGAATACGAACTGAGGAAAACAGACTCGAGCTCTTAATAATAAAGTAGTTTATTTACAGTGAAGAGTTATATATACTATTTACAACTGGAAACCTGGGGAGGAAGGAGAAGAGTCAGGATAACTTAAATGTGGGACTGACAGATAAGTGCAGGTTATTGATCTCTTACAGGTGTGTAGGTGAATGGTAGCGTAGAGAGAGAGGAGGGCAGAGGAATCCATACAGAGGAGCGTTACATATCGGTTGGCATATAACACTCCAGCAGGGAAGGGAGCTCTTCTGCAGCTTTTTAAAGTCCTGGTGCTTGTTAATGAGATGATCAGCAGCTACTGCATGTTGGCACCACCCTGGACTCAGGAACCTGCAAAAAGAGCTAGAATCCTACAGGTTGTGACTCACAGGCAATCACAGGAGGATATTTCACACAAAAGGTTGCTCGTATATTCAGTTTTGAAGGGGGGCCACTGAATCTTGAAACCAACTTACTGGTAATGTCTTTGAAGGCATAGGCGTCGCAACCATTATATGTGAAGGGGACATGCCCCCCCCCACACACACACACACACACACACATTCAAAAAAATGTTCATTTGAAACCCCCCCCCCCCCCCACACACACACACACACACACACACACACACACACACACACACACACTTTTACTATGAAACATTAGTTCAGTCGGCACTGTTTCTTTTTTTGTGAACAAATCCGTTCCACTTGATTAATATGAGAATACTCAGGCCACCAAAACTCCACTCCATGTTTTCCTGGTTACCTCCAACTCTACACACAGCAGCCTGCAGTGTTTCTCCTCTCTGTCTCCTCCTGCCTCGGCAGAAAACGCGCACAGGTGGAGGAGATGGAGACACCTCTGTGTTGCTCGCTGGCCAGTTTAGCAAGCTTAGTGTGGGCAGTTGTTGACGGGGGGTCATAAACATTACATGGTTTGGAGGATGTGAGAGGAGCGCTACATAGCATGTTAGCTTAGCAGTAACTGTGACGCTGTAAGACGCTGCAGGTGTAAAAGACGCTGTGTGTTCAGCTACATTAAAGTTGAACACACACCTTATTGTCCTCAAGCTTCATGAGAAACATCATTTAGATGAGTAGTGTTGAACACAAGTAAAAAAGTCCAGTGGTGATGTTTTTTTTTTATTTCTCTATAAAGACAAACAGTGCCAACCTGACGCTCTTTATTTAAATGTATTAAAGTTAAAATGTCTTTAAAACCCACTGCTGAATTTACACAAACTTGGTAAGAAACATGTTTTAAATGTGTGAAACTAAAGGAAATCTAGGTGAAATGCTGCTTTTTTGTTCACTAGTGTACAATTTTTTACGTGTGCACACGTGCACACACAAAAAATATTAGAGACATTATTTGTAACCAGATTAGATCGATTCATAAATAAACAGAATATTTTAAGTAATAATCAATATGGGTTTAGAGCAACTAATTCAACATCAATGGCTCTCGTGGAACTAATAGAAGAGATAACACATGCTGTTGATCAAAAACAGTATTGTGTTAGTGTTTTTGTTGATTTAGAAAAGAACTTCGAGACTATTGACCACACCCTTCTCCTTGAATGAATAAATATGGCATTAGAGGATTAGCACTACAGTGTGTATCTAGTTATTTGAATAATAGGAGACAGTTTGTGCAGGTAGATTATGTAAGATCAGAATTGTGTGTTAATGGATGTGGAGTTCCTCAGGGCTCTGTGTTGGGACCAAATTTGTTAATTATGTATGTGAATGATCTGGTTGATGTGTCCGGTCTTTTGAAGTGTGTTTTATTTGCAGATGATAACACAGTTTTTTGTTCGGGTGAAGATATTGAACAGATGTTAGAGATGATACAGGCAGAATTTGTAAAAATACAAACTTGGTTCCAATTTAATAAATGATCATTAAATTTGAAAAAAAAAAAAACAAATTACATGATATTTAGTAATAGAAAGAAAATTATTGAAGTCTCATTTAAAATTGACAGTTTTGAAATTCATAGAGTTAATGAAATTAAAGTTTTGGGTGTTGTTATTGATGAGAAGCTGACAAGGACATCTCATGTAAATTACTTAAGAATAAAAATAGCAAAATTAGTTGTATTACTGTATAAAGTAAAAGAGTTTTTGAATGACAAAGCTTTGTATATATTGTATAATGTAATGGTTGCTCCATGTTTAATCTATTGTTTTGAAGTTTGGGGAAAAGCATGCAAAACAATTACAAACCCTATTTTTATTTTACAGAAAAGAGTTATAAGAATTATTAGAAGTGCTATGGTCACCCAACAAATATATTATTTCATCAACTGAAATTATTAAAATTTTATGATTTGGTTGAATATAGTATTTTACAAGTCATGTATAAAGCTCATAAAATTATTACCCCCAAATATGCAATTAAAATTTGTTTAAAAAGAGAGTCATTATAACCTTAAGGGAATGAAAATGTTTGTGAAACCTCCATTTAGAACTAGTCTGAAGGAGCTGTGTTGTAATTCAGGGATTAGGATTATGGAATTGTGTTGATATCACCATAAACATTACAAAAAACTATTTATATGTTTAAAAAGATGATTAAGTTAAAATTGTGGGGAAGATATGGTGAAGGATACCTGATGTTTTTGGTTTTCAGTTTGGAAATGTTCAAGCATAGGTTGTTGTTTGTTTGTAGTTATTATTATTTTTTTTTAATAAGGAACACATATTAAAATATATTTTTCTTCTTTCTGCATGCATTTTGTTCAATGTTTTTTTCTTTTTGATGGATTTGTTTTGTTTATTTTGTTTCTTTTAATTGAATGAAAAAAATGAATAAATACATTTAAAAAAGAAATAAATGAAAGCCAAACTTACAGGCCAGATGTGTACTATAGAGCTTAAAAGCTGTTGGCCATTTGTTAATTCAGACCCACTTTTTAAAGAAGGACAGTCTTGGTTTAGCACCAGATTCTCCAACAACCTCACAGGTGATGCTGCTCTGAGGGTTCTGACACCTTGGATGTTTGGAAGAGAGTTCTGGTGAGTTTGTAGCTTGAATCAGGCACCTGAATCTGTAGTGCTTCCAGTGAGGGGTGGAGGTGGGGTGGGGTGGGGGGGAATTTGTGAGTTCTGATTGAATAGGAGGAATTGGTTCATTAACCTAGGTGAGTCAGTCCCGAGCAGCTCAATCTGTGATGTGTTCACTGATGGAAGCAGCTCTAACCACAGTTCCACTGTACTGACCCCCCCCCCCCCCCCCGTGTATTATTGATATAAAAATTACATAATAATGTGTCACCTTCAAACAGATTCAATTTCAATTAATACTGTCTTTGAAATAATGTATGTTTAGGATCATGAAATATGAATAATGCAAAATAATTTTAGTCATGAGCCTTAACCAATAAAGAGATGAGAGTTTGGTCTGGATATGCAAGTTTTTTTTAAATTATTATTATTTTTATTTTTTTTTGTATGGTTCTTCCCTGACAGATGTTTAAGCACTGAATTGAACACTTGTTGCAAAACTGTAGTTTCATTGAAGATTTAACTTGTCTTGTACTTTGTAAATGGAATAAACAAATAAATAAAAATAATGTTCTTTTAAGGAAAGTGAGGGTTAAATATAACCTGTAAACATTAACCAGTTTTCTCCCAATATGCTGTAACACTGTAACAGGCATTAAAAGGACTTGAGCAACACATTTCTCATTTTCTCAACTCTGTCATGTTTCGTTCTTGCCATTCTTTATCACAGAAGCCATCCTACACAAGACTGCGTTATTGAATTTTTGAAGAAAACTGAACCCCTTCTTATCTTGTACTGTTTCACTATCTTGAACTTATTTTATCAGAAAGCAGAACACAGGTAAGGTTTATGTAGCCTCTTCACAGGTCATGGACAGCAGTAGAGATAAAGGAGTGACTAGTCCGCAGATGGCCAAACAAAAACCAGTAAGATAAAGTGATCATGAAAAGCAAAGAAAAGTGAGAAGAATGAAAACAAACAGTCAAACAACCCTGGAAATCATTCGCCTTTAACAACATCTCAAGTCTCATCTTCAGTAAATGTTTAAAATAGTTCTATTAAACTGCTACTTAAATAGTAAACACATACGAATAGAGATTTCACATATACTTTAATCCAGAGCTGCCATCTGTCACAACATAAGACAATGACATGTTGATGTCAGCAGCAAAGAGAGAGTTATATTGAGCTTATTTACTATCTACTGCATGGGCTTAATTTGAACCGGGTCTTGCCGGAACAAGATCCAGGAGCTCTCTTATTTTGACATGATGCGTTCCGGCAGCTTGGATCCAGCAACTCTCAGGCTTACTAATAACAAAGTTATGAAAAAATATGACTACTTTGTCGTTTTGGGAGCCGTACTTGAACCATGTTACTTCCCGCTGCTGCTGAGACGATGAATAAATAACGCTGACTGTCACGAATCACGTTCCATAGATTATATTTTCTGTCACCCTGATCACTCTTTAAAGTTTGCTATAGATATTTTCTGTGAGTTTCATTTATTCTGTCCGCTCTGGTAATGTTTTATGTACGTGAGTTTTAGTTTGTCTTCTTTGCATGCTGGTTGAGGGTGATGTCATGGTTGTTTAGTTTTGTCTTCACTGCAGCAGCTGATTGAACTCAACTGGCTGCACCTGTCTCTCTCACCCTTTAAAAGCTGCACTCTTTCTCCAGTTCGGTGCCCGGTAGTTGAAAACAGTTCTCTGCAAGTAAATACCTTGCGTTCGTGATCCTGCTTTGTTTCCCATAGCCTTTCATGTTCCTTTGTCATAGTTTACCTGTCTCCTCGTTCCTGTCCTGCTCCTAGTTCCTGTCCTCCCCTCTTGGCTTGACCTCCCGGCTCATGTACCCACGACTCACCTGGACTTTGTCTCTCGCTCGACCCTTTGGATTATTACATCTTCTGCTTTCGGTTCTGACCTTCGCCTGCATGACTACGCCTCCTCGTCTTCTCCTCCGGTACCTCCTGTCATCTGCTCTCCAGTTTTGGACCCTGGCTTGTGTGACCACGTCTCTTCGGTCAACGGACTCACCACTCTCCTGTCGCTACGGCCGGTTGCAGCCCCTCACCGGACTCGGCCTCTCCTGCAGCAATCCGGATCAGTTTGGACCTCGTCAGTCTCCAGAACCTTCAAGCTCATCTGAGACGGTTAGCGGTCCTCCTCATTCTGACTTCTGCTCTCCATTATCTCCTGCACAACCACTAACCGATCTCTGTCTGATAGACTCGTTCCTGATTCAGAACCAGAACAGGTCCAATCTGCTATACTTCACCTTGAAAATAAATATAATTTTAATTTTGACTTTTTGTGTGGTGATTTTGGTCCAACCGTTAGGTGGTTTGTTACAGCTGACACCTCAGCTGCTGTTTTTATGACTATCCAGATGCTTGTCACCCACAGCATGCATGCAACAAAGAGTATACAGTAGTCCCTCACTACTTTGTGGTTCGTTTATTGCGGACTCACTATCATGGTTTTTCTAAATAAGATTGAACGTGATACACACTTTTTTTTTTCATTTACCCTTTATTTATACAGGTAGTCTCATTGAGCCACGAGAACTCATTTTCAAGAGAGACCTGTTTGGCTGATTGATTGGATGAGTCGTACGATCGGCGTGGAATTTTTATTTTGAAATTTATTTACCACCTGCTGCACCTTTTGTGCAGCCCATACTGCAGGATAAGCTTCGTGCTTCAGCTGATCTCTGTGCACAGCGGAGAAGTGGGCGTGGCCAAGAGCACTTGCATGTGTCAAAGAGCAGACGAGGCAGGGAACTGAAATCATGACATTCTGTGCACTTTTAGAGCTTTAGAGTTTAGAAATGTTGTTTAGAATATTGCAAGAGTGAGAAGGGTTTAAACCTGTGTATAATTTATTTATATATATATATATATATATATATATATATATATATATTATCTAAAAACTACTATTTGTACTATTCCTACTTCGTGATTTCGTGATTTTTCACTTATCGCTGGTCTTAAAGGTACAGATCTCCCACGATAAATGAGGGTCTACTGTAAACAAAAAGTGAGTGGTTACTTTACCTACCCCTTTCGCATTGACAAAATGTTTTTTTGATGAGTTTGTCAAGCACAATTTTGATTTTTTTTTTTTTTTTTTGTAAACAGAAGTAATGTTAAAAAAAAAAAAAAGTTAGGACTTTTTTTTTTTTTTTTGGCCAACAAAATATATTTTATGTAATTAAACAACTCGCCAGGTTCTTGTCTTAGCAGCTTGTCAGCCGCACACGCACACACACACACACAACCTGTTCGGCTACTATTTGTGTTCCGGCATCAACCGGTTTACAAATTAAGCCCTGATCTACAGTATGTAAAATTGTCTTAAAGAATCCTGTGAAAGATGACACAAACATTTAATAATACATCTTTATCCAGGGGCAGCACGGTGGCGCAACTGGTAGAGCTGCTGCCTCTCAGTGAGCATGTCCTTGGTTCAAACCCGGTCCAGGGGCCTTTCTGGGTGGAGTTTGCATGTTCTCTCCGTGCATGCGTGGGTTTTCTCCGGGTACTCCGGTTTCCTCCCACAGACCAAAAACATGCATGTTAGGCTGATTGGTAACTCTAAATTGTCCCTAGGTGTGAGTGAGAGAGTGAATGGTTGTTTGTCTCGTTTGTCTATATGTGGCCCTGTGATGGACTGGAGACCTGTCCAGGGTGTCCCCCGCCCCTCGCGCAGTGATTGCTGGACATGGGCACCAGCGACCCCCTTGACCCAAAATGGAATAAGCGGGTAAAGATAATGGATGGATGGATCTTTATCCAGAACATATTAAGGAAACATCACTTCCACTTTTCACGCATGTTTAGACCCACACATTATGGCAATACGCTTTGGCTGCTTACAAATACAATGCATTTTTTTAATTTGGGATTTATTTATTTTTTTAGCCTTTAGTTAAAAACAAAAAAAATGATGCACGGGCAGCACGGTGGCACATTTGGTAGAGATGTGCAGCCGGAAGGATTTTTACTGAAACTTTTTTGGTTTTGGACATTTGTTATGATGCGTAACCATGGCAACAAGGGAGTTTTCTACAACAGCAGCTGATTAACATCTCAAAAGCTCAAATAATATCTCAACTATGGCCCCAAGTTCCAACTCTCAAATTAGTTGAAAAGGATGTTCTGTGGACGCATTCTCATCTACCTGCTAGCTGTGCTCGAGTGCCTGACCACTGAGAACCTGGAACTAGCAGGAAACATGGGTCATAACAGCAGAAGGACAGGATCGTCCCTCAGCACCTTCAGTTGACCGTCCACAACTATGAGGAGCTCGGCAGACTGCTGGGAGGAGTGGCCATCGCTCTGGGAGGAGTTCAGCCCAGCATTCAAGCGGACCTACAGTCCAGGGGAACCGAGAGGCTAGCCGAGTCTGGGTGGACGGATCGGACGGCATCTGCAGCCAGCTTCTTAGGATCCACTGTGGGATGGACCTTTACAAGAGATCCTTCCTGTCTACAGCCATAAGTATCTAGAACATCTCTTAATGAAATGAGGATAACGAGTTACAACAACAAAATAATTTCCCTTTGGGATTAATAAAGTATTATTGAATTGAATTGAATTGAATGTCCAGCAATCACTGTGCGAGAGGTGGGGGACACCCTGGACAGGTCTCCAGTCCATCACAGGGCCACATAGAGACAAACGAGACAAACAACCATTCACTCTCTCACTCACACCTAGGGACAATTTAGAGTTACCAATCAGCCTATCATGCATGTTTTTGGTCTGTGGGAGGAAACCGGAGTATCTTGAGAAATCCCACAAATGCATGGAGAGAACATGCAAACTCCACCCAGAAAGGACCCTGGGCCATGAGTTAATCTGGAGATCTTGCTGAGAAGCAGCAGTTCTACCAGTTGCGCCACCGTGCTGCCCTCAGAAAAAGCAAATAACAAATTATTTAAAAAAAGAAAAAGAACTGGTTGAACATGCACGTGCTGATAAACTTTTGGGAGTTGAGTAGTTATAGTCCAGAGATGTCAGCTGAGGTTATCTAAGCAAACAGACATGCAGAGAATTGACTCTGCTTGGATAAAAAAAAAAGTGACAAGACATGAGATTACCATGACACTGAATCTGTATTTACTCAGATCAAATGGTCATAACAAACATAACTTCAACATGCAAGCATTTTCATTATAATAGCATGTTTTACATTATTGTAAAATCACTGAACATAACATTCCAAAGGACATTTTTAAGTTAGGTCATTTATTTATTTATTTTGCATAACATTAATCAATCTAATTTTAGGTAATAATTAAACAAAGGTTTTATGTGTAAGTCATCTGGCTGGTATCTTTGTCTAGCTTTCTAACATATACCAAACAACACTATAACACATAATTTAATCCACATACTGTACATAACACTGGATACATGTCAAGACAAATAAAAGCAAGGTAATATAGTTCCTGCTTTTTTATGTCCTTGTATACAACAGTTTGTGCACACATGCTTTTAATTAAAAAAAAATATTTCTGCACCATACATTTCAATAAGGATTCTTCAGTTTTCATTATTGCTGTTAAGGCTGATGTGTTGATCTATTCAAAAGACAAGACAAATAAAGAAGGTTCAACAGATTTCGCAACAAGTATAAATGCATTTTTTTGTGCTTGTGGTCTCTAAAAGATAAGATATCCAAATGTTGACAGCATCATGTCACCTCACACAGTATTTCCACTAAGCAAGTATCAGCTTTGTTCTTCCTTGTGCTTGAGGTTTAACTAACAGGATGTTTTGTTTGTTGGGTCTTTGGTGCTACCATTGTAGGTGAAAGCAGCATGCACAGACAACGTGTTAACACAATCTGCACTGTATGTACTCTTCTGCTGAGTGGCTGACACACCTTAGTGGATGGGTAAAAATACAAATAAAAAAAAAATAGTTTGAAGAGTCATTATTTACAGATTTAAGGGTTTGAGGAGAAGGGGTTCTCTGCAGACCAAAAGTGGGCGTTTCTGGCCAATAGGCGTTTATCGGCGGCAAACACTGATTGGCTAACAGTATTTAATAGGCGTTTGTCGGCGGCGAACACTGATTGGCTATGGGTAACCCTCGAAGTCACGAGGATTATTGATGAGGTAACGTTTCTTTGCGATGTTTGACAAAGAAATATGATTTATTGTACTCATAAAGTATGTTATGTTTTCACTTATGCATATTATTGAATTACGTTTATTGTAGGTCACGATAGTTTCGACCGTTCTCTCGTTGTTGTCGTAACGCACTGAGGTAACGTGAGCCTCCACTCGGCTCCGGCAGCTCTCACTGTGCACGTTTACAACAACTGGGTGTTGCTTTTCAAAATAAAAGCTGAAAATAAAAGTTCTTAATACTTGAAAAATAAATATTTAAAAGCTGTGTATAACTGAAAAATATGAAAAACAAATAAATAAAAGTTGTTATTAGCTGAAAAATAAATAAATAAAAGCTGTTAATTATATCTATGTTTTTCTGCCATGTCAGGGACCACTCTCACTTCAGGTTGACTCTAGAAGACCCCAAGATGTTGCTCAAAAACTATGAATCTTAAACTTTAAATCACCTCCAAAATTTAACATAGTTCATAGTAATAGTCAAAAGTTGCTGACCTTGTTGCAACATGAGTTAACACAAACATGAGTGCATATTGTCAATGATTCTGTGGTATCTCAGGAGTGACCCAATAGAACGAGACCCGGAACGACACGAGACTCAGAGTAAAAAATAACAGTGTTTATTTATTTACAGTGATAAACTGGCTGCACAGGCATCAGGACTGGAACTCCTGGAAACGGAGGACAAGTTCAGCTGGGGCAGGTATGTTGTTTGATATAAACTTGCAAGTAGCTTCCTTAGCTTACAGTTGGTGGTTCTTGTAGGAGTTGATCCAAGAGGTACCCAGAGTTTCCAGAGGAGATGGTGAGATGGAGGCACTGTGCAGCAGCTTCAGAACAGGATGAACACACCCAGAGACCAAGTGGATTGGCACGAGAGATCAGAGTTTGGGCAAGGCACGGGAGAACTGAGAGCTGGAACCCGTGGAGACAGGACTGGACTCAGGAGGCGACGAAGAACTGCAAAAATAAGATCACAAGGTAAGACTTGTATTCCATGAAACACTAAGTGGCTAGAAACATTAAGTACCGGGGGAACTCAATGCTCCAGCGTCGAGTAGACTTGTCTGCAGGCTT
>NC_056499.1:42734634-42735111 GCF_014905685.2 Nematolebias whitei | reverse complement strand
CTTATATTTGATCTGGGCGAGGGTTTCATCAGTAACACCGGCAATATTGAGGGGCTGGAACTCTACTACGGGAAGTGCGAATTCATTAACTAATCTTTGACTAATAAGATTTTGCTCAGCACCCGAATCTAACAATGCTGAGACGGAAAAACGACTCTGATTATTTTGAATTACTGTAGGTAACATTAATCTGTGCTGTTGTAGAGAGAATGAGGATGTACCCACCAATACCTCTCTTTTTATTGGTAGGCACTCTCGTTTCCCTGCCTGGGGCACGAGGCAATATAATGACCCTTATTACCACAATAAATACAAAGATTGTGAATCTGACGTCTGTTTCGTTCGGCAGGAGTTAAACGGGCCCGTCCAACTTGCATTGGCTTGGGTTCAGGTAACGCAGGCTGTGGTAATGACGTAGACGCAAAAGTATTCTGGGATTTGTAGTTTTCAACGGGGAAGCTATTTGGTGACGGACCT
>NC_056499.1:42690269-42722769 GCF_014905685.2 Nematolebias whitei | reverse complement strand
GCTGAGCTGAATGGATTTCCCAGGGGGAGGAGTGGCTAAGTACAGCAAATTCAGAGGGCACAGGCGGAGGGCTGGGGGGCTTTTAAGGAGGCTGGTGGGTGAAAGGGGACCTTGCTCTGAGCAAGGATTGAGCAAAAGCCTTCTGCTTTTCGAGGTTTATGTCTCTCTAAAGACCTTCCCTCCTCTTAACCTCCCCTCCTTCAACCTAACCCTTTTATTTCCCCCCAGTTTCAGCTTTTCAATAATGAGTCCAGGCTGGGGGCGGGGGGGCTGTCACATATTTGTGTGAAACGAAAGGGAACACAAAACTGGTGGCAGCTATCAGATACCTGAATTGGTCCTCTCAGCCCTGACTGTAGCTGATACAAATCACTTTCTTTGCATCCCTGAATGCCCCCCCCACCCCCGCCCCAGACTTGTATTCATTCCTTCCCAAAGATAACCCACAGTCAAAGCTTTCCAAACTGGAAATCAGCTTACTTGGATCAAAGCCATGTCTGTGTTTTTGATTTTCAAATAAGTAGATTGTGTGTGTGTGTCTTTGGGTGTGTGTAATTTGCATCAGAAAATCATACTTGCAAAATTATTTTGGAGAAATTGCATCAGTGTGACGCTAAGTGATGATAAAATGAATACATAAATCAATGCAGTTCTCTTGAATAATTAAATGTGATTTACTCATTACTTTTATATGATTTAGTAAACATTGTCTTATTAGGAAAACCTCCCTTTTCCTCTAAAGCTGTTTTTTTTTTTTTTTTTTAATGTGTAAGGCATTTTAATTTCATAACTATTCAGTTACACAAGAATATCAGAAATAACCCAGCAAGGTTATTTTTGGGCAATATTTGAAATAAAACGTTGCTATTATTTAATAATATTGATACTCCCTAAAAAGCTTGTGCTTAAAATCTTTTCACTTATTATTTTAACTTAGCTGAGACGAGCTGGTCTGGGAAGCTCAGTCCTCACCTCCTTCTACAGGTGTGCAGTGGAGAGCATCCTGTGCTCCAGCATCAACATGTTGCATGGAGGCTGCACAGCTGCAGAAAGAAAAGCTCTGCAGAGAGTGGTGAAGGCTGCACAGAAATCTGTTGGAGTCAGTCTCCCCACCATCAAAGACATCTACACCTCCAGATGCAGGAAGAGGGCCACCTGCATCATGAAGGACCCCACTCACCCAGCACACACACTTTTTGCCCTGCTCCCCTCAGGAAGGAGATTGAGGAGCATTAAGTGTAGAACCACTAGACTGAGGAACAGCTTCTACCCTGAGGCTGTTAGACTCATGAATCTCTAACCAGAATAATAACTGTGAAAAATCACATCATGTTGCTGCTGATCTGTTTCATGTTGCTGCTGATCTGTTTCATGTTTCTGTTGATCTGTTTCATGTTGCTGCTGATCTGTTTCATGTTTCTGTTGATCTGTTTCATGTTGCTGCTGATCTGTTTCATGTTGCTGCTGATCCGTTTCATGTTGCTGCTGATCTGTTTCATGTTGCTGCTGATCTGTTTCATTTGTATTATGTACATGTATTATTTAGCTGATGTTTTTCTTAGTTCATATTTTAGATATTATTAATGTTTTTCTTTTACATTTTATTGTTGGATGTAACTGGTACCCTGTGTGCACAATCTAACACTGCACTATTTTGCTGGTGGGATACAGTTTCTATGGAATCTCATGGGGAATTTGATTAACCAGCTGTACAGCAATAAAACAATGCTTTATGTGTATCGCCAATGCATCATCAGTGTTTGATTTGATGATCATTTTTTAAAGAAATTAAATAGTATATATATTTGTTTGCAAAGCTGTGTGTATAAGATGTTAACAAATGCATGTTCATGAACTTGTAAAGGAATGTCTAATGACAAAGCTGGGTCTGGTAGTGGTGAGCATAACATCTTTTTAATTGGTCATTACAGTAATTTAGTTACAACTGCATTCATTTATACACTACATTATTTGTCACTAGATCTCCCATATTTTTCCATTAATATTCTTCATTGCCATTTCAGTTTAAACTTCAGTCCACTGAGATCTAAAGATCAACTCTAAAGTAAACCAAAAGAATTACTGACGAAAACAAAATACTTTTCCTCACTAAACCCTGTCTGTTTATCTTAATGTTGCAATTTCCCATCCATCCAATCTTTATCTTTACCTGCAGCTTCCTTTTTGGGTCACTGGTGCCCATATCTAGAGTTCATTGTGTGAGAGGTGGGGGACAGGTCTCCAGTCCATCACAGGAACACATAAGCCCCTTTTCCATAGTGCCTCTTAGTACCGGTACAGTAGGGTTCGACTAGGCTAGGTACGGTACACGTTGTGTTTCCATGTCTCCTTTCATTATGCTTTCAGTACCGGTAATTTAGAGTTACCAATCAGCCTAACATGCATGTTTTTGGTCTGTGGGAGGAAACCAGAGTACCTGGAGAAAACCCATGCATGCACGGAGAGAACATGCAAACTCCACCCAGAAGGCCCCTGGACTGGGGTTTGAACCAGGGACCTGTTCGCTGAGAGGCAGCATGCACCACTGTGCTGCCCTTCTTTAAACGTATTTGAGGGAAATATTCCTGAGTGATCCAATAATTTTGTGTCTTTTTATGGTTTTCAGCTGAGTTAACTTTAACAGATTATTTAATAGTCATTAAAGTGACAACAAGATTTCATGATAAAGCCGGTACGGTTAATTAATTTTTTTATTTTTTATTCTTCACTGATAAAAAAAAAATAGATATATTTTTTATACATAAAATGTTTTTAAAAATCGTTTCCACCTTCTGTCCCAGACTCGTCCCGGTCCGCCTGTCTGTCGGGATTGGGGTTCAGCCTTCATGAGCAGGCGAGACTGGGGTTCGGGCAATGGCCTTCTGTGAGTCAGCAGCTCGTATGATTCTCCGTGATGACCAGCGGAGTTCAGAACACACAAGGCCGAGCTCCAGAGCCCGAGCCCCGAGTCGGCTCAACGGAGGACCTTCCGCAGTGACTGGCGGAGCTCTGGGCCAGAGAGATGACGCCCTGCACGACCTGAGGGTGCTCCGGTGGAGAAGACCGGTGGAGCTCCATCTAGCTTGTTTTGAATTTTGTCGTCAGCCACCAAGCACAAAAAGTGCCTGCAATTCAGCATTAGACCACAGTGTTGTCATTATTGTTTAATAAATCTTTAATTTAGGTCCAGCTGCTCCTCGAGTTCTAACACCAGTAATTGCAAATGGCGGATTGAATGTTGTGAAAATTCTCAAAGCCCTTTAGTGACTCCACCCCCTCACCAATCAGTGACCGACAGTGTTCTCATGTCACATTTTGGTGCCAGCTCTGCTCACTCAGTACTACTGAGAAGAAGGGACCCAAAAAGATGCCGGTTCCACAAAAAAGTGATAGTGGAAAAGGGCTCGGAAGTGTCCCAAACTGAGTGGAGTTGTGCTGAAGAGGAGCTATGGAAAAGGCCCAATAGAGACAAACAAGACAAAAAAAAAAAAAATACATTTACTCTCTCTCACTCACACCTAGGGACAATTAAGAATTATCAATCAGCCTAACATGCATGTTTTTGGTCTGTGGGAGAAAACCGGAGTACCCGGAGAAAACCCACCCATGCACGGAGAGAACATGCAAACTCTACCCAGAAAGATCCCCAGCTAAGATTTGAACCAACCTACTTACAAAGAGGTGGCAGTTCTACTAACTGATCCACAGTGCTGCCATGCTGTACTTCTATTTGCAGTAATATTTTTCAATTGACTTGTTTTAGAGGGCCCTGCATCAGAGCCACTGACATTTAATAAATGGACTGTACTTATATAGCACCTTTGGGGAGGTAAAGTCAGAGAGGCCAGACTGAGATGGTTGGGACATGTCCAGAAGAGGGACAGTGGGTATATTGGCAGAAGGATGTTAGAAATGCAGCTGCCAAGAAAAAAAAACAAAGAGGAGATATATGGATGCAGTTAGAGAGGACATGGAGGTAGTTGGTGTGAGGACAGAGGATGCAGAGGACATAGATGGAGGAGGATGACTCTCTGTGGAGACCCCTGAAGAGGGAAAAGCCGAAAGAAGAAGAAGACTTACATAGCACCTGTCTATCTTATCAAGGTACTCAAAGTGCTTTACAACACAATTTGTGTCCTTATTTACCCATTTATACAACACTCTACTAGATCTATACAAAGACTAACCAGTGCTTTATCACATCCATACACTGATGGGACACACATCAGAAGCAATCAGGGGTTCAGTGTCTTACCCAGGGACACTTCAGCATGCGACTGATGGTGGAATTGAACCCCCAACTCTCCCACTGGAGGACAACTGCTCTAACCACTCATCCACAGCTGTCCCCAATAATACAATTTGTTTAGACAGAAGAAGATGGAATATAACTTTATGTTCATATTTACCTAAAGGTGTGACTTAAGCAGAGAGACTGTTACAATCGCCATAAAGGACTCTATTGCCACAGATTTCTTCAGCTTGAAGAATAACACATTGTCTGCTGAATAACAATCTTCAGGGGACCTAACAGAGTATTTTCCCCAACATTCACAAACACTTTCACTTTTTTCATAAAAAAAAAGTAAAACATCCTTGCTCATGGAAAAATATTAGAAATTTTAGAGGTGGATTTTGTATCCATATAAACAAACATAATTAACTTATCCCCGTCCTTTCACACTTAAATACTGCATGCTTGGGATTCTCATGAAATAAATGCATTCTCCAGGTCAAAGTTGCAGATTTATTTCAAACAGCAGCGCTCCTTTTACAAAACAGCTAGGTGAAAATATTCAAAAAAGATTTTTGTGTTGATTACCATGGCAACAAGCAAATATGGGTCAGCTCTAACAATGGCAAATGGTCCTACTGACAATTGCTTTGATTTTTCTTTTTTTTCATGATTTTTAAAGGGAGTGAAAGCAGTCATTTTTTATTTTTATTTTTTGGAGATAGATGAATGCACCAGAAATTATGCTAATAATGTATTTAATGCAAGAAAAAAATAGTAATTACATGATAATATTACCAGTATTAAAATTGAGTGTCTATTGTTATGTTTTATTATGTTTTTAATGGTCAATATTTGTGAAAGAGTTTGCTTATCTAGTAATTTGTGTGGTGCTGCAGGCCTCAACAGTAATAGTCTGCAACACGCAAGAATGCCTTCAGAAACGTCAAATTTCAATTCATTCTCTCAGGCAGGTCAAAAAAACACAAAGCCTTTCATTTTTCTTATCTCCATAATTACGCATAATCTCCTTGTATAAACGAAGAAAAAATGAAAATAACATTGGTTCATGGACATTCTGCAGGGACAGAACTATTTAAATAGAAAGTTTATCATACCTTTTTGTAATGTTTAGACAAATCGTATTTGTCTAATGTTGATTTTTTGACATCTGTCGCACATAAAGAGTCATTCAAAAAGGAGCAGAGTGATTCCTGAAAGTTCAGCAGTTACTTTGCGAGCTAATATGCCCATTGTACTACTGATGCTGAGAGTAGAAAAACAACAGCTTGAAAAAAAAAAAACGTTCAACTGTCCTCCACATTAGACCCAGTACTGACAAAGGTAAAATAAACTGGTCTCGTGTGTGAATGCCCAATGTCTTCTCATCCCAGTCTTTACTCTGATTTCCTTTCTAAATTTATTGGATCCAGTGTACACAGTACTTTTGGTTCCAGTGATGACTTTAGCTTCTTAAAAAATTAAATCCTCATACCAGTGTGTTTTTTTTCTACTGTGCAAATGTCAGGAAAAAAAAAATCTGGAAAATTAGAAGACGGCCGATTTGTTCAGAATAAAAGTCTGACCCTAAACTGACTGACTGACTTCCTTCCTTCCGTCCTTGCTTCCTTCCTTCCCTCCCTCCCTCCTGATGACAACACATAGCACTTTACTTTACTTTTCTTTTTATCATTTATATTATAGCTTGATCAACCACTGCAAGAAAAAAGAGGAATAAATGTTTAGTGCAAAAAATAAGACCGATATTTCAGAACCATCCATCCATTATTTGTATACGCTTCTTCCTTTTCAGGTCGCAGGGGTCACTGGTGCCCATATCCAGCTATCAATGTGTGAAGTGGGGGACACCCTGGACAGGTCTCCAGTCTGTCACAGGGACACGAGACAAACAAGACAAACAATCATTCACTCTCTCACTCACACCTAGAGACAATTTAGAGTTACCAATCAGTCTAACATGCATGTTTTTGGTCTGTGGGAGGAAACCGAAGTATTCGGAGAAAACCCACACATGCACGGAGAGAACATGCAAACTCCACCCAGATAGCCCCCGGCCAGGATTTAAACTGGGACGACCTGCTCGCCGAGAGGAGGCAGCTCTACTTGCTGTTCCACCGTGCTGTCTCTGTCAAGTAAATTGGTTTTATTCATTTGCCATCAGTGTTTATACAGAAATTCACCAGATTATCTGAAGGACCTTCTTGCTCCATATTCATCCACCCGGTCCCTACGATCACAGAACAGTCATCTCCTCCACCTTCCACGAACTAAATTAAGGACCATGGGAGATCGGGCATTCTGTGTGGCTGCCCCCCGCCTCTGGAACTCCCTCCCTGACTATCTGAGAGCTCCGCAATCATTGACTGACTTTAAAAAAGGCTTAAAGACTTTTCTTTTTAAGCAAGCCTATTCTGCCTCCACATGATTGTATCACTGATTTTAGTTGATTTTATCATTGATTTTAGTTGATTTTATCATTGATTTTAGTTGATTTTATCATTGATTTTAGTTGCACTCTGTAGCACTTTGAGATTTTTGTTAATTAAAAGTGTGTTACAAATTTTTTCTCTTTTCATTTAGCCTTTATTTATCCAGGTTAGTCTCATTGAGCCACGAGAACTCATTTTCAAGAGAGACCTGTTTTAGGGAGCACATGGTGGGGGTTAAGGGCCTTGCTCATGGGCCCAGAGTGGGGCGAATGAGGGTGGGGGCAAGTGTGGGTGTTTCACCTACCCCACCCACAATTTTGATGTTGTCGGGGCCGGGGCGTGAACCGGCGATCTTCGGATCACAAGCCCACCTCTCTAACCTCTGCGCCACCACTCTCCCCAAATTAAAATCATTATTATTATTATTATTGATTATAAAGAAGATTGACTGATCAGAAGTATTGGATGTTGCACGGAAAATCCTTCATGGAAAGCTGCACGCATTTGGACCCAGTTTGTTTTCTAAACGGACAAGATTAAAAGCTTGTGGCCAAAACTCCACGTGAGAAAATAAATAAAGAAAAACATTGACTCCCTTTGGTATTTAAGGCTGAGCTGAATCACTTTTCTCTGCTGGATTGTTGATTTTTTTTTTTTTTAATCACATGTGCTCCTCCTAAAAGATCTTTATGTGTCTCAGACATGTTGTTCTTTGTGAATGATCTTCCTGTAATCACCTTTACTCACGTACCTTTGAAAACAAGTAAGGAAGAGTGAGCTCAGCACAGACTTCCTCTGTCAGCCTCTGCTCTCTTATTTACGCTGAAAGAGTACATTCTCCTTTCTTAGACTTTTTGAACACTTTCCTCTTTCTCAAAGTCCTGCAAAAAAAAAAAAAAAAAGCAAGAGGCAAAGACAAAACAAATTCAGTAAAAAATATATTAATGTTTACATTTCCTGAATTTATCTGACTCATGCTCCATTCCCTCTTGCAGATTCAGTCATTCATGGTTCCCAGTGTATTTCAAAATAGTATTTTTACTTACCTGCTGTTGTGTTTGATCCTTCAGCCAAATACCTCAAGTACTTGGTCAAAATTTTGTAAAAAATGATCAAACAGTCCAACCAAATAAGAACCCATGGTTCCACTGACGCCAAAAACATCTACTTTGCTCTAGTTTTCCTTGGAATAATAATTGGTGGCCATTAAACTACTTTGTATTTTCAAATGATTCAGTGAGCAACATATCCACCAATCAACACTTGAATCAGCAGGGATATATTCTTAGATTCTTGATGAAAATAAACAAATAAAACATTCTGCAACTGACTGTAAAGTCTCCTGCTCTCCATTCATAAAAGCTACTAGCGGTGCTTTGCAAGGTCATCTTTCCACCTACCAAGTCATAGATAGTGAGTCTCACAGCTGTGGTGTTTTTGTTGCAATGTTCCTTCATCTTTATTTTTACTTCCCGAGTTTTGTCACTAGACCACTGAAAAATTCCATTTCTGATTGGAGTACTGGGAAAGAGGGCACCGTGTTGATTCAAAGCTCGCCTACTGTCAAACCTGATGCACATCCTTTCCAGCCTGATCATTCTGTGGAGACCATATCTCCTCTAACAATTTGTTTTAGACTTTTGTAAAGTTTCCTCCCTTCATGAAAATTATGCAGTCCACAGACTCCAAAACCTGAAATTTGGAAACATCATATATATATATATATTACTGATTTTTCAATATTCACAGTAGAGACCATTAAATGCGAAGGAGCTTAAATGTATCTGCCAATTCTATCCAGGAAACTGAAAAACTAGTTATCAGAGATTAAACAATTTACCTAAATGAGCTAAGAAATTTAACAATCTGCACTGCCAATCACCTAAAAGTTTGGCTCTGCCCTCACACTCCACCCCCTCATTTTGATAAAAATCAACTGTAATTACTTACCTGCTACAAACATTTTTTTTCCTCTCCAAGAAATTAATGTAAAAACTGAATATCTTACATAATAAAAATCATATTGTATGTTTGGTAAAATAAATAAATATATAAATAAAATAAAAAAACTTCCGAGTAAAATCCTGACTGTTCTCGTATTAACACTCTGTTTCAATGTTGATGTGTTCATGCGTGCACATCTGCTCACAGACTCATGTTCATGTTTGTGCTGATGTTCAATGTTTTATGTTATGAGTGCTTAGTGTATATTTAGTTGATGTTTTTCTTAGTTCATATCTTAGATGTTATTACTGTTTTTCTTATACATTTTATTGTTGGATGTAACTGGGACTCTGTGTACATAATTTCGCTCCACCACATGTACCACATGAGGTGCGAATGACAATAAAGAATCTCTGACTCTGATTAGTTTTACTATAAAAACATTTGAACTTATAACTGGCTTTAAACTTTGTTAAAATGTTGATTTCTCCCCCCACCACCCCTTGTTTTTTTATTGTTTTGTTGTTTTGGGTCACAACTTGTAAAAAATACGGTGCCTTCCAGTTATATTTATTTAAACTTTTTTATCACAGGCAGCATGGTGGCACAACTTGTAGAGCTGCTGCCTCTCAGCAATAAAGGTGCCGGTTCAAATCCCGGTCTGGGGGCCTTTCTGGGTGGAGTTTGCATGTTCTCTCTGTTCATGCATGAGTTTTCTCCAGGTACTCCGGTTTCCTCCCACAGATCAAAACATGCATGTTAGGCTGATTGATAAATTGTCTCTAGGTGTGAGTGAGAGAGTGAATGGTTGTTTGTCTCTATGTGTTCCTGTGATGGACTGGAGACCTGTCCAGGGTGTACCCCGCCCCTCGCACAGTGATTGCTGGACATGGGCACTGGTGACCCCCGTGACCCAAAATGGAAGCAGCAGGTAAAAGATAATGAATGAATGATCAGCTTGTGGTTAGAATTCTGTAACATTTCACAGCTACTTTTTTGGTCCACAATACTGTGACTGTAGGCCACAATTATCAATATACGTTTATGCATGTGTATGCAGTAACAGAAAGAAGACAATTTTATTTTTCAACCATAGTTTAATATAAAACAAACTCTTGCTGTTTTCAGTTAGATGTGACCTCACAATTCTGGTGGATATTTCTGAGAGGAATGTAGGAGTTGTTTCCACTCCCTGTGGGAGGAAACACTTAAATATGGTGCATGCTCTTCACATACGCCCCCTCTTCTTTCTATTCCTCATCTTGTCTGCCATCTCAGGCATCTCTGAAAGCTTTACTGTCAGATATAGACTTAGGGGTCACTCAAGGCTTCAGGACATTTCTACTGTAGCTGAATGGAAAAGCTTCAAAAAACAGCTGCCCACACAAATCCCTACTGGGCAAACCTGTAGATATAGATCTCCAGTCAAGAATGAGTTTTTTTTTCTCCATTTCTGGCTTTCAGTGATAAGAAAAAAATATAAAAATAGTTTTTCCCCCTTTTTGCTATTTCTATGAATCAGTGCCGTGGTCACTGGTTTTGACAGAAGTTGACAGCAGTTTCCATAAAACACTGCCTTTACCTTTGATATAAGGATACTACTCATTAAAAGCACCTCAGCCTAGGTGACAAGATAGTAACTAGAGAAGAACAAGTTTAACCCCTCCAAAAATTGTAGGTATATCAGCGTATGCCAGTCAGACTCTAACTTATACTGATCCTAGATTTACCGTTTTTGGCACGTCAGCTCAGTGGTTAGCACCGTTGCCTCAAAGCAAGAAGGTCATGTGTTCAATCCCCAGTTGGACCTGGGGTCTTTCTGTGTGTAGTTTGTATGTTTTTCTCAGGCTTACGTGAATTTTCTCCGGGCACTCCGGTTTCCTCCCACAGACCAAAAACATGCATGTTAGTCTGCCTTCAGGCCCAGGCCTCCCTTGCAAAAGAAATCTGTCATCTCAGTGGGATTGGTCTGGTTAAATAAAGGTTAATAAATAAATAAATAACAGTTTTTACAACATCAGATGGTGGATTTTATTCAACCTGTTGATGGGTATTACTGAGACCAATAGACTGACAAAATTGCAATTCAAGTTTATAAAACTGATTACAGAAAAGAAAGAAAAAGAAACAGTGATTAATTTCATGAAATATTTTGCCTTGTATATTTTTTACTTCAACTTCGGTCAGATTTTGCAAGTTGTTTCCACCTATAAAATAAACTAAACAAACTGGCAAATAAATAAATAAATCGTACTTTTTTTCAAATTTCTCTGGGTGAGTCAGGGGATGACTCCTGAAATGCCTCTCTCACACACAGACATAGTCTATCACACACATAGACACACAAGACAAACAATGATTCTGTCATGTTTGTGTTTAGTTTTCATAGACAGCAGTGACGTGCGGTGAGGTTTGTGACAGGTGAGGCTGACTCGTCTGGAATCGGATGCTCACATAAATGAACCTGTTACGACTGCTGTCGTAAGTTGTGTGTATGTGCAACTCCCTAATTGTGTAAATTAGCGTTCAGTGACTCAGAAAACTGAAAACAAGCACCCAGTATTAAATTATTTAGAATCCCTACAAATAAAAGATCACGCTCAATGCTAATCTTAATATGTATATTTTGGTATGGTTGGAGAAAGTCAAAGTATCAAAATAAACCCCCGTATGGATGGGAAAACAAACAAAGGCTACAAAGAAAAATCTGGGGGCTACTGCAGAACACTTTTTATAAACCTAGGTCTTCTTTAGGAGATATGACTCAATGAGGAATTGTGCTTTACAATATCACAATGGTATGAATTTCATAAATCAACTTATGATCTGTGCTTGTTTGAGTAAAGCAAGAAGTGGTCCATTGCAATCATGAATTTAGAATGTAAACTAGCAAAATAAAATTAAAAAAAGCTTCCACATGAGATTAATCTTACAAGCTCAATGGTTCTATTATTAAACACGTCCATCCGACCATACAGTTTTAAAAATAAATTAATTGCATTGCAGACACTGCCTTTTATTAAACCTGTCACTAGGCAGTACAAGCTAGTGCATCTCTTGTGCTGGTCCCAAGCCCAGGTAAATGGTGAGGGTTGTATCAGGAAGGCCATTTGACGTAAACCACTTATGCCAAAATTTCACACAGGGAAACAAATTAAATAGGTTCAAGGTGGGACTGCATCAAGGATCAGCTCTGAGTCCTTTCTTTATTTCTAACTATAATAAAGATAGACCAACTAACAGATGAGGGCAGGTATACCCGTAGACTATGATATTTGCAGGTGACAATGAGATCTGTGCAGAAAACAGAACAGGTGGAAGAGACTTTGGAGAGGTGGAGGTATGCACTTTAAAAGAAGAGGAATGAATGTCAACCATAAAAAGACAAAGTATAACATGGCAAAGATGGAGACAAACTTTTATTGTGTGGTTTGGAGACAGTAGCATTGACCTAAAGAAAGGTGAAAGAACAGGAAGTGGCAGAAGTGAAGATGTTAAGGTTCTGCTTTGGAGAGACAAGGATGTGTAAGATAAGGAATTATCATGATTGCATTTAGTGTCGACCCCCCAAGTAAGCAGACTGAGAAAGGAGCGGCAGAGTCAGGAGTACAAAATGTAAGTGATTTTATTTACAGGTGAAATTACTGGTTTTCAGGGCTGAAAGGGACGAGAGGACAAGGTGGGTAATTGGATCTTTTAGGCAAGTCTTTAGATAATGATTTCAGAATAAAGTGAAGAGAATAACTCCTTACTGTTTTTATTTTGCAGGTGCGCCCCGAAAAGGAAAGGAGAGGTCTTGGGTTTTCAGAAGATCTGGGTTGAGGTGAGTGTCGGTGGAGAGAGAAGCAGGAAGATCCAATCTGATTTGTTTAGTGGCTTGTAGTTGAAGGGACACCGTTGATCCACAGGTGAGCCACAGAGGAGAGAACAGATCCTTGGGATGACTTGAGAGAGCAGGGCATGGGAGCCCCATAAGGCGGTTGATGTCCCAGCACTGAAGAGGTGTCTGGAAGGAGTTTAAATACACCAGCAGGTCAGGCTTCCTCAGGCATCTGCAGGTGGGTTGAGTAGTGGTGATTAGCTGTGAAGAGAGTGACAGAAAACCCAGGAATCCTAAGGGAACGAGATCATCAGAGGTACAGCACATGTTGAAGGACTAGGAGATAAAGTTAGAGAGGTCAGACTGAGATGGTTTGGACATGTCCAGAGGAGGGACAGTGGTATATTGGTAGAAGGATGTTAGAAATGAAGCTGCCAGGAAAAAGACGAAGACCAAAAAGGAGATATATGGATGCAGTTAGAGAGGACATGGAGATAGTTGGTGTAAGGGCAGAAGATGCAGAGGACAGAGATGGAGGAGGATGACTCACTGTCGCAACCCCTTAAAAAGGAAATGCCGAAAGAAGAATATGCTACATTTTTTGAGACAACAATATTTTAAGTGTATTTCTTTCATATGCAATTCTCTTTGAGTAGAGTAAAGGAGGAACAAAGAAAAATGGTTTGTGGTGAGTTAATAGTTTAAAATATGTCGGTTGTTTTATGAAAGCCTGTCTCTATAATGTTACATTCAAATTGTGATTTTTAAGTCATTATTTTAATCAGGCTTTCCAACATTTTATAAGATTGATAAGGAATGGACCATGATTTTACAGACACAGACATAGTTTGAGGCAGTTGGACAAGTAGTTGTTTTCTTAAAGCAGATGCTCATTTTTCATGAATAAACTTTTTTAGAGGCATTTATTAAACATTTAATCTTGTTCTCCAATCAAAAAACTGTTAGTAGTAACAAATGTATAAGTGGCCATTTCCTGTTATTTTAACAATTAGTATTTTTGTCTACATGTATATTATTGGGGGTTTTTCTGCTCCATTTTCTACATTAACCACTTTAATGCAAGATAAGCATGAAAGGACAGTTTATGGGTGGTACTGTTTTTCAGCAGCAACTGGCACAGCTGTCTTTAATGATTCCTGATTATCCACATCATACTTAATGCAAAATTGAAACACAATGTTGGATCATTAAATGTCACACGGTGATCAATGAGTTTACAAACGTTTGAGAAAATGTACATTTCCTAAAATGATCTAATGATAGAAAACTTTTTCTTTCAAGCAAAGTGTTTTTCAAACCTTGTTGAAACCATAGTGTAAGGATCCATCAGTGATCACCTCTGTCAACACTCATGCTAAGAAAAGTAAGGAAAACTCTGCAAAGCCTGTCTCTTGCCAGCCTGTCTGCTCTTTCTCATCCGTCACAAGTTTTGAGGGAGTATGCAATTGGCATTCTGACTGCAGGGAATTCCACCAGAGCTTTTGCCTGTGAGTTGAAAGTTTATTTCTTTACCAAAAGTCATTCCAATGGTGTTTCAGAGAATTTGGCAGTGCATCCAACTGGCCTCATAACCGCAGACCACGTGTACCCACACCAGCCCAAGACCTCCACATCCAGCATCTTCACCTCCAAGATCATCTGAGACCAACCACCCTGACCGCTGCAGCAACAATCAGTTTGCAAAACCAAATAATTTCTGCACAAACTGTCAGAAACCGTCTCAGGGAAGCTCATCTGCATGCTTGTTGTCCTCATCAGGATCTCCACCTAACTGCAGTTCATCATCGTAACTGACTTGAATGGGAAAATGCTCACATTCAATGGCATATGACACATTGGAGATAAGTTCTATTCACGGATGAATCCTGGTTTTGACTGTAAAGGGCAGATGGCAGACAGGTGAGTGAGTGGTTTGCTTATGTCAACGTTGTGCATCGAATGGCCCATGTTGGCGGTAGGGTTATGGTATGGGCAAGCGTTTGCTATGGATAACGAACACAGGGTCTGGTGTGGTTACACTTTGTCTGCAGTTGTGAGGCTGGATGTACTGCCAACATATCTAAACATGGACATTCCAGCACTCAACATGCCAACTGCACGCTCACTCAAAACTTATGACACCTGTAGCATTGTGCTGTGTGATAAAACTGCACATTTTAGAGTGGCCTTTTATTGTGGCCAGCCTAAGGCACACCTGTACAATATTCACGCTGTCTAATCAGTATCTTGATATGCCACACCTGTGAGGTGGATGGATTATGTTGGTTAAGGGAGAAGTGCTTACTAACACAGACTTGCATAAACTTGTAATAAACCATATTTGAGAGAAAAAGGCCTTTTGTGCACATCGAAAAAGTCTTAGAACTTTGAGTTTAGCGCATGAAAAATGGGAGCAAAAACAAAAGTGCTGCACTTATGTTTTTGTTCAATATAATTATTCTTTATTTTATAGGTTCTTTGTTAGTCCGTCAGTGCAGATAGGACGGCAAATGATTCCAGGTAAGTATGATGGCAGAGATGGAGATAATGAGACAGATAGGTGAACAGGCACTGTAGTAGATTGAAGGCAGGCAAGCAGCAGGATGGACAATGGCTGAAGGCAAGTGACACCAAATATTCCAGGATCCTTTTCAAATTGAAAGCAGAGAGAAAAACAAACAAGTCCAAGGCAGTCTGCTCAAGGAGAGACAGATGATAAAATAAACTGGAAAGTATATATTTTTAAGATCAGGAGTCACTGAAAGGCTTTCACAAATATTGGTTGGTATCCAATGTTTCAGTCATTTTTACTCCTGGAGCTCATCACTGGAATAGGCAACAGCTGCTACTCATTGGTGCCACCTAGCCACTCAGGGACCTGCAAACAGAAACACACTTGAATCCCACAGCGCTTTGTTTATTACAGTATGAGAATTGCAGTAAGACAGATCCCCACTAATATTTAACATTCATTCAATGTTTATTTATACAGGAAAATAAAACAGGAACAAGTATGCATTGATTTTTGCCATGAACTTAACAGTTGTTTCAGACTGCACTGAGGGGACACTGCAGGTAATGATGTCTTGAGAGTGCATGCTGTAACTGCACTGACAATGTGACATGTAGGAGGAGATGTGTGAAGGCAGCAGACCAATGAGTGATTTAAAGATGAAAATGTACCAATGAGAGAGTCTGCGTGAACTTATTGATGACCACTTGACCAGTGTACAAGGTACAACGATGAGTACGGTAGTTACAGCCAGTCATGAATCTTAGCGCACCATGATAGACAGCATCCAACATCTGCAGGGTGCTTGCAGGAGTGTTCATGCAAATAAAGTCAACATAGTCAGTCGCCGGAAGGAAAGTAGCAGTTACAAGGCATTTCCTAGCGTTCAGAGTTAAGCAAGCTGTAAATACAGTCTTAATAATTATTAAGCCATTTTGAGTCTGTACTTCAAAATATTTAGCTTTACTATTTGGACAGATCATATTGGCTTCATTAGGTTATGATCTACAGCTTTCGCTGGAGCAATCCGAAGCTGAGTGTGAGGCAAAAAAGGGTAGAGTGCCTTCTCCAGATCGGGGAGGAGGTCCTGCCCCAAGGAGGAATTTAAGTATCTTGAGCTCTTGTTCACAAATGAAGAGAAAAATGTAGCAAATAATCAATAGGTGGATAGGTGCGGAGTCTGCAGTGACGCTGTGCCGGTCTGTCATGGTGAAGAGAGAGCTGAGTCAAAAAACAAAGCTCTCGATTTACTGGTCCATCTACATTCCAACATTTTTTAGTCAGGTCATCTGGACAGTTTGATTGTCCAGATGACAACACAACATACTTTTCAGGAAATGTCAGCTCAGTGTTTATGTTGAGCATCTTATGTTGAAAGAAATGACAGCACAGTCATGTTTACCAGTTCAAGTTGTAAATCGAAGTTTGGTCCATGGAGTTAATTGATAAAAAAGCTTTTTTTGTGTGTCAGAAAAGTGTATTCAGCTTGATCTATGAACATTCTTCGAAGTCTGTGACCTTGTCAGCAATAGGAATGATGGACTGAAGTGGCATATCCAGATCCATTTGGAGATCCTCGCAGCTCAAGTTAAGTGAGAAATGTGTGTTTGTGTGTGTATTGTTCCTTGTATTGTGCTCTATGTGTCTCGTGGAAGTAATTTGGCTTATATATGTGTGTCTTTGTGTGTTTGTATGTGTGTCTAGCCTGCAGAGAGGAGGCTGATCAGGCTTCCAGAATATCTTATGTGACAGCATATCAAGACTAGCCTTCCTCTCTTCTGACATTCTCCTCTCATTATTGTGGTTTTTTTTGCTAATCTAAGTCCTTGTCTTGAAGTGGGTGATGTGACAACACATGAGCTGTGAGAATTTAGAGAATTACCAAGTGGAGATGGAGAAAATCATGTTGGGAAAACAAACAAACAAATAAAAAAAGAAGCAATGTGGCAACACAGAGAAAAGGAAAATTATTGTGTGGCTGCATATATGTCTTTTTTTAGTGTAATAAAGAGTAGAAAACAACAATGACTGCTAACAATGTCTTTCATCCTATGATGAAATTATTGCCAGAAAGCAGACATTTTTCATAAGGAGGTTAATTAGTCAGAAAGTTCAGGCTTGTTTGACAATATTTGTGCAAAGTTTATTAAAGCATCAAAGTCATTTTTCAGTTCATGTGGTTTGTACTCAAAATTCTTCCATCCATCATCTTTATTCAAATCCTTCTTTTCGGATCACGGGGGTCACTGGTGCCCATATCCAGCAGTCACTGTGTGAGAGTTGGGGAACATGCTGGACAGGTCTCCAGTCCATCACAGGGACGCATAGAGACAAACGAGACAAACAACCATTCACTCTCTCACTCACAGCTAGAGACAATTACCAAGCAGTCTAACATGCATGTTTTTTGTCTATGGGAGGAAACTGGAGTACCCAGGGAAAACCCACGCATGCATGGAAAGAAAAAAAACCTCCACCCATAAAAGTCCTGGGCCATGATTTGAACGGGCGACGTTCTCGCTGAGAGGCAACAGCTTTACCAACTGATTCACCATGTCGTTCTCCAAAGGCTTACAAATCAAATAAATGTTAACAAAAAATAAGACATGCACGTTTTACAACTTGAAATAATGTCAAAATACAGATACTGTTGCAGAGAAGTCACAACAAGTAAAAAATGAGTGTTCCTGAAACTGAATTTGTCAACATATAGTATTTTGCACTCATAACTAGTTGGTCCTAACAAAAATAAAAAATCCAAAATACATTTCACAATTATATCCATAATATATCCTTGTACCTTGAATGTACCGTTATTTCAATGTATATTATATATAAAGTAACTAAGATAGTTGCAAAACAAAGATACAATGTGCATCATTGCAATGATACATCATTTGTCTCATTGCATTAAATAAGTTTATAAGTCTACTTTCTCACTGAAAAACTGGACAAATGCATGACAAGATACTGCACATATATGTAAATTGACTATTTTATTTAAGAATAAATTAACGTAAATTCAACGTTAATTAATATAAACAATGCACAAAATTAATTAACATTCTCATCAAATATCAAAATATTTTTAATAAATTGGTCTGCATAGATATTTTATTTAAAAAAACTATATTGTTTTGTTTACACCTTTTTCAATTTCCTTTTATTTTCACATAAGTCCACATTCTTTAGACAATAAACTGCACATTATAGGCAATAAAGTTTATATTTTTACTTGAACAGCAACATTTAAATTAATGTTAAATCAACACAAGAAAAAGTCCAAACAATGGTAAACAATTTTTCCTGTATGTGTAAAACTATTGTCATAATCAAAAGTGTTCCGAGGTAAGCAGCAAACTATGCTTGTTTAAGTTGTGTTTGAAGGCGTGGCTCAGGAGCTGCAGGCCACGCCTCTCTTCCAAACAACTCAGGCTGAATGACGAATTATACCTTTAAAGTGAGTCAACAAAATAAGTTTGATTTACAAGATAAACAATGTCAGTCACAAATGGAAATGTCAATCCTCCTCCTTTGTGTTAATAAATACACAAAGTTCCAAAATCCTGACAATATTTTAGGCAATTTGTCGTAATAACAGAAAATAACCAATTTAATTAATCTGGTGGAACACTTTCAGGTCTAAAAGGTTTCATTTTGTGTTCATGTATTTAGATAAAAAAAAAACACCATATCAGTGTATTTTGTTGTTTTCATATATTTTGTTTCTACCTACTATTGGAAAGAAAATTAGTTTTCTCTTTTACTGCACAGGGGATTTGTGTACAGTTTGCCCAAATATGCTATATTCTTATTTTTGGGGGAATACCTCTGATAATTGTTAGCTCTGTGTTCTGCAAAGTCACGTGCAGCTCTTATAGTTGCAGATTTTACCCTCTCTCATTTCTAAGGGAATGCATCATAGTTCGGGGCTACACTGCGGTTTTCTCTTCAGTCAGGTCTCCCTGCGGCAACGTCGACTCTCCTTTATGAATAGCTCACCAGCCACTGTAGATCACAGTGAAACCAATTACTGAGGTGAGTCAAAGGGAGCTCAGATTTAACTCACATGAATTCAGATTAAGTAGACCTGAAGCTTGAGGTTATATCACAGAGGAATTCTCATGAGATCAGAAGCATTTCTAATTATAATTAAAACAAGTTCTAATGTTATTTTTAGATACTTTGATCACTCTTACTGATTCTAATTTTATTTTTTTATTTTTATGCTTATAAACCAGTTTATTATGCAATGGTGTACATAAAATATGCAGACGTACCACCTTAAACATTAATAAATGTGGTTCTGTTTTCTTTTAAATCATTCTTGTAACCTTAGATTGCTGCATAGCCACATGTAAAGTGACAAAACTTGGAGATCTAAAACCAGACGTGAAAGCTTATTTATATGTTTTTATCAGCAGAAGTTTTTAGATTATGTGAATGAAAAAATAAACAAAAATTAAAAAGCTGCCATGTGGCACACATTGATGTGAAGCAAACAAAGGTTTGATGTTCTGCTTATTTTGTGAAAATCCCAGTTGTCAAAAAAAAACTTTAAAAGCAAAATGGAAATTATCAGTAATGGATTTTGTACTAACAAAATACCAATAA
Organism: Nematolebias whitei; assembly: GCF_014905685.2. NCBI lineage: Eukaryota > Metazoa > Chordata > Actinopteri > Cyprinodontiformes > Rivulidae > Nematolebias > Nematolebias whitei. The sequence continues at coordinate 42,703,195 of NC_056499.1, read as the reverse complement.
TTGAACTTATCACCCTTAATTTATGTAGTGTTTTGTGTGTGTGTGCATGGTGTGTGTGTGTGTGTGTGTGTGTGTATGTGTTTTATATAACAGGCTTCACTTTTTCTGAAGAGGTGATACTAATAACAATATTAATACTAATAATACCTGTCCTTTCAATATGAAGTAGTTTGGAAAAAAGTGAGATCTGTCACTTCAAAACATAAGATAATATAATAATATAACAAGATAATATAACAACACTAAAGGACATATTCTAGACAAAGGTTTAAAACAATCTGAATGTATTCAGAAAGTCTGTGTTAACTTGCTCCATGCAGGGAAACTCGAGGTTTTCAATGTTAGAAAGGCTAATTACATCATATTGACGATTGATTAAATAACTCTGAACATCTTAACTTTGAGATAAGAGTATTGATGGAGCTCCAATACATTGATTCACCATGGCAATTGCAGCAATAAACAAAATGGGCCATTCCCGAGCACATAATAGTGTTGAGTATGCAGCACAGCTGTGTTGGAGGCACAACTGATGACATCACAGCTCAGCTAAGGTCTTTAGTCTACCACTGAGATTTAATTCATGTAGACTTCTTTTAAAATAAAATAAAATGAGTGAAATAAGTAAATAAATAATTTAGGCTATGGCCTTTTCTGAAACTAATCAACATCACTGACAATTCATTCATTCATTTTGGACTACATTCTGACAATCACATCAAGGCAACCAATAAATATTTACTAAAGCCATCTGGTTGAATTAGTTGTGCACCATTTTCACCACCAGTCCTGAGAGAGGCTTGATGCAGCAATTAGTGTACATAATCTGCTTCTTCAGCACGCCAGGAGATGTTCCAATATGAAAAGAGTGTATTGTTTTTGTTTTTTGTGTGTTTTTTGTATTTATTTATTTTTGTCTCCCTTCACAGTGCAAAGAGGAGTGATTGGAAATACCCTCAGTCTGTCTGTGCAAGTTATGGGGGCCGAGATAAGGTAGAGGCAGGGCAGCCGACTTGGGACTCAAAAGTCCCAGGCTCGATCCCCACTCATTGTGCATCTCGTGGTGTGTCTGGGCAGGGCACCCTATCCCCAACAGTTCCCCAAGCACCCTCAATAGCTGCCCACTGCACCACCTGCGGGTGGATGGGTTAAATGCAGAAAGACAATTTCACCATTGTATGGGAACCCCAAAAAGTTCAATCTGGTCCTCTGGACATTCAAAAAACAACAAAACAAAACAAACAAAAAAAACCAAAGCAAAAAAAAATATATAGAAACGATTTTGTCTCTCATCCGAGAGACTTCCTCAGTCTGAGGTGCTGTATTCAGCTCAGTCTCTTAAATAGCACCTTCTCAGAGTGGATCAACCAGTTTGCTGCTGACAACCAAAACCAGCTGCTCACATGGTCAAGAAGGACCATCAGCCTAACAATGGATCATTAGCACACTGATGGCTGTTTACTATTCACAGGTAGTTGAGTGATACTAGCAATCACAGCATTGTAAGAGGGGGACAGTTGAACCCGGAGGCCTCCACCCCTGTTTAATGATGGACGATTTATTTTCACAAAGATGGCCTCCTTTACTCCTCTCTCAAACAATTGTTCCTCTCTGTCCAGGTTGTGAACATCTTCATCCCTGAAAGAGTGACCGCTGGCCTGGAGATGAGTGTAGACCGCAGAATCCTGGCCTGATGGTGTTGATCTTCTGTGCTGGGCCATCCTTTTGGCCAGTGGCTGTTTAGTTTCCCCGATGTAAGACTGATCACAGCCCTCCTGACAATGAACAACATACACATTACTCTGTTTGTGCCGGGGGACTGGATATTTGGGATGAACCAGTCTTTGCCGTAATGTATTTTGGGGTTTAAAAGCCACTGGGACATTATGTTTAGAAAATAAACGTCTCAGTTTCTCTGATACTCCCTCAACATATGGAATGACCACTGGTCTGGATCTGGGTTCCTCCTTTTCACCTGATGGCTGACTGGAGTCCTGTTTGGGTTTCTTCTTTGCTTTCAGGAAGGCCCAGTTAGGATATCGGTGTACCGCAAACCCACCCACACAGACCAGTATTTGCAGTTTGACTCCCATCACCCTTTTGAGCACAAGTTAGGAGTCATCAGGACTCTGCATCACAGAGCAGACAGCGTCCCCACTAACTCAGGAGCCAGGCAGAAGGAGAAATCCTACACAAGACAGGCTCTAGAGCAATGTGGATATCCAAATTAAAATCAGGTCCAACATGACTGCGGGAGGGTCTGGAGATTTCCTGTTGGGCTGATCTGATGTGTGGGCTGCAGCGCTCCCTGTTTTAAAAAAAAAAAATTAGAACTTTTTATTAACAACATCAAAACACTGCTGTGGCTGGGCCTGCCAGCTCGCGTTTTTTTTTCTCGACCTGTCAATCAATCCAGTAGGCGTGTCAGCAAGTGACCAGTCAGCAAACTCAATTTGTCCCAAATGTAAATGCCCCCTTGTCTGTGGAGTTGCTCTGCAGCCGCTCAGGGTGGTCACTTGAGTATGAAATCTCAACCCTCCGCGTACGTACGAGCGTACCTCCGCGCAGACGGACATACACTGGAATATACTGGGAGCTTTACACACAGTGAAACTCCTACCCACTCTCTTGTCTTGTTTGTCACTGTATATAAGTCTGTGTCTCTGTGTTAGTCCTTCGTCCTGGCATTGCTTCCTATCACCCTGGTCCTCTGTGTTTCCTACGTATCTCCTGAGATTATTTAAGTTTGCTGCCCCATGAGCTGTTGTTTTGGTTATTATTAATACATTATTTTATTTATCTCCTGAGTCCTGGATTGTCTCCCTGCTCCCCTGGGTTTACTTTCACCAGCCAACATATGTATGTATGTATGTGCATGTGTGAGATTCCAGTGTTTCTTGCCTTGCAGTTCCTCCCTTGTGGCAGATCAGCACCAATGAGCAACAGCTGAGGCCAATCCTGTTAACGAGCTCCAGGGGTATATAAGGATGATTCAGTGTTCCTTACAATGCTGAGACGTTAAATACCACTCAGTATAGTGACAGTCTTCCTGTGTCTTTGCAAATTGAAATCATTTTTACCAGTATTCCCTCTTTGTCTTCTTAGGTCCTATTTCCCTTTGAGTTCTTTTTTATTTTTTACAGGTAGTCTCAGAGAGTCACAAAAACTTATTTTCAAGAGAGGCCTGTTGGGCCATGGTGCCCGAGTGTACAGGTGGTGGGGGTTAAGGGCCTGGCTCAAAGGTTCAGAGTGGGGCAAATGAGGGTGGAAGCAGGTGTGGTTGTTTCACCTTTTCCACCCACATTTTGATGTTGTCATTCCAGTGAGTCAATCCAGCAACCTAAAGATCACAGGCCCACCTTCTCTAACCTTTACGCCACCACTCTCCCAGTTTGACCATGGATCTACCTGTCCGCCTCCAGTGTTTCCAAATGTATGAACTGAACTTAAAGGACTCTGTTGCCACATGTCTACTTACTTACCTGGGGTCCTCTACCTCCTCTGTGCTGACAGTCCTGAAGGAACCTGTCAGAGGAGCATTTCCATCTGTGCTGGAGCCTGCTCTCTGGAACCCTATTTACCAGTGCTCCTCCTTTTCAGGTTGTTTCCCAGAGCTTCCTGTAAATACCTATGTATATAATTTAACTTGTAAATGAATTCTAGAATTGCGCCGCTCAAGGTGGCTGCATGTTGGAGCAGCTCTATTACTTTAATTCTGAGATTTTGCTTTTGGAAACTTTAATTCCTCTTTTTCTGGATATAAATCACATTTTTTTGGATGATTGTTTCCTCTGGTATTGGATGCTGTGCAGCTGGAAGGATTTTTACTGAAACATTTTTTTTAGTTTTAGACATTTGTTATGATGCGTAACCATGGCAACAAGGCAGTTTTCTACAACCAACAGCAGCTGATTAACATCTCAAAAGCTCAAATAATATCTCAGCTACAGCCCCAAATCTCAAATGAGTTGAAAAGGATGTTCAGTGGATGCATTATCATCTACCTGCCAGCTGTGCTCAAGTCCTGATCACTGAGATCCTGGAACTAGCAGGAAACACGACTCATGACAGCGGAAGGGCAGGATCGTCCCTCGGCACCTACAGTTGGCTGTCCGCAGCAATGAGGAGCTCGGCAGACTGCTGGGAGGAGTGGCCATCGCTCTGGGAGGAGTTCTGCCTGGCATTTGGGCAGTCCTACAGCCCGGGAGAACTGAGAGGCCAGCCGAGTCTGGGTGGACGGATCAGACGGCATCTGCAGACAGTTTCTTAGGATCCATTGTGGGATGGACCTTTACAAGAGATCCTTCCTGTCTACAGCCATGAGTATCTATAACATCTCTTAATGAAATGAGGATAACAAGTTACAACAACAAATAATTTCCCTTTGGGATTAATAAAGTATTTCTGAATATAATTGAATTGAATTGAAATAAATATAATTTACCTTTCATTCCTGAGTTGTCCACGTTCTGTTCTTCTCAAGTCTCTGCTGTTCTTCCCTTGTAATTATGATAGCATGCTGAAAACCTGACAACTTTAAACAGAAAGGCCCGATGTTGGACAAAAATATCCTCAATTTATCTTACTTATTCAAAGAAGCAACACTCGATGACAGAAAAAGATTGTTAACTGGTTTTACTTGCAAGGACAGATATTCCTAACAGATCACACAGATACAGAAGACATGAAGCCCATCCATGAGAATCTGCCATGGGCACTGTGTGAGCTGTGGGAGCTGATAAGCATATAAAAACAACCCTCACAGACAGGCTGGTGTCCTTGGACTGCCAGCTGCACATGCAGTATCAAATCAGCTCCTCATCCAGCTCCCTCTGAGAGAAATTAACTCTCGTCTAACTCAAACTCCTGATTCATGGGCAGTTAACATTCTCAGCCATAGTAGTTAAAAACATCCAAAAACCTTGACCAAAATTCCCTAACACCCAAGAAGGTGTGGTGGATTTAATTTCTTCTTTCATTAAGAATGAATTTCTTACAAGCTTTGTTTGTTTCAAGTCTTTCTATGTGGACTTTTCTCATACAATTTCTTCCCATAGCCAAAATACACCTTTAGTCAATGAGTGTTTTACTTTCAGTGTGCAGTCATCATTTTAGCAAATGCTATTTTTTTTCTTTCTTTTTATCAGTTTACCAAATGTTGTTTTAACTACCTGGCTGAAGCATCGAGTTGCGTCATTATCGTCACAGGTAGCAGTATATATAGTCATGCATTTCTGTCCATTCACTTGGGAATAATTCATGCATTTTTGTAAGAAGTACCATTGGGAGGTTAATTTGTAACCATCTTAAAAATGATCACTTCGCTTGAAATCACAAAAACTGCTTTAAAGTGTATAATTAATGTCACCCTTCAGGTGCAATTCTACAAGGAGATAAAAAGAAAATATGATTTTTTTTTAACTTTTTTGTATTCTTTGCTACTGCTGTTTGAACATCAATTCACCACCGTAAGGACGTGTTTTTGAGAAGTGAATTAATCCATAGGGTTTTGATTGGGTGTAAAGAGGTAATAGTAAAGAAATAAGTGGGACTCCTAAGAGATTTTAGATGATATTGAGTTTCATTGCCAGAGTAGCAAACCAATTCTGACAACTAACCTAGAATACATTGTCAGGAGTGAGAATTTGTTAGTATTGAATGTATATGAAGACTTTCAGAACAGTGTACATTACTGTGTACTACTATTAATACTACTCACCTTTCAGTTTAACAGTTGGAATGGGAATTTAAAAAATAATAATTGTAGATTTGATCATTGAATCAGCTTAGCATTAAATAAGTCTTGTCTGGATAAAATATACACCTTAAACAATTAAATCTATATTTTTTTATCTCTTTTTATTGTGAACATATTTTACCCCATGTGAACTAACAAAACATCACACTGTCTAAATCATTAAAATGTATGCCATGTTAGACTTGGGTCAAAACCCTTCAAACCAGTTGGACAGTTTTTGAAAACTAAACATTTTTATTGGTGTGGATGTTGCATACATGTTGCAGATGGTAAAATAAAGTATGCATTTGTGTTTCCACCTTTATAATAATGGTAATGCATAATGTTTGAATGTAACATTAGGAATAACTAAATCAGGAAAGAACAGCTAGTACAAAAGTTGAATTTGGTCATTTAATAAATACTTAACTGTATACCTAATGCAAAATGTGAAATGTTTACGTATACACTTTTTTCTCTTTCAAGGTGAAGGTTAGTGCCTTTACTATAAGCAAAAAGTGACTGATTGGAGGGTGAAGGCATGCCTTCCAGGCATATTTGATGTGTTGGATTTCAATGAGGCTTCTCCAGGGCTCTAAGTCAATGAATAACCTCAATGGTGCAACTGCATAAACTGACAGGAAATGCCTGGGAGCAGAATAACAGCATTCTGGATGCAGCCAACTGCACCAAGACTTTCTACTTTGACTTTTTAGTTTGACAGTGCATAGTTGCCCAAACAAAACTTTGGTGTCAACCAAAGTTAAACAGTGTTGAAAAGAATTACATAAACAAAGATTTTTACCTAAATTCAGCAAGCAGTCTATGAAAAAAAATTTTTTTTCAGGCTGTACTGTAGATAATAGTGGTCCTTGAAATGAGGAAAGATAACTTGTGTCAAAAACAGTTGGGTATAGCACTTGCAAACAATTGGTCTGTTTTTTTTTTTTGTTTTTTTTTTCCCCATTTCTGGCACATATTCTGGCTAGAGGTGATTATGAGCTGTGGAAAGTTATCTCTTAACCAAATAAAAATATTTTTTTTCTGTTAAAGGAGGGAATACCCTAATTCAATGGTGATGTGTCTTTCCCTCAGATGGAGGATTTTAAGTAGCTGGGCATATTGTTCACAAGTGATGGTAGGAATGAGGGCGTGGCTTTGATCAGTCGTGGTAAAGAATGAGTTGAGTCAAAAGTCAGAGCTTTGGATTTAACGGTCTCTCTACTTTACAACCCTCACCCATGGTCATGATGTTTGGATGATAACCAAAAGAACAAGATCCTGGATACAAGTGACCAAAATGAGCTTCCTTTGCAGGCTCAGACTTAAAGACAGACTGAGAAGCTGTTATCTAGGAGTAGCTTAGAGTAGATCTGCTGTTCTTCATATCAAAAAATCAGTTGAGGTGGTTCACGCATCTGAGTAGGATCTCTCCTGGCCTCCTTTTTCCTTTAGAAGTTTGCTGGGCATGGTCCACTTGTAGGCCCTGGGGAAGACCCGGAACTAGCTGGAAAGACTGTGCATATTTTCTGGCCTGGGAATTCCATGGAGAAGGAGCTGGAAAGTCAAGTCAAGTCAGATTTATTTATAGAGCACATTTAAAACAGAAACTGTTACCAAAGTGCTTAACAAAAAATATCACATCATCAAATAAAAGTAGCAAGATATATTTACAGCACATGGAATAAAAATATAAAAACAAAAACAATTAGAAACAATGAAATACTAAATCAGATCAGATGACCTTGTGTTAAATAGGAATAATAACAAAAGCATAAACAAAATCGGTATCAATGAAAAACTAGATCTAAATCCAATCACCCTGTGTTAAATGTCAATGAGTATAGATGTGTTTTTAGGAGAGATTTAAAAGCAGAGACTGAGGTGGCCTGTCGAATGTTGATGGGCAGATTGTTCCAAACTTTAGGGCCCACGACTGAAAACGCTCTATCTCCTCTGAGCTTCAGCTGGTTTTTGGTACGGCCAAAAAGCCCGAGAAGGAGTATAAGGATGAAGAAGGTCGGAGAGATATGATGGTGCAAGGCCGTTAATGCACTTGAATGTCAGCAGAAGAATTTTAAAATCAACTCTGACACGTACAGAAAGCCAGTGAAGAGAGGACAGAACCGGAGTAATGTGCTCAAACCTGCCAGTTCCTGTTAAAAGCCGAGCTGCAGCATTTTGTACGAGCTGGAGATGTGAAAGTGAAGCCTGAGTAATCCCAACATAAAGTGAGTTACAGTAGTCCAGCCGGGTTGTAATAAATGCATTGACTAGTTTTTCAAGGTCAGATCTGGACAGAACGGACTTGAGCTTTGCTATTTGCCTTAGCTGAAAGAAGCTTTTTTGTAGAACAGAGTTGATCTGTTTATTAAATTTAAAGTCCGAGTCTAACACTACCCCGAGATTGGTAACCGACTGCTTTAGATGAAGCTGAAGGGAGTGCAGGTTTACAGGATCAGTGACAGTGGTAGAGATTGGGTTAAACACAATAACCTCAGTCTTCTGATCATTAAAACTCAAGAAGTTTGCAGCCATCCAAGTCTTGATGTCATCAAGACATTTTGGCAAAGGGTGGATGGAGCAGGAACTGTTTGGATTTAAAGGCAGATAGATCTGAGAATCATCGGCGTAACAGTGAAATGAAATTCCATGTTTCCTCAGGATTGATCCCAGGGGGAGCAGATACAATGAGAACAGAAGGGGTCCAAGAATGGAGCCTTGTTGGACCCCACAGGAAAGAGAGACAGAAGCAGAAAAAATATTGTCAAAGTTAACACAGAAACTCCTGTCACCCAGATATGAACGGAACCATTCTAGCGCCACCCCTGTAATCCCAACCCAGTGTTCTAGCTGTGACATAAAGATGCTGTGATCAACAGTGTCAAATGCAGCGGTAAGGTCAAGGAGTACCAGGATCACAGACTGACCAGAGTCATTCGCTAGCAGAATGTCATTACAGACCCTTACTAAAGCTGTCTCGGTGCTGTGCAGTTGTTTAAATCCTGACTGAAAAATCTCAAAAATTCCATTTACATTCAAAAACTTGGTTAGTTGACTAAAAACTATTTTCTCCAAGATTTTAGAAAGAAATGGAAGTTTTGAGATTGGCCTGAAGTTTGAACAATCTGCAGGGTCAAGTCCAGGTTTTTTAATTAATGGAGTTACCACTGCATGTTTTAAAACATCAGGGACCACACCTGTAGCCAAACTGCTGTTAATAATGGCAAGAACAGAGGGTCCAGTTGACAGTAGAACCTGTTTAAAAAATGCAGCAGGGATGGGATCAGCAGGGGAGCCTGAGGGTTTCATGTGACCAATGACCTCATTTAAAAATGAGTGAGATGGGGTCAAAGTGACTGAAAACTGCTGAGCAGGAGACAAGAACTGAAGGGTCTGCTGTGGAGTGTGGAATTGATGACCTAATCGACTCAACCTTTTCAACAAAATGCCTGACAAACTTATTACAGGTGTCAACAGAGGCCTCAATGGTGGCAGACTGAGGCACGTTTAGAATGGTGTTAATGGTGTTGAAAAGAACGCGGGGGTTGTGACTGTTTGAGTTGATAGTTTTTGAGAAATATTTGTTTTTCTCCTGTTTAACGGTGGTCTGATAGGCTTTCCAATATGTTTTTAACACATCAAAAGACACCTGAAGTTTATATTTTTTCCATCGACGTTCAGCTCTTCTGCACAGGCGTCTTGCCTCTCGTGTGGTCTCATTTACCCAAGGGTGGGGCGTGCGTTTTCGATTCCTGAGCTTTAACGGGGCAACTGAGTCCAGGATCTGTACACACGCCTGTAAGGTTTCCACTGCCTGCAGCTCCTCCTCCAATTGGCTGCTGATTACCACCAGCTGGCAGCCATCCATCTGACGAGCTCCTGCTACTATTTAAGGCTGCAGTCCAGTGTGACTCACCGCTGGAGCATTGTACCCTATTTGGTATTTATGCTTTTGGCCAGTTGAATTAAGATTATATGAGAAGTACTTACCTTCGTTTCTGTGCCTACAGTCCTCCTGTTTTCCTTGGCTCCTGTTTGGATGCAGACTCCCGTGGTCCTGGTTCATGTTCTCCATGCCTCGCCTTCCAGCCACACGTCTGTCCTCCCTGCATTGTCCGCCTTCCTTTGGACCATCTCTGGTAACTCACATCTACGTCAAACTCCTGCTTCACCATCTGTAAGGAAGGACAAAACAAGATTACTAAAAACTACAATTGGACTCCACTGATTCAACTCTTTTTCCCCAGGATCTCCAAGAGCTGACTCACTGTAAATAGACATTGTAAATAATAAACTTCACTACTTTTTCTAATCAAGTCTTGTCTTTTCTGGTTTCGCTCCATCTGGGTTCCTCGAGTCGTGACAGAAATGCTCCAGCCAAACAAGGCCCAGAACGAGACCAGAGATGAACAAGCCACCTCTTCATCTGAGATGGAACGCATCAATAAGCTGCTCCAACAAGTTCTAGAACAACAACAGGAAACACAGACCAACATGAGAGAGCTGGGAGGTATGGTTTTCACTCTTAATCAAAGACTCTTGCCTTCTTCACCTTCTCCAGTTTCTGCTACTAAGTCCGAGCCCCAAGCAGAATCCAAGGACCCGGTCTCAATTCAACAGGTAATCACGAAACCATCAGAATATTTCTCCGGAGACCCTAATCTGTGTGGAGGATTCTTGCTACAAATCAAACTGGCCTTCAAAGGAGCACCTCAGTTATATTTTACCGACATTGCAAAGATAACTTATTTTACCAACCAGCTGAGAGGTGAAGCACTTCGGTGGATTAATTCCTTTTTTCAATTTCATGATTTGGACTTTGTTTCTTTTGATACCTTGTTGAAAGAGTTTCGCCGAATTTTTGACCGTCCGTTGCAGAAGCCCAACGCCGTAAAACGACTCCTGGGGTTACGTCAGGGCCGGCGACCTGTGGCGGAATACGCCCTCGAGTTCCGCATCATCGCTGCACAAACTGGGTGGCCCGACACAGCACTACAAGGTACATTCCTAAATTCTCTTTCTGACCCCTTAAAGGATCAGATCGCCACAAGAGACGAGCCGGAGGGCTTTGACGAACTGATCGAGCTAGCGATCGCGATTGACAAACGCTTCCGGGAGCGGAAAAGAGAGAGAGACTACACTTCCCACAATCACTCCACTTCACCAGGTGAGATCTACGCCTACAAAAGAGGGTCAGCGAACTACAAGGACCAAGAGACACCCGTTGCCGGTTCATCTTCTAAAGGTCCAGTTAAAATTGTTCCTGCTCAGCCCGAACCAGAGCCAATGCAGATTGGCCGAACTCATTTAACCCCAGAGGAAAGACAGAGACGTTTTGATTCCAAGCTTTGTTTTTACTGTGGTAGACCTGGCCATTTTCTTGTTAAATGCCCGTTTCGGGGAAACGAGAACTTCCGCCAGTAAAGAGAGAGTTACTGGTGGGAACTTCTACACTCTCTCCCACACATCGATTAATGCTTCCTGTTATCATTCAAATAAATCATGATCGCCTCCCTGTGTCAGCCCTTGTTGATTCTGGTGCAGAACAAAATTTAATTAGTCTAGATCTTGTCAAAAGACTATCTTTACCTACCCTTGAGGTTCCTCCAATTTCCATTGCCGGTGTTACAGGCGAGAACTTGGCTCCAGTTCTTTGTAAAACTATCAAATTAAGCTTAAGGTCTGGAAACCATCATGAGATGACTGATTTTTTTGTATTTGAGTCTCCCCACTCTCAGGTCATCTTAGGTTATCCCTGGCTCCAAGAGCACAACCCTCACATTAACTGGAGACAGAAAAGGGTTGAGGGATGGAGCGATCACTGTTTAAAGAACTGTTTACGCTCTGCCATTTCTAACCAACCCTCTGTAGACACTCCTCAGGAGGCTACAGATATTTCTATGGTTCCCCCTGCTTATCACGATCTAGCCCCAGTATTTGACAAACAGCGAGCTCTATCTCTTCCTCCACACCGGCCCTACGATTGTGCAATCAACCTCCTCCCTGGGTCTCCCTTACCTACCAGTCGATTATACAACCTCTCTGGTCCTGAAAGAGAGGCCATGAGAAAATATATTGAAGAGTCCCTCATCTCTGGCATTATCCGCCCCTCCACTTCCCCTGTAGGAGCGGGATTCTTTTTTGTCTCCAAGAAGGACGGCACCCTTCGCCCTTGTATCGACTATCGGGGCCTCAATAACATCACAATCAAGAATAAATATCCCCTACCTCTCATCGAATCCATCCACGAACAATTACAATCTGCAACCATTTTCACTAAGTTAGACCTCAGAAATGCCTACCATCTTGTCCGTATACAGGAGGGTGATGAGTGGAAGACTGCATTTAGAACACCACTCGGACATTTCGAGTATTTGGTCATGCCATTCGGTCTGACCAATGCCCCGGCTGTTTTTCAAGCTCTTGTGAATGATGTGCTTCGGGATTTCATTGGTGACTTTGTTTTTGTATATCTAGATGACATTCTCATCTACTCGAGGGACAAGGAGGAGCACATCAGGAGAGTTAGAACCGTTTTACAAAGACTACACGAGAACCAACTGTTCGTTAAAGGGGAGAAGTGTGAGTTCCATGTTTCCTCTGTGTCTTTTCTGGGTTTCATATTCGAAGGAGGATGTTACAGGACAGATCCTGCTAAGATCAGTGCGGTGGTGGAGTGGCCGATCCCCGACTCGAGGAAACAGCTCCAACGCTTCCTTGGGTTTGCCAACTTTTACAGGCGATTCATTAGGGACTACAGTCAAATTGCTTCTCCACTCTCTCAATTAACATCCACCAAGGTAACTTTCAAATGGAACCCTGAGGCTGACGCCGCCTTTAATAAACTGAAATCATTATTCGCCTCCGCACCAGTTTTAAGTCATCCAGATCCCGAGCGCCAATTCATCCTTGAAGTAGATGCTTCAGACTCTGGAGTGGGGGCTATACTCTCTCAACGTTCTCCGGAGGATAATAAGGTACACCCATGTGCGTTCTTCTCTAAACGTTTATCCCCTGCAGAGAGGAACTATGATGTGGGCAATCGAGAGTTACTGGCCGTCAAGTTGGCATTAGAAGAGTGGCGTCACTGGTTGGAAGGCACGGTAACCCCCTTTCTAATATGGACTGATCACAAGAACCTCACATATCTCAGGGATGCCAAGAGGTTAACTCCGAGACAAGCACG
>NC_056499.1:42680178-42690259 GCF_014905685.2 Nematolebias whitei | reverse complement strand
GGCTCCTGTTTGGATGCAGACTCCCGTGGTCCTGGTTCATGTTCTCCGTGCCTCGCCTTCCAGCCACACGTCTGTCCTCCCTGCATTGTCCGCCTTCCTTTGGACCATCTCTGGTAACTCACATCTACGTCAAACTCCTGCTTCACCATCTGTAAGGAAGGACAAAACAAGATTACTAAAAACTACAATTGGACTCCACTGATTCAACTCTTTTTCCCCAGGATCTCCAAGAGCTGACTCACTGTAAATAGACACTGTAAATAATAAACTTCACTACTTTTTCTAATCAAGTCTTGTCTTTTCTGGTTTCGCTCCATCTGGGTTCCTCGAGTCGTGACAACGCCTCCTGATGCTGTGAAAGCAACTCCTCTGTAGTAAGACCCACAGAGAGTTCAGAGTCTGAAACAGAATTACCAGCAAAGATGGAAGAGAAGAGTGTGACGGTGGAAGGGTTAAAAATCCTACATGGCTTGGGTGGGGGTGGGGGGGGGGGGGGGGGGGGGGCAGGTTCACAAATCAATGAGGTGTTGAATAAAACCGGTTTGTGGTCGGAACAAACAGTGTCACCAATTTCTAAATCAGAAACAGACAAACCATGTGTTAAAACTAAGTCAAGAGTGTGGCCCTGCTGGTGAGTCGGACCAACAACACTCTGAACAAAGTTAAAGGACTGGATGAGGTCTAGAAAGTCCTGAGCTAATGGTTTATCAGGGCAACACACGTGGATATTAAAGTCACCTAAAATCAAAACCCGATCATATTGGAGCAGAATACCAGTTAGAAAGTATTGCTGGTGAGATGGATGTCTGGGTTTCTCTCCTTGATCTGTTGCCTATGATGGAAATGGAGATGGGTGATGTAAGGAAAAAAAAAAAAAAGTTTTTACTATGGAGTACAACAATGAACAAATTAATTCCTTTTAAAACATTATTTGATGCTACTTTATAGTGCATCATAGAAATATATGCTATGTTTGTTTCAGTCTAGATTATGTATCTAGACCTCAGATTGGAATCCAAAGGATGTAGCTGGAATGGATCCTGATTCCCATGTGGCTGAATCTAGCATTTTAAACCCCCCTCCATGGAAACAACAACAGCAAAACAAAAGATAAAATAAAATAAAGCATTGCCCTTGGTAGAATTTAAAAAACAAAACTTTTTTTTTTTTTTTTTAAGATTGTAAGTGTTTTTGATCCTTACTACTGGATATTCAAGCTATATATTTCTATAATATATTATTATTACTATATATTCAAACAATGTGTTTTAAATATATTATGTTGTTTGTAATTTGTTACCCAATGCTTAAAATAAATGTTAAGTAACATCATAATGGTGTACAGAGTAGTAGGCAAGACTTAAAGCTCCACATCCACAGTGTGCAGACTCTGGCACCAACACTAGAACATGGCAGCTCTAATAAACAGGATTTAATTCTCAAGAAATATAGAATGTGGTGACACTTGATATATACGTATATTGATCTACTATAAAATAATATAATGGCTCATTTGTTAAAGCGGTTGCCTCTCAGCGAGAAGGTCACCCGTTCAAATCCTGGTCTGGGACCTTTCTGGGTGGAGTTTGCATGTTCTTTCCGTGCATGAGTGGGGTTTCTCCGGGTACTCCAGTTTCTTTCCACAGACCAGAACATACATGTTAGGCTGATTGGTAACTCTAAATTGTCTCTAGTTGTGAGTGAGAGAGTGAATGATTGTTTGTCTTGTTTGTCTCTATGTGTCCCTGTGCTGGACTTGTGATATTTTGCACAGTAACTGCCTGATATGTGTCCCACTGACCCCCGCGACCTGAAAAGGAAAAAGCGGGTAAAAATGATGGATGGATGGATAATATATGTGTTACACTGTCTCAGGAGCATCTTTGAACAGCTTGCATCTTGGGTTCTTTCTGGTATGGTAGAATGCAGCCTCTAGTGCCTTTGAGCTGAGGACCTACTCTTGTGCTGTCATGACAAGTGTTTCTCTGCTGTCCTTTAAGCCAGCCCTCCCCAGCCACTGGTAGGATTTGTTGATATCAGCTACTTTCTCAGTCTGTCTGCCAGTGGTGCATGCAGTGCAGGGGCTTATCTTAAAACAATTGTTTATACATTGTTGTGACCCTGCTCTAGTAAACACAACAATTTCAAGTTTCTTTTATTTTCTGTTTATGGCTTAAATTTGCACTGACTCAAGTAGCGAGAGAACAAATGAGGTCATAAAGCAGTCTAACCTCAGGACTTGCAGCAAATTGGGGTCTTTGTGAATAGCCATTGCTTTGAGCTTGCCATGAATTTCAATTTCCTTTATTGTTTCTGAACTCCAGGTTCTGGCTTTGGGTTACACAGGTTTTTTGGTCAAATCTTTGAATGTTGTTTTAGATTACCAAATGCAACAAAAGCATCCAGAATTATCAAATGTAGTTTTTGTTGCATTTTTCTTCTAATATGTTTTCATAACGACTGCCCAATAAGATTATGTCTTACTTGTGTAACTGTTTGAGGCTAAGTAATTCAATGAGTTTCAAAACCATGTTTATTAAACAAATCACCTTGAAAGAAATAATCTATAAGGTTAACTGTAGGCTACATTCATTCAACCTTTATTTAGACAGGTAAATCTCATTGAGCCTCGGGGACTCATTTACAAGAGAGACATGAAACATCAAGAAGAGCATGGTCTGTGAAACACTGAGGCACAAAACAGAATTTGGACCGTCATCTTTTTGTTTACAGGTCCACAACATTTAAATAATTTTCCTATAGTAATTAAAAAAAAAAAAAAACATTTGTATCTATTAGATGAAATAATGGTTCAAACAAAACAAATCAGTCCACGGCATCAGGACTTTCTTAAAATATTTTTCTCACTTGTGATTTTGTGTGCATTATATGTATTATATATTTTTCCACTGTTACCTTTACTGATCTCATAAGTTTATGCTGTTGTGTTAGTTTTAGAACTTTGTTAGCAAAGGACTCGATCATTAAATAAGCATCTTGCAACTGTGATCAACAAATAAAACAATAAAAAAAAAATAATTATTGTGCCTTCACTCCAATGAAAACAAACTTAATTGAGTGTTTTCAATAAAAGCCCAAAAACAATAAAGTGGTCAAATGTTGCAAAACATGCATTCTCAAGAAACTTATATTGGCATTCAAATTTTGTTTCCCTATTACAAATAAATAAATATATATATATATATATATATATATATATATATATATATATATATATATATATATATATGTATATAAAAAACACCTGCACTTTTTTTGTGAACTAAATTTGACCAGAATTTTTGCCATTGATAAGGCAGTACATAATAAAGCATACTTTTTACATTGTCTCTACTGATAAATGGTCGTCTTTATTTGATAAATCGCAGCAACCATTTCAAGGTAGCGCGATACATACTGACAAACATGCAGAACTTGGTGTGAGAAGAGCTAAAATTATCTGCAGTGCGATTACGCTTGGCCATGCATTATGTGTACTTGTACTTTTTTCAAGCAAATAAATCCCATACACAAATACATTATCATGGTTTGTATAGACACAATTGTCAACAAGCAGAGCAAAAACCTTTTTTTGCAAAAATAAATAAATAAATAAATTAATTAAAAAAATAATAAAATTTTAAAAAATTATATATATATATATATATATATATATATTTATGTGTGCGTGTGTGTGTATGTACACAGTAAAATGAGCAGTGTCAGAACAACACTAAAAGAGTCAATTTTAACACTGAGCCAGGTTACATATGGTCCCGCCCTGTACAGTGTTAAAGTTACACTGCTCTCAGTGTTACATTTTCAGAGTTGATTTTACTCTGATTAGAGTTAAATTTAGTTATTGAGTAAAACGTGATTAACACTCACAATTGTTAATATACTTTGACTCTATTAGATAAATAACACTCACAGTGTTGTTTAAATATGACACTGCTACTTTTCAAGTGTTGTTCTAAATCATCTCCTACAAATTTTTCTTAATAAGTGTAAAGTCTATGTAACACTCTTTGTTAATTGTATTTAACTCTAAACACAGTGTAACTAAACCTGCCAGTGTCAAAAAAATATTAATTTATATACTGTTTAATTATAAACCTATAGTTAATATTTATTAGATATATACAGCCACAACTACTAAAATATTTGTAGGACACAAAAACATTATCTTATTTGTCTTAACAATTTATTAAGCTTTGTACAAAATAAAATACAAAGGCTTCTTTGCAATTTCATTTTGAAGAAAGAAAAAAAAATACTTTTCCAAGACATGGTTAAACTGGAACATATTTAACCATCTCTCTAAGTGCAATTATTTTATTTTTTCGAAGAACTTGTCATCTTTAGTGCCATTTTTAACAAAGGACAAATATCCTTATCTTTATCAATCATAAAATTGGTCTGTGATCAAGTTAAAAGCACCCATTTTTAAAGAGGGTTAGGTAAAATGTGTTGCCTTAAATTACACAAAAGCTTTTCAAATCAGAGCTTTAGATTGCCAGTGACCAATTAGGAAGTATGTTGCTGTTTTTACTTATAAAATTCTGTAGTTCCACTTGAAAGTAATTTAGGCAGTTTTTTGTGTTTGACATGCAGAGATTAGATGACAAGTGTCAGATAACAGATTTTGTCCTTTGAACACAAACATTCAATAACTACAGTAACTGTGGAGTTAACATTTTACAATTATAACATTCAGAAGTGAAATACATAAATGTACAAGATTATCTCAAGATAAACACAAATGTATTTCAAAAAGTGTGACAGACATCAATTTAAGTGTAAATAAATTCCCAAATAACATTGGGTTCTAAAATTGAAATTAACATAAAAAAGCCACATTAATTGGTTATCTTGCTGCGACTCACGTTGCCTTTTTGGGTAACCATGTTTTACATATGAAAAAGTCGGCATCTTCAATTTGGACGACAGCAATTAAATTTTTTAACTCAAATTTCTAAATAACATCACTGATCAAGGCTGCATTAAATGGCAATATGGAACAATGAAAAGAGAGGAATCTTGTGTACCATATGACATCTGCACATCTAGTGGTTTGAAGTAAAGCAACTCTTGAGCATCAAACACCTTGAGTGCATAGGAGGGTTTCAACAAAATTTTAAACGCATTGTAGTGTTCATCAAAACAGATGGTTTCTACACCTGAACCAACAAGTATAACTTTTTCATCTTTCACAATGACAGTCTTGACTTTACAGAATACTGGCATCTCATTAGATACTTCGACACATACTATTAAGCCTGGACGATACTCTGTGCCATAGTGCTTCACCCATTTGACAGAGAGAACACTATCAGATAGTTCACTACCAAGTTTTGAAGCAATTTCAGCACCTTCCTTCAACTCTCCAAGTTCCACAACCTTTCCTGGACCAGTAGTCATTTTGCACTGGCTGAAAGACTCCCAATGCAAAGCCATGTATCTTTGGTGCTTTTTAGCCAATGTCTTAGTGATATTTTTAAAACTCTTAAGTTGAGTCTTAAAAAGCGAAGGGACTTACCAGAACATAAACCATGACTCAATCGCATATGCCTAATGAGCATGTTGGTACTGACAAAATGTCCTTGACAAACAAAACAAATCTTTCCCATATCAAAATAGTATCAAAAAATAGAGTAAAATTGAAAAATATTCCACCAAAAGAAAGTGATCACAATGATGGGCAATCTTGTTGTTGATTTGTTCACTGCTTAATTAAGTAGCCTAGCCCGCATCTCTGCAACACGTGGAGTCTCCTGAACTTTGCCAACATCTATGTTGTAGACAGTTGTTTGTATGAAGACATACATGTTGTGGAGCATTTGATTATAAACTGTCCCAAATACAAAGTGAGCCTTAAAAAGTTCATCAAAAGCTCCAAGTGAGCTGGTTGACTTGCATGGTATGACCTGCTTGTCCAGAACAATGAAGAACTTGTGGATGGTGCTCCTCTTTGTCCCAACAGCAAGTAGGTAGGGCTGCGTACTGGAGTTGATGGCATCAACATGGTCCTGGATGCTTGTTCCACTCTAAGTATGAAAAATATGAAGAAGAAAAAAAGGAATATAAGTGGAATTAATATTTTTTTTTGTCAAAACTAACTGCTAGAAGCTTTTCCCATCAAGATTCAAATCAACACCTTACCAACACTCTCTGCCCCCCATACATAACACAAGCCAATAAAATGAATAAAACTGGTGTCAATATTTTAAAAACAGAATCCATTTCATATATGAAAATAATCATAGAAAAAGAGGAGAAAGGGGACAGATAATGATCTTGTGAAAATTAGCAGAACAAACCTTCTGGAAGACCACAAGGTGCTTCTCAGCCTGGGATGCAGAAATCTTGCCAGGTCTTTTGTGGCCCCTACGTACATATCCATTTCTGGAATATGGATCACGCAAGTTTGGGAACATTTCAATTATGCCTTGAGCATACAGTTCCCTCACACGTCGTGGTGGTGCTGTCCTGAAAGGAGCATAGTAAATATATTTAATGTCTGACAATAACATTCAAAGCATAATTTCTTAAGAAGTAGCACAGCACTTCAAGAAAAATGAACTTACCCATGAATTTCAGTCATGTCCGCAGCAAGGATGTTAACTAGCTTTCGACGTGAACAGTCTGTCAGGATTTTTGTCCGCATATATTCCTTAAGAATTTGATCTCCACCTGGTTTCTTGGTCAGTGCTGATTCAACCAACTGTTAACAGACAACAAGGATGTTTTTTTGCATATTAAGGAAGACAACAAAGCATATTGGTTATTTTTCATCTTTTCGTACATCGTGGCAGAAAACAATTAATCTGACCTTTTTTGAACTTGTATCCATCCATTTCATTTTCTGCCGTTTACTGGGAGGACTGTAATTCTCATCATGGATGGGAGGAACAGAGTTGCAGGATTCAAGTTCCAGGATGATTGTATCGTCGGAGTCACAACGTGAAAGTTCTGCTGAATCTGTTGAAGTTTGACGCACAGGGTTGGGAGAAAATGATGTTTCTAGGGTGCAGTGAGATGAAGGTGGCTCCTGAGAACAGTTGGACAAAGTTCTCTCCTGAGAAGCTAAAGGTCACAAGAAAGAGTGGAGAAAATGAATAAGCCAAATGATCTGCACTGGTTGTCACCCTGAAGTCCCATGGAACTTTGGTAAAAGTCAAAATGCAAAGGAACATTCAGAAGGAACTCGGAATCAAGAAAAATCAAGCTTACCATTGCCAAATGTGATGGTGAACACGCCAGTACTGGGCTGCTGCACTAATTCCTCAAATATTTCTGTGTCCACCTCAGTTCCTGTGTCATCAAAAACTCTGATGCCCTCAACAACAGGTGGAATGGCAAACTTTATGAAAGCTTTGGAATAAACAACACAATTAAATTATCAGTGAAATATTTGAAATGCAGGACTTACACTCTGTTACCAAAACAAGAAAGTGGTGAACAGAACCTACAATGGTTAGTGAAGAATCAAAATTTAACCTAACATATCAATTTTTATTTCAATTCTTATTATAAAACTGTTTTTGCATAAAATATGAAAAAGGGCTCTTTGTGTTTATAATGACAAATTAATTGTTCACTTCTATTTGGGAACACTCAAGATGCAGAGAACAGAACTGGCATACATCTGAACAACTTCAACAAACATTCTTCTTTTATTTTTCCAATGGTGGGTTCATGATTGCTTACCAGCATTCAAAAATTCCTCCAGGCTTGGTTCACTGATCTTCACATACTTCTGTTCCATACCAATTTTTGTTTTAATAAGCATGATGGTATCTATAGAAAAACAACAAATAGGAATTTTGAGCTACATAAATCTAACAGTCTAAAATAAAACCTACAATCGTTATATACCATAAGAAAGATGGTATAAAGACAAGACAAAGAGAAGCTATTTTTATTATAAAGAAATTTGGCTTTGACATGATTTTTGGAGTAAATTACTACACTACTTGTTTGGCATTTATAATCTAGCACTCATTAAGGACACTTGTTGATTATCTGGTATCTTAACATTATAAAAACTTTGCAGGAAAATCTGAACTTTCCTGTTTATGACAGGTGCATGCTGAAATATGACTGATGGACTAGAATCTGTTTAGGTGCAGTTTTTCCCCTACCATTATACAAGCCGGGTGCCCCACCCTGTCAACAGAACTGAACACTCCGCCTACCAAACCAACCCCCCCCCCCCCACACACACACACACTCAAAAACTGTCTGTACAAACTGCGCACAACTCTAACATGTCACGCTAACCTAGCAGCGCGCTCATAGCGTGCAATACAGGTGCTCTAGCTAAAAAGCCAACGATGCCTCTTCCCTCATGTTGAAGGCCCCTGCCCAGTCAAGTAAAATCATAGATGAGATGAGCACCCCGCCATGGTAAATTAACTAGTGGAAACACTGAGGTGGACATTAAATTAAAAAAATTAGCATAAAGAATACGTCCCAACCTAATGGTGTAAGATGTATTATAAAAAATAATTATGTATGTACAGCACAATGAGAAAGAAAATTTATGCTGACCAAACACTGGATTTTAAAAGTAAATGTACTTTCTTCAATAAAATAATAATTAAAAAAAAGTTCAATACAAAAATTTCTTGAATCTGTTTTACAAGTATATCAATGTTGGTATCCAAATTTAAAAGTTATTAGCTCTTGTGACTTGTTATTATGTTTAGAATTCTATCCTTATTTAATGCTAAATAGGATAACAGTTTGAAAGCTTACAACTCTTCACATTTGTCACGTGAAAAGCATTTTTTTTTCTAAAACAAGTTCTGTCTGAAGCATCAGGTTATTTTAATATGCTGCTGTAACTATAATGACAGTTAAAAATTCAGAACAATTGGAAAATTAAGGAAGCTTACCGTGATTTTTCCAGCAAGATGGAGAAGTTTAAAATGGCGCTGAGAAAATTCTGGTCAGTCTAGCACGAGGTGGAAGGGGGCGGAGCTTATCAGAGTACTTTTTTACACTCAGTTTGGAGAACTTTCATCAACACTGGATTATGGTGTTATATGAACTCCAAGAGAGTGGATTTCCTTTAACGTTTGACAAGTTTCACTGTAAAGAGTTGTTTAAAAAAAATCTATTTTAACTCTGAATATTTTCACCAACACTGCAGTACTTAGAGAGGCATTTTACACTCACTGTTGTTGAATTGACTCTTATAGAGTTCACATGCTCTGACACTGCTTATTTGACACTCAGGATTTTACTGTGTATGTATGTATGTATGTATGTATGTATGTATGTATGTATGTATGTACTGTATGTGTACAAAGTATACACATTGTCTTATATCCAAGCTATAGTTTAGAACAAGAGGTCAAAAAGTGATCATCTTTGTTTAGGTTCCATTTGAGTACAGTGAAGCCTCGCTATAACAGGTTCACCTTTCATGGTCTCGCTGCATCACGAATTTGCATCGTGCATTGTGTTCTGCATTCTGATTGGCTAAACAGTCTCTCCAGTACAGTAGCTATTCGTTAAAAAACATTTATACAGTACTTTTATTTGTTAAACAAATGCTTGGGCCTGTAAAAAGTTTTTGTTCTTTGGTGTGAATGTATTATGGAGTATTTCATTGTATAATAATTGTAAAAAAAAATTTAAGTTACTACTTCACAGATTTCGCCTATCACGGGTTCTTTTTGGAACGTAACCCCAGTGAAAAACGAGGGTTCTCTATATGCCTTGACTCTGAGAAGCAGGGTTGGGACCTTAAATTAAAGTCTAAATATTATATTCTGATCATTTCCTTTTGTATGGAAAAACATCAAAAACCCTATTACAACTATGAGCATAAAATAAAGTAAAACATATTGAAAAAAAACAATTTGTTTATAAATCCTCAAAAAATATCATAGACTGCAGTTTTAATATTGTTGCATAAAAAAATATACTGATTGGGCCAAGGGAATGATGTCCAAATTAGTATTCCAAAAATTTGCATTTTTTTCAGAGAAAGGGCTAAATGCAAAGTAAAATAATACTGACAAATACAGTATATTTATATATATATATATATATATATATATATATATAT